>NW_022589718.1:20250629-20457203 GCF_004348235.1 Phoca vitulina
CATTTGAGAGAGAGAGACACAGCGAGAGAGGGAACACAAGCAGGGGGAGTGGGAGAGGGAGAAGCAGGCTTCCCGCCGAGCAGGGAGCCCGATGTGGGACTCGATCCCAGGACCCTGGGATCATGACCTGAGCCGAAGGCAGACGCTTAACGGCTGAGCCACCCAGGCGCCCTATTCCAAGATTCTTCTTCCAGTCTCCCCCCAGACATAAATACGTAAGTGTGCTCACTGTTGAGCAGCTATCTGAAGCCAAGCAGTGGCTTGTTCCTGGCTTCAAGCCGTGCAGGAGGTATAGGAGAAGAGAGAAGTGAGATCCTAACCATTGGAAGGATGCCTCTTCCCCCTCCAAAGCTTTGCCACCTTTGCAAAACAATGGATCTCTTTGAGTCATGCATCCCTTAGTTCTTCCTTTGGGAGGACCCTTTGGTTTCATTGCATTCTTTCAGCCTCTTAGTAATTTTCAGGCCTTGATTTGTGGAGACCGTCATTGGTTGCATAAGCAGAGTTGTCCCTGCATTTTGCTTTTAACCTGGTAGTCTCAAAAATTAAATTAGTAATAATTACATATAAAAGGTTTCATCATAAGATTTATATTAATGTTCTGATGTGCAAATAAAATAAGTTTACAGAAATGTCTGTTACGTGAAGTATCACTACATGTTTTTCTTTACATACGTTGTTTGAAGCCATTCTTTTGAAGGAAAAAATTAGGAACTTCTGGTTTTATACAATTTTTAACATGTAATAAAATATCCAACTTCAGTATTATTAATCAAGCCTAGAGAATTCGATTTCATCTTTTCAAATGTCTTATTTGTAAAATTTTTAAATGTGCAGCCTGCCCAACTGTCCATGAGAAGAGGTTTTATGTCTTTATTTCAGAGCAGGGCCCATATATGGTGTCTCTGCTCTCACAGTCCTGCCTGGCTGTGAGTTCTAGCCAGAGTGGAAATGGGCCTTGTGCTTATGCTATTATTGATCAGCCTCCAGTTGAGTGTTGACAACCCAAGAGGGTGCCATTGTTGGGAACACTGCTACACTCCCTAAGACAGGGTAAGAAAAATCAAGATTTACATTTAATTTTATATTTGTTAGCTTCAAAGAGCTGGTGAACACAATAGCCTTCCAAGAAATGGTTTTCTGTGAATATGACTTTGCATTATGCTTGCTCTCTTCCTTAGAGATCTGCCTTCTGAAAATGGAACGAGTATCTATGGGGCTGGTGGCTTTATGCCTTATGGCTTTGCGGGAACTTTGGCTGGGGCTGCCACCTGCTTTTATGCCTTTGTGGGATTTGACTGCATTGCAACAACTGGTAAGGGAAGAATCTTGGGTCTATGTGGAAGGAAAGGTGTTCCTTGTTCTACAGGAGTACCCATTGGTGGCAGCAGAGGGTCAAGAAAAGAGTGGGATTTGGGGTAATACGGGCTGGTTCCAGCCCCAGCTGTGACACCTTCCGAATATGATAAAAAGAATCTTCGTGAAACTCTCTGAGCCTTGGTTTCCATTAATTGGTAAAGTGGGGAGAACCAGGACCTACCCCTCATGCTCATGGTATGAAGGTTACTTAAGATACGATACACATAAAAGATTCTTTGCAAGCTGTCAAGTATTTTATAAATGTTAGTCGTAATTACTGTCCTTAACCTTCAGTCTGGAAGTAATCTCCAGTACTATCACAATGAGTAACAAATGATGATCACGCTTGTAAATTGTCTCTTCTTTAGTACGACAAAATAGACTGTGGCATTTCTTTTCTCTTTATCCTGTACAACAAAGTAATCATGCCAGAATCATTCTCTAAATGCTTCTTCTGGGTTCATATTACTGTATGGCCTTGTAATTGGCCATTTTGGGACACTTCAAATGCCAAATCTTATTAGATTCAAGGACTATTTTTGTGTTGAAGCCAGAGTTTAATATAAATTCGTGCACTGGGTAGAAAAAGTTTTATTTTCATATTTATGGAAGCATTCCTATTTAAGGGCCCACAGAATGCTATGACAGTCATTAATTTCTGTGGATGAATCATTTTCCAAATAGATTAAGACTGCCATACTATCCTGAAATATTTAATAGCACTGGTATAGCATGTCTTTTCTTTCTAGAAGTGGGAAACTGACCTGCATGATTTCTTGCTTTCTCTTTTTGCCTCTAGAAATTGGAATTTTGTATAATAGCATAGTACTCTCAAGAAGAGAGAAAATTTCATGTAGAATACATGGAGCAAGCTAAGAAAACAGAAGGCACAAGAGCAGAGTGAAATGACTATGAAGGAAAAGAAGAATCCATGTTGTATCTATTAATGTTTCATTAAAGATGCAAATAAATCTTTTGTTTATATCTCCTTAGGTGAAGAAGTCCGGAATCCTCAGAAAGCTATTCCTATTGGAATCGTGACTTCTTTGCTTGTTTGCTTTATGGCCTACTTTGGAGTCTCTGCAGCTTTAACACTTATGATGCCCTACTACCTCCTGGATGAGAGAAGCCCACTTCCGGTAGCATTTGAATATGTTGGATGGGGTCCTGCCAAATACGTTGTGGCCGCGGGTTCTCTCTGTGCTTTGTCAACAAGGTACATCAATCTCATTGCCTCTGACACTGGGGCTGTGGGCAATACCGCCAAGTAGTCCGTGTTTAAAGAATTGCTTTTAAAGGTTTTAAAAGTAATCTTTATATAAGGAATATATTATGCAACTATGTCTTCTCTGAATAGTTTGACCAGAATTGCCACATACAAATCTTAAGTGATAAAAACTTTTTCACCCATCAGTTAAAAGTCAGTTTTTCAAGATAATGACGGTCCAAGCTTCAGTAGAAATGTATATGGCATCGGTACACACAAACACATACACGTACATGTATGTCACGCATATTTATATATGTATGTATTATAAAACGGTAGGATGCTTATACTAGCTTGTTTCCGGGCCGGCTGTGGAATTACTTAAAGTGCTACAGACAGCCAAGACCTTAGGTGCAGACTTGACATTTTCTGCTGCCTTTTAAAATAGTATCGTGTCTATGTGACTGGGGGCTATATGCTGTGACATTGTTCAGTATAATGTCTTTTTATTGTGAAATACTGAGACTTTTTCTCTTGGTACTCATCAGAGTGAATTTGGTCTAGAAATAGAAATTACTGTTCTGAAATTAATAGTGGAAGTTCATATGATATCTATGTGGAAAGCAAAGAGTAGTTGCAGCTCACGTACGCAGATTTGCAGTAGCGACTTGTTTTAATACTTGAGAATTCATTTCTCAGGTTCCCTGAGCTACTCACATTTCAAATTAACATGTGACCATAAGATATTTCGTTCCAGTTTATACCATGGTATCCCGTAGGACATTCTTACAAAGAGAAAGTTAATCTCTTTGCCTAATTGCTAATTTTTTAAAGGGAAAATAATTTTTTGAAAGTCTAAAGTTGGAAAAAGCAATCTTTTTATATAATTCATCAGCCTAGCTTTTATTCTCTCTCAAAGTCTTGTTTATTTTCCATTCAAGATAATATTAAGCAGCAATTAGAAATTTACCCCCATTGGTTTCTCAGCCATCTGCTATTCTGAGGTTTGAGGTTTATTCTGAATAATTTCAAGTACTTTCAAGAATCTGAACTATGAAGACATCATGTCATCATGGTCTTAAGAAGATAGAAGGACAAAGATTTATTCAGGGCCAAGCTCAACCCAGCTTTATCAAAAGATAAAGAAAATGAATTTTTAAAATAAAATATTTTACGTATCTTCTCTTAATGGTTATTTTTTATAACTAAGTCACGTATGGAATGGTGCAGCCAGTAAACACACGAGAAATTTGAAACATCTAAAGCAAAGAGCGTTTTCTTAAATTTCACTGCTCCTGACTTTTAATCGTGGCTACTTCTATGTACTAAATTTACAGTGAGTTGTTTTTTTTTTTTTTTTACCCTTTCTCTCTTGATTATCTTATGCTGCTGGGTATTATTACTGATTTGATGAAATATCAGGCTATATGAGGAAAAATAATGATAAAATAAATAGAAGAAGTTTGTAATTATCGAATAAATGAAGTGACTATACCATGCAATTAAATAACCTAATCCCTTCTTTAATTTCATATCAGTTTAGGAATTTTAATTTCTGAGTTATGGCCACTAAAAATGCCTCAATGAGACAATTGGGTTTGGTTTTCTTAAGTCTTAATTACTTAGTTTTAATTCAGTAATAATTTGTGGGCATGCATAAATTACTCGCAGTATTGCTCTTAGTCTGGTAAGTGTGCTGGGCAAAATGTCTGCAATAGAATAATAAGTAGCACAATGGTAAATATTGGCAAATATTTTTAAATGCCCAATCATAACACGTTTTAAAAATAACAAGACTTTGTAATCAGAGCTGTGACGCTGAGTTTTATCCAAATACTTAATTTCTGTTCTGAGATGTAATCTTGCATGAATGTGTTTGCCATACTGCATGTGTTTGCTTTTTATTCAGTCTTCTTGGATCCATTTTCCCAATGCCTCGTGTAATCTATGCTATGGCGGAGGATGGGTTGCTTTTCAAATGTCTAGCTCAAATCAATTCCAAAACGAAGACACCAATAATTGCTACTTTATCATCGGGTGCAGTGGCAGGTGAGAGTTGACTTTTTTTAAGAAAAGGGGGATCTTTTCTCCATCAAGGATTCTGAAGAGTAATGCAAAGTTAGGCAGTTTTCTGTCTTTATTTACATAAAGGTCAATAACTTGTTTGTGAATGTTTTCCTATTTTGAATTATTTTGGCATAGGTTCTGCATTTTAGTGTGTCCGGTCTTTACCTGTGTATACCTGTCTAGAATAATGCTTGCAATAACTCACATGTGGATTATGAATTTTTCTGTTCTAGTCTTCTGGGCTCTATGTTTCCTTTACCCCGAATTCTATTTGCCATGGCCCGGGACGGTTTACTGTTTAGATTTCTTGGCAGAGTGAGTAAGAGGCAGTCACCAGTTGCTGCCACGTTGACGGCAGGGGTCATTTCTGGTAAGCTTTACAAACACAGGAGTCTTCAACATTGGCCTTGAACATTTTATGCGCATGCATGGACTTATAAAGAGGGTCTGCTTGCTGTGCATGTAAGTTAAGAAAAAGAATCACTGATAAATGAGGTTATGAGAATTGGGATCTGGTAATTGTGGTGGTGGTGGTGGTGGTGTTCTACTGAAATTCATTCTTAACTGACCCATGGGGACTTTTGTTACTATTTTGTTATTTTAACCTTTTGGGTTTCTAACAAATGTGCAGAGGGTTGTAATGGTTCTTCACTGTATTTTTACTCATTTTTAATTAAGTATAAGAAATGTCAGGGTAACTGATACTTGGCTGTAGTAATCACTGTCCTTGGTGTGGGGTTATCTAGATGCACATCCGAGACCACCGCGGTTCTTTAAGACTTACTAACAACTATTTCCTGTTAGACCCCATTAGGAATCTATTTTTGCTTTCAACAGTTTTGATACTTAACTCATGTTAAAAAAAAAAAAGAAAAAAAAAAGAAAACTCCCAGATGCCCACCTTTGGGGATGTCAGAACGTCTTTGTAAAATGCCGTTGGCCAGATTCTTATTCCATGCAGAAATTTTCAAGAGATTCTCCAGACCGAGAGAATGGCCGTAAAGGTCCTGTTAGAGAAAGCAAGAGAGAGACTTCATCAAGCTTTTTAAAGCTATTTTGGTAGTAGAAATTCAATCCAACACTGATAACTTCGTTGAGACTCTGAATTTGGGGGAAATTACAGAATGATAATGCTTAATTATGTATGAAATGGTATTTTTTCAGAGTCGGAAAGTATTTCCCTCAGCAACTTCACTTTGTCAATGTTTTCTAATAAATCTGGCACTTTATTAGACATACATTAGAAGGTCAAGTCCCTTATTTTCTTAGTGCTTAGATTTCTGCCCCCATGAAATGAAGGTTGCACTAGATGATCTAAAGCCCATTTTATTATTAAACAGTGGATTATTAAAAAGAGTTTATAAATCCTGACAAAGGATCACACATTTTATTTATTCCATAAAAACGTTTATTTTTTTTCCTGGTGAAATCTTGCCCGGTAATACTCTATTTTGTATTCAGAGCTTTAAAAAATGTATCCTTCTTTCTTCAGGAAGAATTTGATTTGGCAGTCTAATATATTGACATTAATAACTAACAGAAGATAATTGTAGCAGAAGGCTTTTTTTTTTAACATTCTGAAATATTATATTTTTGTTATTTGTACTCCCTCACCTTACTTTGCTCGTTTTTAGCTTAGATCAGAGAGCTTGTCTGGATAATTAATCATTTTCTTCTCTCTTGGCTACTTATTTTGCTACTTGTAGTTCTTACAAAACATATTGTAATTTTAATCTAATGTATAAGTATATTAGCAACAGAAGGTTTTCAAAGTAAGGCATGAGATGTATTTAAAGAAACCGTGTGATATTGTAGAAGGAGCACGGGGAAGTAGGGTACAGATAGACTTTACCTGGAACTCTACTGCCCCCTCATAGTTGTCACCATGCTAAGTTAGCCTGTCTATAAAATGAGGAGCATAATCTTATCAGGTCAGACTATGTGAAATTGCTGGTCTCAGGGTCAAAACCAGTCAAATTCTGGCCACTGCATTTGGTTAAACCTATATAATTTCCTCTGTCTCGGAGGATTATTGGATCAAAGATAAATTGAGATCACAGAGACAGCATGTGAATGGAATGTGGTGTTTCTACTGAGGATGATAGGGGACAACTATGTGGGCAAGTCAAGTCATCACTCTTTGATGTTTCAATGGAGAAAAAATTGCTCAGTGCAAGTTCACTCTTCAAATGGAAAAGTATATTTTGCGTCAGAACATTACTGAGATTTGAGTGTGAGACATCGATTCATCTCTCAAATCTAGTCAGTCTTCTCGGAGTGTGGAGTTTTATCCAATGTAGAATTTTGCCTCTATCAGAAACATAATTTAACTGGAAATTACTTTGTTTTGTATGTGGCATAACTCAAAATGCAGATGGAAGTTGAAATGATTATGTAACATCTATAATGAAAGATCTTCTGTTTGAATTTTTTAATGGTTGTTTTAAAAAGACTTAGCCAGTATTTCTGAGCCATGTTTTTCTTTTGAAACATCAAAGGAGAGTACTCTGTCGTAGAATGTTTTCACTTTTTGTCAGGCCAATATTTTTTAAATAATCAAAGTAGAATGTGTTTTATACTTGATAGATGGTTGAGGGTTTTTGAAGTTTTACTAGCAGTTTATATGACCCAAGGGTCATCTTCTTAGCTGTGAGAAATATATTTCCTATAGTTTGTTTGATTTATCATGGATACTGGAACCATAAAAATGCCAGTTGTCCCTGACTTGGAAGTTATCAACTGTATGGAGTTTTGTCATAGGTCTTTTTTTTTACCATTCTCTTCTTTTCCCAATAGCTGTGATGGCATTTCTCTTTGACCTGAAGGCACTTGTGGACATGATGTCCATTGGCACTCTTCTGGCCTACTCTCTGGTTGCTGCGTGTGTTCTCATCCTCAGGTGAGTGTCCTCGTTGGTTCTCAAGGGTGTGTGTCGTGTGGGGCCCAGGGAATAAAGAAAATTAGGACTCACCATCCTTGTTTCCAAGGAGCTAGTGGTCTCACAGAGGTGAGAGGCATGGACAGAAAAACATCAGTATAAAGTATAATAAACGTACTTAGTCCTTAGCCAAGAATTAAATACAATTGATAATTAGTAATAAGTTGGCTTAATCTATATGAACAGCAAGTTCTCATAATGTATGAAAACACTTAAAAATATTATAGTTTTTTTCCCAGTATCTCAGCTGCTAAGATTTTATAATAAAGATTTTACTTGGTGAGGCATACACAGATATATATAAAGGATGTTTATGAAAAGGTAATTTACCAGAGTGAAAAAATTGAACGGAGCCTGAATATCAATAGCAGAATAGTTAAACACATAAGGGTGCATTTATTCAGTGGACTCTTTTTCTTAGTTATACTTAATTATGTGGAGAAATGTATCCGATTCAGCAAAGCTGTATGCAGTGTCTGAATTTATTTAAATTATAACATAACTTCACACGAAGAAGTCATTTTGCATCGATATACACATACATGCACTTACGCCTGGTTGAAATTGTGCCAAAATGTTGGCAGTGATTAACGCTGGATTTGTAGTATTGTGGGGGGTTTTGATTTTCTTCTGTATGTTTTGTGTATTTTTTTTTTCTCAGTGAACCCTATTTCTTCTTTAGACTGAGGACAAATGTTACTTTTAAATTTAAGTAAAGGCTGCTCAGAGGGAAAGAGACCACAGTGAGGGGACTGGGGCAGGTCCTCGGTGGGGCAGAGCCTAGGAGGTGATGCGGGCCAGTATCCTGACGGAGGCTGGAGAAGAAGAGGATACGTCGAGAAAGGGACATGGCAGGGGCGGAACGGAGTTCGTCAGGGTTACACTGGAGGACTGAGAGAGGAAGTTGAGGGACGTGAGGCCAGAGAGGCAGACTGCCAGAGGCAGCAGATGCCAGCCTGAAGACCGGGTGTCATTCTGAGGCTGCTGCTTAGCCAGACTTTCTGTGCTGTTTTCTGGAACTGCATTTCCTTGGACACAGATATTTCCAGGCTAATCCCCCCGTATCCCAGTTGCCATGGGTGAAAAGGTCCCTCCCTTCTGCATCTCATATGTAACTCTGCAAGTAAATGACTGTAGAGGGAATTCAGGGGTGCTGCAGATATCTCATGGAGCAGGTTTGTGGCCTGGCTCAGCCCGCTCTGGGGCGCGAGTCATGAGAAGGGTCAATTCACTGCCCCAACGGGGACCCTGTCAGGTGTCTCACCTCAAGTGTTCGGTGTTTGCTTCCTTTGGGCCAAGTGTCTGTCTGAGAATAAAGACACAGACTTTTGTTTATTTGGGGCCAGGTACCAGCCCGGCTTATCTTATGAGCAGCCCCAATGCTGTCCTGAGAAAGCAGCTGTGGGGCCGTGCGGCAGTGCTGCCTCGAAGAGCAAGTCGCAGGCGGCCGTGCTGCGGGGGCAGGGCCTCAGCCTGCGCATGCTCGTCAGCCCCGCGGCTCTGCCTACACAGCAGTCGTCCTCTCTCGTGAGCTTTCTGGTAGGATTTCTTGGTGAGTCCTCTGCGCTGTGTCCACTCGGAAGGGCCCCGGGTGTGCGTCGGTGGAGCAAGTATGATGTGAGAGGACAGAGGTCTTACGTGGCCTTAGCATATGCTTGCCACGCCCCAAGCCCTGAAATCTCCACCTAACCGGTGGTCCTCAGCTAGGAGCTGAGACCATATAGTAGCAGGATACATGGGTCCTGTCATCGAGGAAGAAAGGAAGAAGTTCCCCGAGGTGTGAGTGGCCCCCGTACAGAGCTGGTCCCTCTCAGTGTTAGTTAGGGGGTTCCCTGTGTGCAAGCTTCCGGCCAGGAAGACCTGCCAGGAAGGAGACTGGGAGACAATACAGAACATCTTGTTTGCTCACTCGCAGTTACATAATCAGTCATATTTTCAGCAACATTCATTGAGCACCATCAACGTGTCAAGAACTCTGTGGAGCCCTTGGGATAGCAAGAAAGATGGTCCTTGCTCTCATTGGGCTTTGAGGAACGGGATTATCGGTGGCAAGCGAAGGGAAGTAGAGGCTTCTCTAGAGCACAGAGGAGGGACCCTGAATGCAGACGTGATGGTCAGGAATAGGCTGGGTGGGTGGTGATGTCCCCTTCTGAAAGAGGGCGAAAAGACACAGATCATTGATTATTTGTTTGCGTGAACAGTGTTTACAAGAGCAGAACACAGACAGACTTGCCGTTTCCCATTTGAAAAAAGGAAAATCTCCACCCCTGACATTATCACGTTCAATCCCTGCGATATAGTGTGAGAATGTAGCGAAGGAGGAGCCTGATGACATGTAGGAAGGAAAAGCAGGCTGGTAGTGCTGAGGGGGGAGGAGGAGACAGTCATGAGTAAGCGAGCGGTGGTTCTTAAATTGGTGCAAACAGCCATTTTCTCCCATAATGAAAACGAAGAATCGTAGTATTTGACAAAGAAGCCATGGGAAGACCTTGATATCTTATCACAAGAGACTGCTCGAGCCAGGGGAATCTGAGTGAAATGTGCCTGCTGATTTTGTGTCACCTGCATATCTCACCTTTGCAGCATTTCTTGTTTTGGGCCTGAGTATCTTGACCACTTACGGAGTCCAAGCGATTGCCCGGCTAGAAGCATGGAGTGTTGCTCTTCTTGTCCTGTTTCTTGTTCTCTGCATTGCCGTTGTGCTCACCATTTGGAGGCAGCCCCAGAATCAGCAAAAAGTAGCCTTCATGGTATGAATAATGAACATTAGAGATCCTCAATATTATCTGGTGTGTTAGTTTTGTAAGTTGTTTTTAAAAAGAAAGAGAGAAAAAGACACTTCTGACGAAGTTAACCAGTGAAGAACAAGAGTGTCGCAGTTCTTTGAGATGTTCTTTTTGTCATAAGGATTCTCCCTACATGGCTTCTCAAAAACTCGAATATGCTCCTATCACGTTATTATCTATAATGGTAAACAAATTTCTTGTCAAGTAATCTATAGTATCAAAGAATAAGTAGAATATTTTATTTTAGAAATTCAGTCCTCTTGCAAGAAGACTATTCCCACCAAAAGCCCTTCTGCTATAATTATTGTGTCAGATTTGAATGAGGAGCAGGTTTGGACTTGATGAGAGCTTCCTGGAAGGATCCCTCTCAGATGTCATGTGTATCCAGACTTCCAGAGGCATGCCCTGTTGACATCTGAATGAAACCAGTGAACCCTAATCTAAACCAAACCCTACTGCCAATTGCATCTGGTGATGATACGGATGTTAGCGGGCCAGAGAAATCCCCTGTTGCTTTGGGCTGCACTTAAGTAGAATAGACTGTGACGCTCCCTTTAGTAGCCTCTACAAGAATGATTTTTTCTTCTGGTTGTCCTTTTTGTAAGAATATAAACTTACTGACACAGTGTGAAAGAATATATGTCAAATCAGTTGTCACCACGTTGAAACAGTCTGAGGAATGTACTTTCCAAATTTGAGTACATTTAAGAAGATATTTTCCCCCCTTAGGTTCCTTTCTTACCATTCTTGCCAGCCTTCAGCATCCTGGTGAACATCTACCTGATGGTCCAGTTGAGCGCAGACACTTGGATAAGATTTAGCATTTGGATGGCACTCGGTAGGTTTTTTAATGTTTTAGCTTTCTGAGCCGTGGTTCTGTCTTCCCCATTTCATGCTCTGTGATTACAGAAATGCATCCCCTCCCCCTTCTTGGAAATAAAGGGTTTTTGTCAGTTTCTTCGTTTCCCAAATTTTAGATCATCTGAGTCCTTACTTCTCCAAATGTTTTCAGATACCTTTTTTTTTTTTTAAAGATTTTATTTATTTATTTGACAGAGAGAGACACAGCGAGAGAGGGAACACAAGCAGGGGGAGTGGGAGAGGGAGAAGCAGGCCTCCCGCGGAGTAGGGAGCCCCATGCGGGGCTCGATCCCAGGACCCTGGGACCATGACCTGAGCCGAAGGCAGACACTTAACGGCTGAGCCACCCAGGCGCCCCAAATACCTTTTTTTTTTTAATTAAATTCTCCCAGGAACCCTGTAGAACCCTGTAGATTCTGTTTCTCCAACTTAATGGGTGAGAAAAAAAGCCCCCAAAAGTCAAGGGATTGAATATGTGGATGGCAGTGCAAGACTCTGATTCCAAAGCCAGTTCTTTCCAGTGTCCCAGTGGATTTCTGAAGACATTTTGAATGAGCTAAGAGCAAAAAATTTCTTTTGTTATCTAAATTTCTTATTATTTGAACCTTGGGATTTAGCATTAAATAAGATGAGTGAGCTTATTTATATCTCTACTACATGGTTTTTTATTATGATTCCTTTCCCATGTGAAAATTGAGTTAGAAAATGAGAGTTTACATTTGGTGTAACTAAAGCACTGAGCAGTTGTCTTTTTTTTTTTTAAGATTTTATTTTATTTTTTTATTTGACAGAGAGAGACACAGCACATAGAGAGAGACACAGAGAGAGGGAACACAAGCAGGGGGAGTGGGAGAGGGAGAAGCAGACTCCCCACTGAGCAGGGAGCCCGATGTGGGGCTCGATCCCAGGACCCTGGGATCATGACCTGAGCTGAAGGCAGATGCTTAAGGACTGAGCCACCCAGGCCCTGAGCAGTTGTCTTAAAAATGTGAACAGACATGTCTGTAAGGTGAAGCAGGGAGAAAGGAGCACTAAGTCTGCATTGGTTTGGGTCACCTGAAGAGCTGAAGAGTGTGCTTTTTGACAGTCCTCCCATTGGCTTAGCAAGAATGAACCTAAGTTCATGCTGGTTTATGTAATTGTTTGCTTTGGCTAGAAATTAATTCAATTTCAATTTAAGCCACCAATCCACTTGAATTGATGAGAGATTTAACCGCTGTCAGTTTTGCTCATCTCCCCATACCCACACTAGAGTTTTGCCCATATTTGGGGACCTTACCTTGTGCCAGGGAATTGAGGGGCTGGTGCCTTGGGTCACAGGCTATCATTCCACACGGGTTACACTAGTTTGTTCTCTCTCTTGGTCACAGTGGCCACTTCTGGTTGGTGGCTCTGTTGCTTCTCTCTGCCGTTCAGCTCCACACTCTGGGATGTAACCATGCAGCCTGTTCCTTTGGAGTCCGGCCCACGTGCTCGCAGGGAGCCGAGTCCAAACCCATAGAACTCACTCCCCTCCTCTGAGCCCGGAAGAATCTCTTTTGAATCTGGCAGAGAACTTCAGCATGCTTCCTGCCTTTCCATGAGCCCTTGCTTCTCTCCTCAGACATAGACCACTGTGGTTTAATGTACTTGATCTTGGTTAAGAGCATGAACTTCGGAGCCAGACTCTCTGTGTTTGAATCCACCTGTGCCATTTATTCACCTTGTGGCCTCGGCCCATTTTTGTGCCTGCTTCTTTGTAAAACGGTGATGGTGGTACCTTTATTTGAGGACAGGGAGGGCTGGGTCTTTAAAACTTTGAGGACAGGAGAGGAAGTAGAATTATCCCTAACCATAGCACCTGCCAAAATGCTAATTGGCAGCCTACTTCTCATTATTTTAGATGGGAAAATTATAAAGCATTTCTCATTAACCCAAAACTCTCAACCAATTTTTAAATCTATAACTAAAACAGAGCAAAATGCCTACATGAAAGTAATAAACTATCTGGTGGGGATACGTAAAACCTTTCCTTCTAATTCCCAATGAGCATGGCTGTTAATAATCAATTGCTTTGTATATAATTATTTGGCCTCTCCTGTTTTTTTAAAGATTTTTATTTATTTTATTCGAGAGAGTTAGAGAGCACAAGCAGGGGCAGAGGCAAAGGGAGAAGCAGACTCCCCGCTGAGCGGGGAGCCCGGCATGGGGCTTGATTCCAGGACCCTGGGATCGTGACCGAGCCGAAGGGAGACGCTTAACCCACTGAGCCAGCCAGGCGCCCCTATTTGGCCTCTCCTGGTGACGGTAACACGTGTAAAGCACGCCCATGTCCACTTTGTTTACACAGGGCGTGTTTTCCAAAATACCTGATTGTGACTCCGATAACCCACCACTTGTGTTTGAGATGTAATTTGAGATTTTACCCCATATCCTTTTGTTTAAAGTATAGTATTGAGTTTTGAGAAAATAAATATAATTTTTTCCAACATAAATGTCTGAAAAACACTTAATTGGGAGAAACATACATTCTACAAAGATTGGGCGTTAAAAATGCAGAAGCACATTCTACTGGGAAAGCGTCCATTGGGGATTCTGCAGGGGTATTCCGTACTTGCATTCTGTCCTAAAATAGCCCAGAAAGAGGAGGGAAAAAACCCCATTAGGTTCTATATTACATTTTCCATATTCAGGCATTTTCTGACATATTAAAACATTGAATGTTTTTTTTTCCCTTCCCTCTAACAGGTTTCCTGATCTACTTCGCTTATGGCATTAGACACAGCCTGGAGGGTAATCCGAGAGAGGAGGAAGACGATGAAGAGACTTCCGCAGACAACATCGGCGCCGCAACAAAAGAAAAATCTGCCTTTCAAGCAAACGAGCAGCACCAAAGAAACCTCAGTTTACCTTTCATATTCCACGAAAAGATGAGCGAATGCTAACGCGCACAGGAGCTGAGCTGGTCCAAGGTCTTACCGTACATACCCTACATGGAGGAAACCATGACCGAGTGTCGTCGTCGTGCTAGGTTGCCATGGGTTGGCTGCAGACATAGTTCACCCGAACTTATACTTACTCACCTGGACAGCACCTCCTCAGATGGTGAATTGTGTACCTGGGGAAACCTCCTAAGCTCTCTCCTCAGCGATGAATATCCCCCCAGTAGTGGGAGCATGTGTGTATGTGTGTGTGTATACGTTGGGGTCTATGAATGTTAGAAGTTGTTTGTGTTTCACTCTGACTGCATTATATTTTTCTGGTGTTGCCAGTAATTGGTGGCTTATACTGCTGCAATGGAAGTAATCACTGAATAGAAAAGTGCTTTGGACATGCCTGGTGCATTTGGGGAAATAACCATGGCTTTTCCTTATTAGGTGTCATTAATGTCGATTAGAACGTGCTAAAAACGCAATTACCCATCCCGGTGTCTGTCATTGGTCAGGAGCGAGAGGAGGGGAGAAGAAATGAGCCTTTTCTATAACTCATCAGTGCCAGCAGTGGGTTTAATCCAGATTTTTCTTCTATAAAGTATGGCAGTTTGCGACAACTTCAGCCCCAGGCGTGTCTGCGTCCCGCCGGTCTACCGAGGGCGGGAGCGGCTCTCTGGGTCACCTGATAGCGCCCCTTTCAGCTGCTGTTGTTTTTTGAGAGAAGTGGTCCTTCCTCAGTCCCTGTAGGGGCTTGAGAGCAGTATGTGTGATCTACTTGGGACCCTTTCTGCTAGAAGATAAAGGTGGTCCCCTGGCAGGAAAGCTTGTGTAAGTGGCAGCGATGAGCGTGTATTTGAAAATCAGAGTCAGACAAATGCTTGTGTAAGTAGACACCAAGCATCTTTGTCTTTAAAGTCACATACGATAAGCCAGTAACATCTTTCCGGATCACACGATTGGCAGAACGATTTACACTTTTCTCTTTTACTTAATAACTAATCACAGTTCAGTTGTTTTTTAAAACCTCATCAGGTACAGAATTCACTCCTTTGTTCCTATTGTTTTGTCTTGTCCTAGATAGGAGGGGCTACACTAGCAAATTATGTCTTTACTACATGCCAAAGAGGAAAGAAACAAAGGGATACAAGAAGAGGAAATGTCCCTGTTCTGAGTTTAAAGTGCCTATTCAGATGTTAAATTGCATTTGCCCCAATTTGAGGGTTTGGGATCTAATTTGCCTTTGATGTTTCTTTTGGAAACATTTAGGGATGTTTTCCTTCCCCGTCCCATAAGTTGTTTAGCACTTTTTATCTCATTTATTTTTAATTGACCACACTAAATCTGTCAATACCCCATTCCCAGTGGTTGGGGAATAAAATATCTGGGCTAAATACATGATTATTTAAAACCTCAAGCTAAAAAATTAACCTAATTGAATTAAAGCTATATAAACACAGTAACCTTTAAGGAATAAATGATTTGTTTTATATGTAAGATTCTCTAATTACTATATTTTCCTTCCTAGGGTTCTCTCATAGTGGACTATTTACCTGCAGTGTGCTTTTCTTCTCATGAATTAGCTTTCTTACAAATAATTAAATGGTTTACTAGGTGAGGCTAGGGGCTAAATACTTACACATCAACGGGTTACATTCCCAGGATGAATGTTATCAAGCTCACCAGTTGACCGGCTTAATCCAAAGGCAAGGAAAACATTTGTTTCCTGATAGCTCTTCCAAGAGATTAATTGTTTTCCTGATGCCATTAAAGAGCAAGTTGTGATCCTTTCGTCTAACCAAGAGTTTATTGTGGTTAAATATCAGATAAACAGATAGCCTGGGTTTCTGGCTGCTGATGTTGGAGCCTCCCAGATCTAGAGCTCAGTACTGACATTCCACAATTTCCAGGGTGCATGGTAAAATCTGAAGCCCAGAATTCTCTTTCAAGCATGTTTTACTGGAGAGGAAGAGTTGGATACTCAAGGAGTACATGATTTTGGTAAGGACTGTAGGCATGATCCTAAATCCTTGTTGTTATAGTATTACACTGAGAACCACCTTTTATTCTCTCATCGAGATAGATTAGGCCTTAAGGGAACATAAGGAATTTCATATATAAATATCTGAGTCTTTGTAACAAAATCAAGACATTTATTTAGAATGTGATAGGCAGCTAAAACTCTTATGCCCACTGTGTTCAATTAGGAGCAGAATTTAGTTAAAAATTATTTTTCCACATTAAAACACTTTGCAAACACAAATATCTATGAAGAGATGCTTTGTTGGTGATTGTGCTTTTTTTCTGTGAAGACTCAAATGTGTGCTCATATCTCTGTATGAGTGTGTGTATATATTTATGTATATGTCTGTGTATTTCAAACAGTGTATAAGTCGGTTGGGTTTATGATGGGCTTTGGAAACGATACAATTGTATGGATAAAAAAAAAACCCAATTGATGTGGAGAAAAAATAATATTTTATATTGATAGGTATGCTTATACAAAATTTTTAGGTTTTAAACTATTTTGCAATATACAGCAATTTTATATATATGATATTTTCTATAGATTCTTTAAGAAAGATATATTTATAATGTATCTAATGTGGAATCACTAAACTCGAGTACATTGTAACAGGTGCTTTATAATCTGAAATGGAGTAGGAGTAGGAGGTGTTAGGGTTTTCTGTTTACTTATTTCTGAGGCACCTTTTCTAACATCTCTGTCTTGCTCTGTGTTTATTAGTAAAAGCCAGTTCTACCAGGTTTCTTACCACCTCCCTGTTTCTACATCTGAATTCATAACCTTTGGAACAAAATATTGCTTTTACTTTCTTAGGATTACCAAAATGTTTTTGTAAAGATACAGCTAGTAATCAATCATACTTCTATAAACTCCTCTCCAGAAATGAAAAAAATGCATACCACACATTCTCTTAATTGTGATTGAGTAAAAACAGTTTAAATTACTTTTCTTTCTTACACTAGGAAATATGCTTTCTTAATATTTTCAATGAGAAACTTCCTATCAGAGCACCTTTATATCATACTCTTCAAAAAAGGGAAAGGATGATTTGTGAATAACCATAGAAAGGCCCTGCCTACCGTACATTTAAAAAGGTAGCTATACAAATTCAAGTTCTAACCCTATTTATGAGAAAACTTAACAACTTTTGATAAATACTGAAATACAGATTCTTGCTTACTCACATTTTCCCCCCAGAGATAAACATCAAGAAAACTTCGTAACCCCAAAAACATCATTTAGGATATATACATTGAAGAAAAACTAGCATTGATATATTTAAAACTTTACTACTACCAAACATAATTAGAAGAAAATATCTCTTGCAGAATTATTTTGCTTTAAAATACAGAAGCCTCTCTTTTAATTTTCTGAATAAAAGATTTTTTTTAACTTTTTTTTTTTTTTTTAATTTTAAAAATTAGCCAAATTATTTGCTAAGTCCTGGTTATTTTCAGGTAGTTTTTCAACCTGTTTTGAATCAGACTCTATATTTACCTAGTTCCTTTCTAAACTAATTTGAATGCTTAGCAGGGAGAATAAGGAAAACTACCGCTCTCCAGTTCTGATAATGCCAGAGGAGCAGGTCAGTCCTCTTTCTTCGCAAATCAGGGCATATTCTGAGATTACAAAGCACATGATAACCTTGTGCCACGACCCCAGCTCTCCCTCGTGATGTAGCTCATGATGTTCTCTGCCTGATTTTCTCCTGATGTGCTTCAAGCAACTGTAAATTAACACCCAAACTACCATTTCCACAGAATTTTAAAGGATTGGGTTTAGAATGAACATCATGGAGTATTAAAATTCACATGATGAGTGTGAACTTTGGGGACAGGGGGATTAACTTTTTTTTTTTTTTTTTTGCTAGCGCCTTCTCTGTACATTTTCTACTTAAATTCTCTCACATGTCCTAAAATATCAAGGGAAAAAGTACCAAAGTTCAGCACAGGTCATTTTTTAGCCATGTAGATTTGGAAATAAGGTTGCTTGACTTTGTTGTTTAGCTGAGATTTTTTTTTTTCTCTTTGTATAATTATATTTAAACATTTTTAAATGAATTTCTGGTTTCTGGATTTTGAGAGCCCTGCTCTGTTTTTGTGGTTGTTGGTTTTTGTAACATTCATTATTGCTTATATGTACACAGTTTAGTCTTACTGATCTCAAGTGCATTTTCTTATGGCTCAACCCAACTGGCAACCGTCTTGGCTGTGAGTAACATACCGAGGTTTTATTCACCATGGCTGAAGCCACTGCCGTAATCTCTGGCCTTAAAGAACCTTCTGTGACTACTGGTGCCCCATGGGGATCATGACCAAGAGCCTGGGCTCGTTCTAGGATCAGGCAGCCTGCAAAGTGTAAGCATCCATAACTACCCTTGTTGAGTGGGATCTTGGGATGACAGTGAGATATGAAGTGAATATGCAAGTTAGGAGTTTGGGGTCCTTAATTTCAGCCCTGAATATCCATCCCAGGGACACATCAACAGTCAATGATAAGGATCCTCTAGGAAAGGTTGGAAAGGATGGCTGCTTCCTGGAACTGGTACCATAGGATCTGGCCCACTGCAATCCCCATATGGGCATGGACAGCCCTGTGGTAGAAAGTGCATGGGCCCAGGCTCAGCTGTTAGAGAGTTTGTATTGCCTATAGGGTGGGTTTCTCTGGCCCAGGCCTGGTTAATGGGCTCTTCATCTTTGGTGTCCACTAGGGCTGCCCCATTGTGTTATTGCTCTATTTTGTTGTCCTTGTACTTAATAGAAGCTGTTGATAGGGCCCAAAACCCTACAGAAATTCTATGTCTGTAAAACCCAACAGATACATTGGACTTGTCTATATGTAAAGATTTTCTGTTTAGTAGGTAATTTCAAATTTAAATGTTTCAAATGATAATCAGAGTTCCTTTTTACTTACAAAGTTGGATTATTTTTTAGAATTGTAATAAATAAAAACTCTTGCTGCTTTACCACTGTAAGACAGGCTTTCTACTGTGACCATGTACTTTTTTTAAAAAAATTGCAATAGGACTTGTAATAATAGAATATGCCTATGTATCACACATACCCAAAGCATACATTTCACACTTCTCTTTAAAAAAATTGGGAGAGCTTTCAAGCTCAGAAATGTGGTACAATCTAAACTGAAATGATTATAACATCAAGAATATTCACCTGGCAGCCTAGGGACTACATGGGGACTACCAAGTCCTGTAAGATAAAAGACATGTTTCCACATACTCTCAATCCACATGGCACACCCTAAAAACTATCACTTGCTCCTGAAGAATGCCATCCCAGGACCACACATCTGAGATCCCACCACTTCAACTGTCAGTCTCATTGCTTTTATCTGTAAGAAGCTCCTTCCTCAATGTTCCCTTTACCAAATCATAGGCTCTAGTAATTGGTGATCAGTTATGTACAACTGACACATTTTTTACAGTATAATAAAGAAATCTTACCAACTTCAACCCTCTTGAATCTCTGACCAGGAGGAAGGAGTCAGAGCTTTCTGACATGGCTCAACGTTACATAAAATTTCAAATCTCTTGAATTAGTTTGTTATTTTGAAATGTCTTTGTGTATATACTTAATTCCCATTGATTTTAGTAAGTTGGAGGGAACACCATGTTGAATTAAGAAAACTGTAGTATCAGTTAACCAGCATTGGAAACCAAGCTAAAATAGCAAAGTATTTACCAAGCAGAAGCCTAAAACCTAATTTATGTAATTTTTGGCTGTGAGAATCGTTACTAGGTTTTGGTGCCCCACATCTGTCCTGCTACCACGTGGTCACATGAATGCAGTGATCCCCCAGGAACTGTGTCTGGGCTGTGGGTCCAGCCAGGAACCCCAGCGATAAACACCATCTCCTAGTGTCCTTTAAAGAAGGCCACACAGATAGGCTTGCTTTTCAGGTGAAGGGCTCAAAGCCCATGGATTGCTAAGAGATTGTACTGAGAAGTCCCCATCTGTGTGGAAAAGGCAATTCATTTCACTCTATAAAATATCTCAGAAAAAAAAATCTCAAAGACGTACAAAAATAACGCATTATCATTATCTCAGTTTGTCTTTGAGAGTAGGTCAAAGTAGGGGTGAAACTATCCAGAAAGAAACTCAGCTCAATACTGATTTACTTGAACTTTTCCAGTAAACGCTGGGTAAAGAATCCTTGTCGCCCTCTACTAAACCCGGAGCAGCCAGGGCCGCCTGGGTGCTCAGTAGGGTAAGTGTCCGGCTCTTGGTTTCGGCTCTGCTCATGATCTCAGGGCAGTGGGATGGAGCCCTGGTTGGACTCTGCGCTCAGTGGGGACTCTGCTTGGGATTCTCTCTCCTTCTGCCCCTCCCTCTGCTCACACACATGTGTGCACACGCTCTCTCTCTCTCTCTCAAATAAATAAATCTTTAAAAATAATAAATAATTAAATAAATAAAAAATAAAAATAAATAAAACCGGAGCAGCCAACATGAAGAGGCAAACCAGACCGACTGTACTACCCAGGAGCACTCTACAGCTCAAAGTGGGCCCATATCTCCCTGATGGGGAGCAAGCTTGCTTCTGGGCTCTGGATCCCTTAACCCAAAGTACTATACTAATGGGGAACAGATGTTTCCCAGTGGCTGAGTCTCCAGATCTCCGAAATCTTCCTCCATCTGTGCACTGATGTCTGACATTTCTTCAAGCAAGGACCAAGGGGTTCATTGCCCTGGTAGAAATCAGACTTAAGATGCCAATGTTCTTGGAACTGAAACATTGACTTGGCACCAAGTTGTAAATGACTGATAGAAGACACTTTCAGAAAATGAGCATGTAGAGCAAGTAAACAGGAGAAAACAAATGGGCACAGGATTGTTGATAGTTTACCATTAAATAAAGAAAAAGGAAGGAGAGGATGGAGGTTTTAAGTCACTTACATTTTAGCTTAGAGTCACCTCTCTTCCCCTAGCCTAAATTTAAAGGCTCTTGTTACCAATAGACAGGCAATACATGCTATATCCTGGAGCTAGGAAAATACTTTTACTTGCTTCACCTATTTTAAGTAAACCAAATTTCTGGGATCTCTATGTGTCTCTTGATGAGTGGCCGTGGGAGCATCAACAATGATTGGCATTCTATTGGATTTTCAGGGCGGTATTTAAAACCACTAGGTTAGCTTCTGCTAAAATCTTGAAACATTAATTTAAAAAAATATTCATCGGGACGCCTGGGTGGCTCAGTCGGTTAAGCATTTGCCTTCGGCTCAGGTCATGATCCCAGGGTCCTGGGATTGAGTCCCGCAAGGGGCTCCCTGCTCGGCGGGGAGCCTGCTTCTCCCTCTGCCGGCAGCTTCCTCTGCTTGTACTTGCTCTCTCTTTCTCTGACAAATAATAAAATCTTTAAAAATTTTTAAAAATTTTTAAAAATTCATCTTGGTTGTATTTTTTTTTTTTTTTAAGATTGTATATATTTATTTGTGAGAGAGAGTGAGAGCACAAGCAGGGGAAGCGGCAGGCAGAGGGAGAAGCAGGCTCCCCCCTGAGCAGGGAGCCCGATGTGGGGCTTGATCCCAGGACCCCGGGATCATGACCTGAGCCGAAGGCAGACGCTTAACCGACTGAACCACCCAGGTGTCCCTGTTGTATTTCTTTTTTTTTTTTTTTTTTTTTAAGATTTTGTTTATTTATTTGACAGAGGGAGATACACAGCGAGAGAGAGAACACAAGCAGGGGGAGTGGGAGAGGGAGAAGCAGGCTTCCCGCAGAGCAGGGAGCCCGATGTGGGGCTCGATCCCAGGACTCCGGGATCATGACCTGAGCCGAAGGCAGACGCTTAACGACTGAGCCACCCAGGCGCCACCACCCCCTGTTGTATTTCTATAGTTAGTGAAGACCAGTACGAGAAATGAAATGTCCTGATTTTGGACTTTTTTTTTTTTTTTTTTTTTGGCTTACCTAACAAATTCCTGATGCTATTCACCACTTTGCAGGGGGAAGCAAGAATAGAGGGAGCAGAGGAGGAGGGAGATTTTTCAGGACAGAGCAGTCATAGACAACTATTATAAATTAAGATTTACAAGGAACGTGCAACATACAAAATAACTCACCAACAAGGAAATCGTAATGGAAATGCTGACCTCACTCTGGTAACCTGAAGTGAGTGCTGATTCTGTGTCCCTGAGACACACATTGTGTAACATCTGTGCTTTTAGACAACTGGAAGGAATATGCTTCTCTAGACCTAAGTCTCCAGGGGCAGCCCGCTCCCCACCCCTGATCCCACTCACTTCTCTCTTCCATTTCCTGATTTTTGCTCGTGCCCTCCGCCACTCCTCCTTTTTGCCCCAGCTTGTCATTTGTTAAGCCAGAGCTGGGGTCTGCTGTACCAGCTCTTCAGAGACGGGCAGTAACGCACAGTCCCTCAAGTAATGCTGGTTCCTCCCAAGGGTGACACTGCTTCCCCGACACTGGTTTTTAAAAAGCCATTGCTGTGTTGGCAACCTCTCCTCTGCCTCCATCAGGCAGTATCTGATGGTTAGGGAAGGCTGGGACTCCCGGATTTGTCCCATCCCTGAGGCTCTCTGTGCTTCGTGAGGTTGGGGGTCCGTGGGTGACCAGCGTTAGAGGTTGCTGTACCGTGAGGTGGAGGGAGCAGGTGGGCAGCAACTAATCAAGAACGAAAAAGTGGGTGTTGCAGGTACTATGATCATTTATCTAAAAAGCCCCCAAATCAGTGGAAAGCTATGTGGACTAATAAGAGGGTGACCATTAAGGTGATCAGATACAAACACACAAAAATTAATCATGCCTTAGGAAACCAGGCTTCAAGCTGTATTGGACTTGGAAAATGCTGTAAGAAAATGCTTATTTTGATTGGCCAATAGTCCAGCAATTGTTGGAGGAAGAATGGAAAAGACCAAGGCAAACAGAGATTTTAGTAATAAAATTCCTTCTCACCCTAGAGAAGAAGAAAATGGGTTTTTATAGTGAAATACAACCCATAAAAAATACAATTTTGGCAGTTTTATTTTTCAAGTTCAGTCATCCTGAGATTGTCTCATTCAAGGATAATAAGCCTGTGATTAAGCAGCTACATGTCTTGGAAAAGCCCCTATATTTCTTGTAAATTTTGCTCCCATCCTAGTAGAGTATTTGTTCCCTAGGGCTGTCATAATGAAGTAACGCAGACTCCTGGCTTAAGCAACAGAAATGTATTTTCCTCACAGCTCTGGAAGCTAGAAGTCTGAGATTAAGGCATTGGCAGGGTTGGTTTCTTCTGAGCCTCTGTCCTGGGTTTGTAGGAGGTTGTCTTCTGATATCTTCATATGGTCTTCCCTCAGTGCCTGTGTCTATGTTTACTCTTAGCAGAGTACCAGTGATATTGGCTTAGGACTCACCCTAATGACCGCATTTTATTTTATTTTAAAGATTTTATTTATTTGAGAGAGAGAGAGTGAGCATGAGAGGGGGGAGGGGCGGAGGGGGAAGCAGGCTCCCCACTGAGCAGGAAGCCCTAGGCGGGTCTCAAACCCAGGACTCCAGGATCATGACCTGAGCCAAAGCCAGTCGCTTAACCAACTGAGCCTCCCAGGCACACTAATGACTGCATTTTAATTGCCTCTTTAAAGACTGTATTTCCAAATACTGGAGGTTAGGACTTCAACATTTAAATTTAGGAAGGAGGAGGGAACACAGTTCAGCCCATTAACACAGACTTCAGGTAAGTTTAGATACCTAAACTTATCTAAAGTGTACGTGATGGAGAAGAGGCTGCGAAAGAAAATAATAAGAAATTATTTTGGAAAATAATTCCAAAATTATTTTCGATGTACCAGTTAACCAATTTGACAAGGTACTGGGGGAAAGTCATTCATAATAGCAAAACAAATAAACAAGCAAAAATAAGAAATAAGCCTTGCTTATTATTATTGCTTGTTGTTAACAAGCAAGACTTACATGGAAAAATATAACTATGTGATTATAACTAAATAAGCGTTAACTATGTAGTTACACACACACACACACACACACACATTTAGGTAGCCAACATTTAGCAAAAGAGTATTTGACACAATATATACCTGGGGATGCAGAATTCTAAAACTGTTGTCCTAATACCAGCATTAACCAATTATAAAATATAATGGGGACATAAAAGTAGACTTGAGTAAGTTGAAAGCTAATATTATAACATTCCTGGGTGGGAAGTCTCAATATTGTAAATATGACCATTCTTCCCCCAAACATGAATTCAATGCAATCATCATCAAAACACAATAAAGTTTTTATGGAGATTGACAAGCTGATTCCAAACTTCATCTGGAAGAGAAAATGTACAATGGTAATTAACAGAAGAACAATGAAGCGGGCCAAAACAAATGGCAAAACATGCTATAAATCAATACTGATTAAAGCAGTCTGATATTTCTATAGGTATAAATAAAGAGATCAATAGAATAAAACAGAATGGACCCATGTACATATGTAATTTAATACACGAAAAGCCTATTTAAAAGATGGAAAAAGGACCAATCATTTAACAAATAATAATGTGACATTGACCATCCAATTGGAAACACATAAAATTAGATTTCTAACTTGTGATACTAAAAAAAAAAAAAGAAAAGATTATAGTTGGGTCTAAAAGACCAAACTAGTTGGATAATTGGAGGCAGAAAAGACCTACCTCAGGAGATACAAAACCCAGAAGCCATGAGAGAAGTTACTGAAAATGTAATTGCCTAAACATTGGTTGTAATTGTTTGCAGAAAGGCACCGTTAGCAAAACTAAAACACCAGAAAAGGATTAGAAGAAAATGTCTGCAATATGTATAACACCCCAAGAGCTTACGAACCAGAATATATTAAGATTCTACTATTGTAAGACAATAATAAAAATAACTCAATTTTCAAAAATAGGCAAATACAAGTGGCTAATAAAAACATGATAAGGGCGCCTGGGTGGCTCAGTCGTTAAGCGTCTGCCTTTGGCTCAGGTCATGATCCCGGGATCTTGGGTCGAGCCCCGCATCGGGCTCCCTGCTCCGCGGGAAGCCTGCTTCTCCCTCTCCCACTCCCCCTGCTTGTGTTCCTTCTCTCGCTGTCCCCCTGTCAAATAAATAAATTAAAAAAAAAAAGACCATTTGTTAAAAAAACATGATAAAATGCTCATTCTCAATAGTAACAAAAGGAATGGGAATTAAAAGAGCATAATGAGGGGCGCCTGGGTGGTTCAGTTGGTTAAGCCTCTGCCCTCGGCTCAGGTCATGATCCCAGGGTCCTGGGATTGAGCCCCTCCGGCTCCTGGGCTCCCTGCTCAGTGGGGAGCCTGCTTCCCCTTCTCCCTCTGCCCTCCCACCCCCTCCCCTGCTCGTGCTCTCTCTCTCAAATAAATAATAAGTAAATAAAATCTTTTCTTAAAAAAAGAGCACGAGACCCCTACCCCACCCCACCCCACCCCAGGTTGTAAATATTGACTAGCGTGACTGGGGGGAGAGGGGGCTGCTCCAAAGGAAAGCAGAATTGGCTGTCAACAGGGACAGCTTTGTAGAATTGGCAGCGTTCACCAAAAATATGAAATACCACGGCCTTTGGCTGAATAATTTCACTTCTAGGTATCTATCTTATAGAATATTCATGAGCATCAAGATATTTGGATCACAATAGTTCCTGCAGTATTTTTTGTACAAGAGTTTTTTAAACAACCAAACTAGTTATCAACAGGGTAACAGTGAAGTTATGGTGCATCTTGCCTCTGGAATACTTCATAGCTAGCAGGAAGGGTAGGGGACAAGAAAAGGCGTTTTTATTATTTTTATCATTTTCTGTCCTATATAAGTCTGTGGAGGTTTTAAGTATTTTTAAGTGTGTTGAGTAATTTTGAAAAAAAATTTTCTTTAAATAAAAGAAAACAGGTGGAACAACTGAGTGCAGCTCTTCCTTAATGCAAGTTCTCTTCCTGTGTGGGGCCATCTGCTCGCTCTTCCTCATCAACGAGCTGCAGGGGCTGGTGGAAAGAGCTCCTGAGTGAATCTGGACTCTTCTGGAGTCTGAGGCTTCCAGGCAATCCTCAACCTTCAACTGGATCAACAAGAAACGGTGATTACGCACTGCCTGGAACAGAGTAATTTCCTAACAAATTATTATTACTTTCCAGAAACTGGCGGTGGAATACAAAATTTAATAAGACACAATTCCTGCCTTCGAACTCATAGAATAGTGCAGGGGAAAGAAGCATAACCAGATTCACAGCTAAATTCTGCCTTTTGTTCTAAATGCTATGATAGAAGTTTTCATTACCAGAGAAGGGCAAGCCCAGCTGGGAGGGGGCAAGATCTGAGCCAAGTCTTGGAGGGCAGGGGAGGCCAGGATCTGGGGTGTGGCGAGAGGGCAGGCAGGTGTATAACAGGGGAGGGGGCTATTTGGGGCAGAGGGAACCACAGGAGCAGTGGACCCACAATGATGGCTGGGGGTGGGCGAGGGCAGTGTGCTGTTAGTGTGGAGGGCATGACAGAGAGTGGCACCGAGAGAGACAGCTGGAGAGGCCAGCAGGGCTGTGAACTTGGGTGTCCCAGCCTTCCCAGAGGGCTTTTGAAGAGTTTCAATTGGGTTAGATTTTTAGAGTATCATTCGCACATAGATGTAATTGCTGGAATTGTTGGGGTGCAAGAAGGAGGGGCAGGGAGGTCAACTAGGAGGCTGTGGAGCGAGGAATGACAGCAAAGAGGGGTGGCCTTTAATGCAGTCAGCAGGTAGACCAGGCAGGGACTGGAGACTGGGGAGTGGGGGACAGGAGGTGTAGACTGAACCCAGGCTCCAACACTGGGTAAGAGTGAAGTCGTCAGCGTCATGGAGTCAGAATGAAAAGGGATCTCCGTGGGGGCAGACCGGGCAGATTTGGCACTCCTGTGTGTGCTCCCCAGAAGGAGACACATCCCATTATGGTGGTGCAAATGCTTGTCTTCACGCTAGGATCCACTCTGTAAAATAGCAATGAGGTCTCCGCCGTCATAATAGGACACACCTTGTAAACACATGTGGAAATAATCATCTAGTTCGCTGCCTCTACCAAGGAGAGAGCCCAAATCTAGAGAGGCGGAGGGAGTTGAGGGAGGAGTGGAGAGCTTGTGGCAGTGTCAGGACCTGAGCCCTGATCTCCCGTATTCCCAGGCAACTGTTCTCTCCACCGCCCCCAAGGAGCAAAGCGGGCCCCAGAGCTGGTGACAGTAGGTGGAATTCTTGCTTCCTCCGGCATGAAGAGGCGGATGAGCACTGGTTTGTGCTGAACTTCATGCCTTCAGTGCTGAGGGAGACGTCCCCTTCCTGTTATTTTGAATCAAGCTCACTTGAATGGTAACGTTTGAATGAAGTGGGCTAGAGGTCCAGGCCCTGCTCCTCACCTGGGGGAACGTACCTGCAAGCTGCTTGGATCATAGGAGTCTGCAAGCTCAGAAACCTATGACCCTCTCTGCAGAGGGGCACATTAACGCTAAATCCTCCAACCCACCACAGCCCGCCTCCCGCACACCCCCCTTCCCCCCGCTATTGCTTCAGTCTCCTCCCCACACTACTCCCACAGCGAAGCTACCCCTCCAGCCTGGCCGGCCGGCACTACCCAGCCAGGCCTTGCTTTGTGCCTTGGTCCACGCTCTCCTGACCACAGGCCAAGGCCCCCTGCACTCCCTCCTCTGTTTGCCAAAGTCGAGCCCTAGCCGGTGAGTTCCCATCACTCCTCCAACCTGCACTGATTGCTCACCCCTCTGAACTTTGCCACTACTAGTAGCATATGTTAGACCATGTAGCATTTAATGATCTGTTGGTTTGCAAAACTATTTCCTTTTCCTTTTAATCACCTCCTCAGCATGCTTTGAGAAGCTCACAGAAGGGTCCATGGAGCACCAACGAACCTCTCTGGGTTTCCTAACCTGAAGAGGCTGGGGAAGAGTTTGCTAGAATTGAGGAGCCTCCTGAGAGAATATAGATAGTACATTTAAAAGAAGCCCAAGGTGCTGATTTTGAATCAGAAGGAAAGATGTGTTTGTTTGTTCGTTTTTTAAAGATTTTATTTATTTATTTGACTGAGAGCACAAGCTGGGAGAGCGGCAGGCAGAGGGAGAAGCAGGCTTCCTGCTGAGCAGGGAGCCCGCTGCAGGGCTCGATCCCAGGACCCCGGGATCATGACCCGAGCTGAAGGCAGACGCTTAACAGACTGAGTCCCCAGGTGCCCCGGAAAGATGTGTGTGTATGTGTTGGGGGGCCAGAGGCACTGATGCTGTTACTTGGAACTCTTTTCTGGCACAGTCCCTCCTGCACACCCAACTGAGTGTCGTGTAAGGCAATGGGACTTCTGAATAAAAAGGCCTGAGTGCTTTCTCCAAAACCTCTGCTGGAATACTGAGGAAGGAGCTGGCCTGCTGTGGGTCCCTCTGATGGAAGGCCAGCTTCCGCATTTGGGAGCCCCAGGGTTCTAACATCTCCGCGGCCGGTCCCAGCAGGAACAGGGCTGGGTGCAGAGCCCATCTCTGGCCAGACACAGAGCAACAGCAAAAACCGCTGAGGGCAATGGTCTTGTTAGTGCAAGTGGCGGACCTGGGAATAAACAGAAATATTTAGGGGGCACTTTTTACAGAGCATTCCAGCTCTGCCTGAGAGTGCTGGTGACATTTGGATAATTATGGTTAAACATGACCCCATCGGCACCTGCAGGATTACACGGGGCCTCGTTGAAGTCCGTGAACTTGATGACACGCACAGGTGGAGAAATTCTAGGAATGACTGTTGTAATTGACATCTTGCCCTTAGCCCTTCCCCAGTGCACACGAAAAAGCGCCTCTCTCCACTGCTCCGCCAGGGGGCAGGAGAGGTCACATTACACAGAATTTTAAAAAAAGAAAAGAAAAACTCAACTTTTCCCCCAAACTGGTTTCCACCTCAGGAAACAGAATCCTCCAGCTGTGGCGTCCCAGACGCCCGCCCCGACACGCCCCTCGCCCGCCGCCTCCCCCCTGCGCCCTTGCCCTTGCCCTGTGCCGTCGGGTGCTCCTCCGGCCGCCGTCCCAGCACCTCTGCCCGCGCGCCCTTTGCCCTGAAGATGAAGCTTTGGCTGCTGCTTGGTCTTCTGCTCGTGCACGAAGCGCTCGAGGAAGGTGAGTGACCCTGGGCGGGGACTACCCAGTTTGTGCCTTCATTTAGCCTCGATCCCCGACCGAGGCCCTCCCGCAGCCGACAGTCCTCCAGCCAACTCTTTTTATAACTTTTGACTTTCCAAGGCTTGGCTTTGGCCCTGCCCGGTGCACCTGCCTCTTCCGACCCCCTCTCCACCTCCCCGGAGCTCCCCTGGGAATATTGGCCACTACCCACTACCCCTTCCCTTAGGGTCCCCACTAGGACCGCCCCAGCGCTCCCCGAAAGCCCTTGGCGGGCAAATCGAGCATCCCCCGCCAGCGCCTGGTCCAGCCCCCAGTGTCAACGTGTCTTTCTGGGAGGTGGCGGCGGGAGCGCGCCTTCTCCCCGATCTCCGCTTCTGAGGGCGGTGCCACCCAGGCAAGGCAATTGCTGGATCTTTGGCAAAATTTGAAGTGTCCTCCTCCTAACTGCGGTCCTTGATTTATTTCGTATACGACCTTGGGCTTGGATCCTGCAAGATCTACCTAATCAAAAACCAGCAGCTGTTAACACTTCTTAACTGATTGGGAAAAGATGAAGAAAGTGCATTTTTGTAGAGCATATGGGCTCCCTTGTGCCTCTTTATTTTTTTGAGTGTGTGCCTGTCCTGGGCTCAACCTGTTGTTTAGACTCACAACCAGAGTCAGGCTGTGTGTGTGTGTGTGTGTGTGTGTGTGTGTGTGTGTATTCTTGTATCTATATCTATGTTTATATATGACTTTAGCATTTGTGTTGTTGGTCCCAGTATTCAAACAGTGTTATTTATTTGTACAGTACATTTGGCGCATGGGTACATCCTGGTATCCTGGAACCTTCTGTGGAATTTCTCAGCTACAGACACGATTTTTGCTTAGTTTTGCTTGAAAGCAGCTTTTGCTGTTACGCAATCTCACTCTGGAGCCACCTCAACCTGGCTCACATTTTATCCACTACTCAATCCTGAGCAGTTCCTGTATTTCCCCATGAAATGGAAGCATTTGCGCCCCAAAACCACAGTCTAGTTTGCAAAGTCCAAGATGGTTGTTGGGCTTGAACCTGAGGTGAGGACCCTCCAGCCCCAGAGACTTGCTGAATCAAGTGTAGGCAATGCTCTGCACCAGGAGCTTCTGCTTGGCACGAGGTCACATTGTAAAATGCACTATTAAAAGGCTCCTGGCAGGTCCTTGAATGTGACTGCTCAAGTGTCAGAAATGCAGAATCTGTTTTTTTTTTTTTTTTAATAGGGCAGGAGATGGCCAGACAAAATAACTTCAAATAGCCCACTCACTTGGTTATACAGTTCACCCACAATGCCTCCCTCCCAGGGTCAGGAGGCAGGCTCACCCACTGCCTCCCGGATCCTTCCCAGCCAATATGTGTCCAGACTATGAAGATGATTACAAACATCTGCCTGAATCAGTTAGCATCTGTTTAAGTCAAATGTAATTCATATAAACAATAAAACTTCACGAGCCAATCAGAGAAAGTTGAGCACAAAGGCTAGTTTAAAAGAAATAATTGATATATTTTAGGTGTGTTACTAGTACTGTGGTTTTGTTTTTAAAAGTATACATAGACTAGTTATCAAGAAAATATTGATTCCATAATGAGAAAAGTAAATCTGCTTCATTAAGTTATGTAACTGTTTTCCTAAACCTATTAAGAATGTCTTTGTTTTTTGTTTGTTGTTTGTTTTGTTTTGTTTTTTTCTTTGTTGAGGATCATGTGGCTGGCTGGGCCAGGAACCCGCCAAAGAGAGAGGCACATACAGAAGCCCTTCCAGCGCCAATCTCTGATGGGCAGGTTGGAATATGCTGCACCCTGTCCATCCCAAAACACACACTGCAGACGCAAGGCCCATGACTTGGCTTGTGCTTTTCTTTTTTTTATTTTATAAAGATTTTTATTTATTTATTTGACAGAGAGAGACATAGCGACAGAGGGGAACACAAGCAGAGGGAGTGGGAGAGGGAGAAGCAGGCTTCCCACGGAGCAGGGAGCCCGATGCGGGGCTCGATCCCAGGACCCTGGGATCATGACCTGAGCTGAAGGCAGACGCTTAACGACTGAGCCACCCAGGCGCCCCTTGGCTTGTGCTTTTCTGATCATTTCTAGAAAGGGTCTTCTAATGGTAGAAGGCTTCCCTGAAAGCACATATTGGTTCTACATCTGCTCTATCCCCGTGAAGTTTGCCTTGCCTAAATCTGGAAAGCTTTGTTTACATTTTTAGAAGTAGTGTTATTTCTTCTCGTGAGGAGTGGGAGCCCGAAGCGCACACACAGCTCAGGTGGCAGGAAAGTGAGGCAGGAGGACAGGTAATACACAGCCGGAGAGCCCCTTAGGGTCAGGCGCGCGCACCGGCTTGTCACCATTTGTGTAGAATACGTGCCGCTGTGTTTCCTCAGATGGTGGTGTTGTTTTTGCATAAAATATAAAATCACAAGCACTTACCAATATTTCATTTACATAAATATTTACATAAATACTTGGTTTGAATATATAATATTTAATTTAATAGATCCATAAAAATGGATTTGTTACTTGTTTTGTTGAATTTACCCCAGGCCTTTGTCAATGCTAATGTGATCTTCAGTCTCACGTGGGCTTATTTTGTATCCTGTGGAAGGTTCTCGCTCTGGGAGGACTGCCGAGGGTTGTTGTGATGTGCAGACAAAGCAGCTAGATTTTTGAAGGAGGCAGGGAGGGAGACATGGCCCATGATTCCTCAACCAGGACCCTAGTATTTTTGTGTCTCAATGTATTCCTTGGAAAAGGAGTATAAAAATTAGTTATAACGAAAAAAGAATTGTAAAAATTCTCACCGTAATGTTTCCAACCATGTGGGATCTTGGCCCATATGTTTGACATACAAAATAATCTCTGATCCTTAGAGCCCAAAACGAGAAAAGTCTGACGACAACAGAGAGACTGGGCAGTGTGCCACCCAGATGAGTGAGTCCTGAGGATTGATGCATCTCCCTGCACAGGGTTGAAAGGCCCTGACTCTGTGGTGCCCATAATCTAATGGGGAGGACAGAGAGTGGACAGACAAGAAAAGATAAAATATCAGGAAGGGCTAAGCGGCATGAAGAATCAATAACCAGGATGTATTGGTTTCCTAGGCCTGCTGAAACAAAGTACCACAAAGCAGGTGGCTTAGGACAACAGAAGTTGAGTCTCAGCCAGTTCTAGAGCCTAGCAGTCAGAAATCCAGGTGTCAAGAAAAAAAAAAAAAAGAAAGAAAAAGAGAAAAAAAGAAGAAGAAGAATGTAGCAGGAGGGGAAGAATAAAGGGGGGAAATTGGAGGGGGAGAAGAACCATGAGAGACGATGGACTCTGAAAAACCAACTGAGGGTTCTAGAGGGGAGGGGGGTGGGAGGATGGGTTAGCCTGGTGATGGGTATTGAGGAGGGCACGTTCTGCATGGAGCACTGGGTGTTATGCACAAACAATGAATCATGGAACACTATATCTAAAACTAATGATGTAATGTATGGGGATTAACATAACAATAAAAAAATTTTAAAAAGAAAAAAAAAAGAAATCCAGGTGTCCACAGGACCGTGCGGCCTCTGTGGCACTCAGTCTTCCTGCCTCTTCCTGGCTTTTGCTGGTGGCTGTCTGTCCTTCGTGCTCCCGGGCTTGTAGCTGAACCACCCAGATGGCTATCTCTGTTGCACACGGTGGTCTGCTCCTTATGTGTCTTTGACTTCACGTGGCATTTTCCTCTGTGTGTGTCTCCCTTTTTATTTTTTTAAGATTTATTTATTTATTAGAGCGGGTGGGTGGGGGAGGGGCAGAGGGCGAGAATCCTGAAGCAGCCCACTCCCCCTCCACTGAGCACGGGGCTCGGTCTCATGACCCTGAGATCATGACCTGAGCCGAAATCAAGAGTCAGATGCTTAACCGACTGAGCCACCCAGGCACCCCATGTGTCTCTTTTTATAAGGACAGCAGTACATTGGATTGGAGCCCACCCTAATGACCTCATATTAACTTGGTTACAACCACCAAGATCCTATTTCTAAATAAGGTCACACCAGGGGGTACACCACATCAGGGTGTAGGACTTCATTGTGCCTTTTTGTGGGCACAAGTCAACATGTAACAGAGTCTGAGGATGGAAGGGCCATGGAGGGAAGTGAAAGCATGGCTTGGACAGGAGAGTCAGGCCTGCCCGGAGAGAGGATGCACATGCAGCAGGTGTCGGGAAGAAGAGGCGCGCAGGCCAAGGACACGGGGGCCAGTGCGGCCTAAGAACCGATAGGTGGGAGACAGGAAATGGCAAAGCCTAGTAGGGCACAGGAAGACTCCGGACTTTATTCTAAATTAGATGGAAGTCACTGGAGGTTCTTGAGCAGAGGATTGCCCATGATGTGATCGAAGTTTTCAAAGGTAGGAGTGCTAGGGAGCAAGTTGGGAGTTTACAAAGGGAGCAGTTTTAATAGTTTATGTGCCAAGTGGCTTGGTCTAGCGTGGCCGCGGTGGATGTAGGCACTTCTCCCTACAGACTAGATCTGGCTTCTATGAAGCCGAAAAGATTTGCTGTTGGATTTGATGTGGCCTAGGAGAGAAAGGAAAGAACCATGTGTGACTCTGAGGTTTTTATCCTGAGCAGCTGGGTGAATAGAGTTGTCATATACTGGTAAAGGGACACTGGGGAAGGAGCCAGACTGAAGGGACCTCCAGAGGTCAGTTTGGACACGTTGAGTTTGAGATGCCTACTAGCTTTCCAAGTGGCAGTGCTGAGTAAGCGCAGAATATTCCGATCTGGAGTTTAGAGGCAAAGTCAGGTGAGGACAAGGCAGCAGGTCTCGGCATATAAATGCTGCTGGTACCCAGGGGGCTGTGTGAGGCCACTTAGAGATTGAGTGTCGTAAACGATTGAGGTGAGTTGCAAGGATTAAGCCCCTGGGACTCAGGTCAGGCAGGCAAGGAAGAAAAGGAAGGGCTGCCAAACAGACTGAGAAGGAGTCGTCAGTGACGTTGGTAACAACAAAAAAATCAAAAACAAAGCGCTGTGTTTTAGGAGCCAGGCAAATAGAGTGCTTCGAAAAGAGAGTGATCATTTCACAATACACACAAATATCGAATCCTTATGTTGTACACCTGATACTTATATATCAATTATATTTTTTAAAAAGAGAGCAATCAGCCCTGTTCTAATGAATATTGTAAAGAATGTTTCAAAGTAAGGTTTTTATTATTATTGAAATATAGTTAACATACAGTATTACATTAATGTCATGTGTACAACATAGTGATTCCACATTTATATCCATTATGAAATGCTCACCACCATGACTGCAGTCACCATACAAAGTTATTTCAGTATTATTGACTATAGTCCCTATGCTGTACTTTACATCCCGTGACTTATTTATTTTGTACCTGGAAGTTCGTACCTCGTATTCGCCTTCACCTATTTTACCTGTTCCCTGGCCCCCTCCCCTGCTTTGGTAACCTGTAGACTATTTCTTATATCTATGAGTCTCCTTCTGTTTTGTTGTGTCTGTTCATTTGTTGTTTAGATTCTACATATAAGTGAAATAATACTGACTTACTTCACTTAGCGTAATACACCCTAGGTCCATCCATGTTGTCACAAATAGCAAAATTTCATTTTTTATGGCTGAGTACTATTCTGTTGTTATATATAACACGTATTTATCCCTTCATCTATCAAAGGACACTTAGGTTGCTTCCAAATCTCGACTGTTATAAATAATGCTGCAATGAATGTAGATGTGTATATATATTTTAGAATTAGCGTTTTAATTTTCTTCAGATAAATACTCAGAAGTGGAATTGTTGTATCATATGGTATTTCTATTTTAGATATTTTGAGGAAGCTTCATACTGTTTTCAATAGTGGCTGCACCCATTTTACATTCCCACCAATAGTGCACGAGGGTTCCTTTTTCTCCACATCCTCGTCAACACTTTTTTGTGTTGTTGATTTTAGCCATTCTGACAGGTGTGAGGTGATCTCTCACTGTGGGTTTTTTTTTTTTTTAATAAAACCTTTTTTTAAAGATTTTATTTATTTATTTGTCAGAGAGAGAGGGGAGACAGCACAAGCAGGGGGAGTGGCGGGCAGAGGGAGAAGCAGGCTCCCCACTGAGCAAGGAGCCCGACGTGGGGCTCGATCCCAAGAACCTGGGATCATGACCTGAACCGAAGGCAGATGCTTACCCAGGCGTCCCTCACTGTGGTTTTGATTGGCATTTACCTGATGGTTGATGATGTTGAACAGCTTTTCGTGTGTTTGTCGGCCATCTGTATGTCGTCTTTGCAAAAAATGTCTATTCAGGTTCTGTGCCCATTTTTTAATCAGACTGTTTTTTTGGTGTTGAGTTGTACAACATCTTTATGTATTTTGAATATTAATCCCTCATCAGATACATAATTTGCAAATATCTTCTCCTATTCAGCAGGTTGCCTTTTCCTTTTGTTGATGATTTCCTTTGCTGTGCAAACCTTTTCAGTTAGATGTAGTCTCAATTGTTTATCTTTCCTTTTGTTGCCTTTGCTTCTAGAGAGATCTAAAAAAATATTGCTAAGACCGATGTTTAAGAATTTACTGCCTGTGTTTTCTTTTAGGAGTTTTATGGTTTCAAGTCTTACATTTAGGTCTTTTATCCATTCTGATTTTATATAATGATTTGTATATTGATTTGATTTTTGTATATGGTGTAAGACAGTGGTCTAATTTTATTCTTTTGCATGTAGCTCTCCAGTTTTCTCAACACCATTTCTTGAAGAGACTGTTTTTCTCCCCATTGTATGTTCTTACCTCTTTTGTCATAGATTAATTGACCATATAAGGGTTTACTGCTGGATTCTCTATTCTGTTCCACTGATCTGTTTGTCTTATTTGTACCAGTACCACACTGTTTTGATTATTGTAGCTCTGTTGTGTACTTGAAATCTGGGAGCATGATACCTGAAGTTTTGTTTTTCTTTCTCAAGATTGCTTTGGCCTTCTAGGGTCTTTTGTGGTTCCATTCAAATTTTAGGATTATTTGTTCTAGTTTGGTGAAAAATGCATTGATATTTTGATAGGGATAGCACTGAATCTGTGAATTGCTTTGGGTAGTATAGACATTTTAATGATATTAATTCCTGTAATCCATGAGCATGGTATATCTTTCCATTTCTTTCTGTCATCTCCATCATTTTCTTTCATCAATGTCACAGTTTTCAGAGTAGGTCTTTCACCTTTTTAGTTAAATTTATTCTTAAATATTTTATTCCTATTGAGGCAATTATAAGTGAGATTGTTTTCTTAATTTACATTCAGCTAGTTTATTAGTGTTATAGAGACACAACAGATTTCTGTATATTAGAGTTGTATGCTGCAACATTACTCAATTCATTTATCAATTCTAGTAGTTTTTTTGGTGGAGTCTTTAGGATTTTCTATATATATAATATGTCATCTGCAAATAAAGACAATTTTACTTCTTATCGATTTGGGTGACTTTTTAATAAAAGATTTTATTTATTTGAGAGACAGCACAAGTAAGGGAGAGGTGCAGAGGGAGAAGCAGACTCCCCACTGAGCAAGGAGCCCGATGCAGGACTCCATCCCAGGACCCTGAGATCATGACCTGAGCCAAAGGCAGATCCTTAACTGACTGAGCCACTCAGGTGCCCCTCAGTTTGGATGACTTTTATTCATTTTTCTTCTCTGATTGCAGTGGCTAGGACTCCTGGTAATGTTTTGAATAAGAGTGGTGGGAATGGGCATCCTAGTCTTGTTCCTGCTCTTAGAAGAAAAGCTTGCAGCTTTTCACCATTGAATATGTTGTTAGCTGTGGGTTTTTCATATATGGGCTTTATTATGTTGAGGTATATTTCATCTATACCCATTTTGTTGAGAGTTTTTATCATGAACAGATGTTGAATTTTGTCAAATACTTTTTCTGAATCTATTGAGATGATCATATGGTTTTTATCCTTCATTTTGTAATATGGTGTATCATGTTGATTGATTTGTCGATATTGACCCATCCTTGATTCCCTGGAATAAATAAGTCCTATTGGATCATGATGTATAATACTTTTAATGTATTGTTGATTGTGGTTTGTTAATATTTTGTTGAGGATTTTTGCATCCATGTTCATGAGGAATATTGGCCTGTAATTTTCTTTTTTTGTAGTGTTTGACTGGTTTTGGTATCAGTGTAATAGTTGCCTCATAGAATGACTTTGGAAGCAATCCTTCTTCAGTATTTTGGAATAGTTTGAGAAGGTTAGGTATTAACTCTTCTTTAAATGTTTGGTAGAATTTACCAGTGAAGCCATCTGGTTCTGACTTTTGTTTGTTGGGATTTTTTGGTTACTGATTCAATTTAATTACTAGTAATCTGTTCAGATTTTCTATTTCTTCCTGATTCATTCTTAGAAGATTATACGTTTCTAGAAATTTATCCATTTCTTCTAGGTTGTACAATTTGTTGGTATGTCATTTCTCACAGTAGTCTCTTGCAATTCTTTGTATATCTGTCGTGTCAGTTGTAACTTCTCTTTCATTCTGATTTTCTTTATTTGGGCCCTTTTTTTCTTCATGTGTCTGGCTGAAGGCTTATCAATTTTCTTTATCTTTTCAAAGAACCAGCTTTCATTTCATTGATGTTCTGTATTTTTTTTAAATCTCTATTTTATTTATTTTTCACTCTGATCTTTATTATTTCCTTCCTTCTACTAACTTTGGGCTTTATTTTTTTTTCCCCTTCCAACTCCTTTAGGTGTAAGGTTAGATTTGAGACTTCTCTTGTTTCTTCAGTTAGGTCTGTATCTCTACAAACTTCGTTTTAGAACTGTTTTGTTGCAACCCATAGATTTTGGAAAACTGTGTTTCCATCTTCATTTGTCTCTAGGTATTTTTTATTTCTTTGATTTCTTCAATGGCCCATTAGTTGGTTAGTAGCATTTTGTTTAGCTTCCACATGCTTGTGTTTTTTTCTAGCTTTTTTTTTTTTTCTCATAATTGAATTCTAGTTTCATATTCTTGTGGTCAGAAAAGATGTTTGATATGATTTCAGTCTTCTTAAATTTACTGAAACTTGTTTTGTGGCCTAACGTGTGATCTGTCCTGGTGAATGTTCTATATGCACTTGTAAAGAATGTATATTCTGTTGTTTTTGGATGGAATGTTCTGTATATTTGTTAAGTCTGTCTGTCTAATGTATTGCTCAAAGTCACTGATTCCTTATTGATTTTCTGTCTGGATGATCTATCCATTGATATAAGTGGGGGTTTTAGTTCCCTACTCTTACTGCATTACTGTGAAATTCTCCCTCTAGGTCTGTTAAAATTTGCTTTCGTATTTAGTGCTCCCATGTTGTGTGCATGGATATTTACGATGTTTATATCTTCCAGCTGGATTGATGCTTTTATCAGTATGCAATACCCTTCTTTGCCATTTTTTACAGTCTATGTTTTAAAGTCTCTTTTGTCTGGGAGTCCCTGGGTGGCTTAGTCACTTAAGCATCTGACTCCTGATTTTGGCTCGGTTCATCATCTCAGGGTGATGAGCATGGAGCCTGCTTGGGATTTTCTCTCTCCCTCTCCCTCTGCCCTCCCTTCCCCGCTCACACTCCCTCTCTCTCAAATAAACAAACTCTTTTGTCTGATATAAATACTGCTATTCCAGGTCTTTTTTTTTTTTTTTTAAATCTCCATTTGCATGGATAATCTTTTTCCATCCTTTCACTTTTGGTCTGTGTGTGTCTTTAGCTCTGAACTAAGTCTCTTATAGTCAGCATAGAGATGGGTCTTGTTTTTTAATATAATCACTTACCCTATGTCTTTTGACTGGAGCATTTATCAACATTTAAAATAATTACTGACCTATATACTTACTGCCATTTTTTTCATTGTTTTCTGGTTGCTTTTATAGTTCTTTCTGTTCCCTTTTTCATCTCTTGCTTTCTTGAGATTTGATGACTTTCTTTAGTGCTATGTTTAGAAATCTCTCTCTCTCTCTCTCTCTCTTTTTTTTTTTTTGTAAAACTTTTCTAGGTTTTTGATTTTGGTTACCATGAAATTTATATATAACATCCTATGTATATAGCAATCTATTTTAAGTTAACTGTTGCTTAAGTCTGAACACATTCTAAAAGCAGTATGCTACATTTTTACCTTCCCCACGTTTTATGTATGTGACATCATATTACATTTTGTGTGTGTGTGTATCCATTAAATAATTATTGTAGATATAGTTGATTTTACTACTTTTGTCTTTTAACCTTCACACTAGCTTCATAAGTGGTTGGTCCACTCCCTTTATTCCATTTGCTTTTACTGGTGAGATTTTTTCTTTCATAATTTTCTTCCACTTATGGCTCTTATTTTTCCTCTTTAAAAAGTCCCTTTAACATTTCTTATAAGGCCAGTTTAGTGGTGATGAACCCTTTTAACTTTTGTTTGTCTGGGAAAATTTATCTTTCAATTTTGAATGATAATTTTGTGGGGTTGAATACTCTTGATTACAGTTTTTTTCCTTCAGCACTTAGAATATATTATACCACTCCCTTCTGGCCTGTGAGGTTTCTGCTCAAAAACCAGCTGATAGTCTTTTGGGTGTTCCCTTGTACACAACTAGTTGCTTTACTCTTGCTGCTGTCAAGATTCTCTCTATATATTTAATTTTCGACATTCAATTATAATGTGTCTTGGTATGGACATCTTTGGGTTCATCTTGTTTGGGGCTTTCTGTGCTTCTTGAACTTGGATGTCTATTTCCTTCCCCAGGTTGGGAATGTTTTCAGCCATTATTTTTCAAATAAATTTTCTTTCCTTTCCTCTCTATGCCTTCTGGCAACTCTATAATGCAAATGTTAGTATGTTTAACATCCTAGAGGTTCCTTAAGCTATTCTTATTTTTTTAAATCTTGTGTGTTATTTCCAGTACCCTGTCTTCCAGATCACTGATCCATTTTTCTGCATTTTCTAATCTGTTATTGATTCCTTTAGTGTATTTTTTTATTTCAGTTATTGTATTCTTCAACCCTGATTGGTTCTTTTTAATATTTTCTTTCTCTTTTTTGAAGTTCCCACTGTATTCATTCATTCTTTCTCTGAGTCCAATGAGCATCTTTATGACCATGACTTTGACCTCTTTATCAGATAGATTGCTTATATCTCCATTTTGTTTAGTTCTATCTAAGATTTTGTCTTGTTCTTTTGTTTGGAATATATTCCTCTGTCTCCTCATTCTCTCTGTGTGTTTGTTTCTATGTTTTAGGTAGATTAGCTACATCTTCCAGTCTTGAAGAATATGGTGCCATGTAAAGGGTGTCCAGTGGGGCCCAGAAGTGCTATCCTTCTTGGTCACCAGAATCAGACATTCCAGGGTCACCTCGTGTGGGCTGCAGGTGCCTTCCTGCTGTGGCTGGAACACAGCTGCTGTGGGCATACCTTTGGGTGAGGCTGGTCATGTGGGAGTCACTTTGGGGGTGCACTGGTCCTGGCAGAGACCACCGACCTGGTGCAGTTGGGCAGGAGCTGTCAAAGTAACATCTTTGTCCTGGAGTAGAAGTATTTATTCTTAGAAATTGCTATTTTAAGAAAATGATACTTTAAGAAATGGTAGGAGGGTATTTTGAAGTGGGGTTCTCAAAGCGAGTAGGGAAAGGAAAGCCTCTCATCTTTACATTTTCATCTCCCAAGTGTCATTGCTTCCCCACCTTCTCAGTGTCATTCTTGGGGAAGTGTATGTATTCTTCTGGGGTGTTTCATGAGGAATCAAAAAATTTGAGTAGAGCATGTTCATCAGTTTATATAACTCAATGGGGAAGCCCTGAGCTACTCAGCAAATTTATAGTGTGGTTATTTTCATGTGACCCTCATGTCAGACCTTTATCCTTAACTGTCCATGGGGAAAAAAAGGCAAACAGCTACAGATCTTTATATTAATGACTGTATTCCTATCTAGTCCTCCTCTGAGCAGCTGTCAGTGATTCTGCTAGTGAATTTGTTTTTTTTCTTTTTTAACTCCTCCAACATAATTCTATAGAATTAGAGAGGTTAATAGGTCACCTTTATTTAAAGGTTTGATTGCAATCCTCAATTAGTGCTGAAGGATTACAGTCCTTTGTCCTGCTTACTTCTTGTTTTATAACATTTATTCATTTATTTTGGAGACAGGCTTTTCAGTGTCTCTTCACTTAGGGATTCTAATGTATGCCTTGGAAAAGCAAAACCCTTCCAGGAAGTTTGTACTCTTCTTCCTGGAATCATGTTCTGTTTGATTTGGAAATTCTTGTCAAAGCCTGGGGCATATCACACAAAGAAACCATTTAGACAAGGGTGCTATGCATGAGGTTTGTGCAAAAGAAGAGGAAGAAGAAGGAGAAGGAGAGGAAGGGGGAGGAGGAGGGAGAGGAGGAGGAGGAGGAGGAGGGGAGGAGGAAAGAAGGAAAGAAGGAAAGAAACTGTTACAACATGTCTTTAAGTGAATCAAAAGACAATAGCATGAACCAGAGAAGACTCTAGACCTGGCATCCAAGGGTCTGTTTCTTTGCTAGCTTCTTAGTGACCTGGGGTGAGCTACTTGGCATCTGTGATCTCAATTATTTCACCTGTAAATTAGGAAGAAGAATAACTGCTTTGTTTCCATTACAAATTTATCATGGAGATCACCATGAGACATTGTCACAAGACAACCACAAAATAGCAAGTAGCACTTAGCTAGCACTTATTTACTATGGGTCAGACACTATTCTCAGTATGTTAAACGTATTAACTCATTTAATCCCCACAACAATTGATGAGTTAGTCATTATTAACATATAATTCTCAATTTACAGATGAATAAGCTGAGAGAGAGGATAGATAACTTCCCAGTGTCACACAGCTAGTAAGTGACAGCTAGGACCTGAAGTCAATAATGACATTTAATGATTTGTGAATTTTACTACCTATTTCTCTGTAAAATATACTACTATGCTATCGTCTCAAAAATGTAATGGTAATGGGCTTTCACTTTTATTTATCTATAATATGATTTTTTAGACCATAGGAAAATAATTTACATAGGTAGAAAAGTCATATTCTTTAAGAAGTTAGACATGGAATTTGGGAATCACTCAATCCCAGGTCTGTCTGGATGCCTTATGGGGTCGGTAGGCTGGCTGTCATTTTTATCAAACCATGGACCAATTCCATCAGTCAGGCAGCTGGACCAACTATACAGTTAGATCAGTTGATATGTCTATTTGGTGAACAAGTCAGATTACTTTGCAGGGATAATACCACATTTGGATGCATAATATCCATAATTAGGTAATCTAATGTTCCTGAGTAACAGAGTCCCACAGTATCTGAGAGCTTAGAAGTCAAGTGAGTTGCACTGGTTGTCTAAATTCCATAGGATTTGCAGAAAGTTGTGGTCCTTTCTGATAGCTTGGATTCCTGTTACATGATAAAGAAAATACATCAAATTAGACTTCAACCCAGAAGTCCATGAATCCCACAGGCACAGTGTGATCAAAATACCTGTGGGGCACAGATGATGGATGTCTAATGGTACACTTTAATTTTCTACCTTAAGTAAAGTACTGTGATTTTTCCTTTATTGCAAAACTGAAATTTATGTTCACAATTGATGTTGCTGGATTAGCGTGCTCATGTTGATCCAATATGTCCCCAGTGGTTACAGTGCTTCTCCTTCTAGAAGGCTGGGGAAATATGTGCATGTGTGCCCCTGCCCACCCTCCTCTGTCATTAGAACTTTGGGGGTAAATAAGCCAAATGTGCTGGATCAGGGGGAGACTTGGCAAACAGCAGGTTCAATAGCAGGCCCTGGGGACTTGCCTTGGAGACTGGTGCTCAAGAACACAACTCCGCTCCCTGGAAGGACTGAAGAAGTTCAGCAGGGCCCATGACCCAGAGAAGCTAGAGTAGAGGAAGGATGGGAAATAACAAGAGACTCGGACCTATGGAAAGAAGGAGGGGTCTCAACTGGCCCTGAAGTCATGGAAAAGAACAGGGCTTAGGCACCAAGACATACAAGCCCAAAGAAGGCAGCATGCTGAGGAGTTGATGTTGATTGATACTGGGTTCCGAGTGGGATTGGTTCCAGAGTCTGGGCTCAGCTGAACTAAAAGTGGAATCTAAATGGCTCCTGTTTCAAAGGGCAAAGGGCAACATGCAAAGGAAGCCAAGTTTATCAACACAGTTGAGTCCAGATCAGCTGAATCTTTAGTACGTAAGAGTATGGCTCCATGAAATGCTCAAAACTGTGCACACGCCTGTAACTAGCCCAGATCAAGAGAGAATGTTCCTGGACATTGCCCTCATGTACCCTCCTGGGCTCTCACCCCTTCAAGGAAAATTACTACCTGACTTCTAACCTCAGGGATTCAAACATGAAGTTTCTGAAAATTGAGTTTCTGATATTTATAAATCAGGAAATCTGCATTTCTGCCATCCTTTGAGGTATCAGATTCAGCAAGTGCGGGCATGTACTCTCTTAAACAGGGGTCTCCTGAAGCAGGAGGAGCTGTCCCTTAGGGAGGGCATGGCCTCACCAGGCCCACTTGGCTTACCTTGTTTGGTCACCTGCCTGGCCCACTGGTATAAGAGCTCGCAACTCTTACCTTTTTTCTATTTCTTGATCCCAATTTCAATGTCTTCGTACTTTTGACCACCCCAAGTCTTAAGTACACCAGGGTATTATTAGATAAATAAATACATCAAAAAGGAAAAGATTTTCTCCTGATTTATCACTTTTCCTGCAATTCCCTCAGTTGGCTCTGCAATTCCCTCAGTTGGCCAAGCTTTGTGTGGCTATCTATTCAAAATATATACAGGATATTTATCTATGTATAGTGAAATAAGCACTTGGAATAAGAGTCAGAAGACTTGAATTCTACTCTTACATTCTGCTACTAAGCAGCTGTGTGCAACTTAACTTTTCAGGGTCTCCTTAATTTTTTAAACCTATAACATGAGAATTTTACCTAAATGACTCTCAGGACCCTGTAAGTTGGGACATTTGGTAATTTTGTGGGTATATAGTGAGGTTGCCCTTGAGTTCATGCAGGCAGAAGGGCAAACTGAAACTGCATGGTTTTCTTCTTGTCCTTGCTGGGTGGACACAAGTCCAAGGCTGTGCAGGCATGTGGGACATTTGAGGTTTCTGGAGCCCAGAGGCATAACAAGGGAAGGGAAGCAAGAGCCCTCCTCCCTGGATGCAGGCAATAAGGGGTGAACTGTCTATAGAGAAAGGAAAAACAGAAATAAAATGGACTCAAAGGAGGTCAGCTTTTTTATTATCACCCTTTGCCAGCAATTATCAACAGTGTCAGTGATCAAATAATCTTCACCCCAAAGTATTTTGTTGGCTAAGTTCTAAACCATTGCTACAGCTTCTGTTGAGCTTTTAATAACTTATGTGGAAGTTTTAAATGAGCACAGGTTTGGGGCCCCTGGGTGGCTCAGTTGGTTAAGTGGCCAACTGGATTTTGGCTCAGGTCATGATCAGGGTCGTGGGATGAGCCCCCTGTCAGGTTCCTTGCTCAGCGGGGAGTCTGCTTGAGATTCTCTCTCTCCCTCTCCCTCTGCCCCTCCCCCGGCTCATGCACGTGCTCTCTCTCTAAAATAAATCTCTAAAAACTAAAACTAAAAAGTAAAAAATAAATGAGCACAGGTTTAGGACTTACTCCTTCCTACGCTTTGTATTATATATGGACGTTGTCCACCCAGGTACACACAGACTCCACTGTGCACACTCATCTAGGAGAGAGTTCGTAGTGGTTTGGACTCTTCTGCGTGTGCTTATGGTTCGGTTTGTGTCTGCACTCCCTGGAGATGACATATTCCTGCATTTAAACAGTAAATTCAGAATGATCAATGAGAGCCCCGAGACCGCAAGGATGGGAAACAGCCTTGAGCGCCTTTGAAGGGCTTTGCCCTCCTCTGTGACCCCTTAGACATTGCGAGACAGGGTGAACTACAAGGAATAGTCTTGTTGTTTGGTAAGTGTGAGTTTTAGTTCATATGTGCAATATTTTGCTGAATTTGAATAAAATCTTTGAAACTGAAATATCTTCCCTCTCAGTGACTATTGTTTTACAACTAAGGAATAAACCAAGAGAATAATGATTATTCCTGAAAATAATTTTCATGTAGGAGAAGAGTTTCAAAAATTTGCCTGTTTTAGGTGTGGAATCCTCTGGGTTCATTACTACTTGAGTGCATTGTTCTCTCCTCACGTTTGTACTAGTTACTGACCAACAGCCTCCCAAGAACAAGCGTCCAAAGGAGCCGGGAGAGAATAGAATCAAGCCTACCAACAAAAAGGTGAAACCCAAAATTCCTAAAATAAAGGACAGAGACGCAGCTGATGTCGCACCGAAGACGCAGTCTATAATGATACATATGCTGGATAAAGGCCGCTTCCAGAAACCTGCTGCGACCCTGAGTCTGACGGCAGGGCAAACTCTAGAGCTCCGATGTAAAGGGAACAAGATTGAATGGAGTTATCCCACCTATCTTGACACCTTTAAGGACTCTCGCCTCAGGTGAGCATTTATTTATTTATTTTTACTTGCGTTGGTCAAGGGTTTAGTGTTAAATATTGCATTGTTTCTGCCATCCACCACTTCACCCTAATAGCCTATAAAAAAATGAAAGCTCAATGAACAAAAGCCATAGATTTTATTTCTTTGTCCAGTTTTTTTTTAAATTATTGCAAATACTATCCACATGGGTTAAAAGGGCGACATTTTATAGGAAGCCAAAAGACAAATAATTGAAACCGTGATGCATAGATATTGAAGAATTCATACCGTAAAAATAATGAGCCCAATCACTGCTTTCTGTTATTTTTTTTATGTAATCATATTGAAAACCGAAATGACCTAACAGGAGATGCCTGTAAGCACGTTGAGGAGAAGCCAACTTAAACTGATTTTGAACTTTTCAACTGCTTCTGGTTTGTGTTTACTTTCCTGAGTATGTGAGGTTCATGTTCAGAGCCTCAGCTGGTGAGAGGGCCACATTGGAATGAGTACCTTCCGGAGCCTGTGTTTCTTGCGCAGGAAAAGTGGTTAAGGTGATGCTTAGGAATAGTGTTAAAAAGCAAGAACACGGGGGCGCCTGGGTGGCTCAGTTGGTTAAGCGACTGCCTTCGGCTCAGGTCATGATCCTGGAGTCCCGGGATCGGGTCCCACATCAGGCTCCCTGCTCGGCGGGGAGTCTGCTTCTCCCTCTGACCCTCCTCTCCTCATGCTCTCTCTCTCTCATTCTCTCTCTCTCTCTCAAATAAATAAATAAAATCTTTAAAAAAAAACAAGAACACGGACCACACTTCAGTGGGTCCTGGGAGGACCCCGGGGCCTTAGGGGCTGGGGGTCCAGTGCATCTTTGCAGGGGGGTCCGCTGAAATCACTGGGTCTCCATTTTCTCATGCACAGAATGAAGGGGATCCAGCTACATGATTTCTAAGATTCTTTCTAGCTTTTTCTTCATATGATTCAGGAAAAGGAATCCATGCAGGATATTGTCTGGAATGACTTGAATGGAGAAAGAATGAGCATCTCAGGCATCAAAAATTCTGTGTTCCTGACAGGTTCATTTTCCACACAAACTCCACCCCCGCACATCTTCCCTTCCCTCCAGGACACCGGCATGTACTCAGCGGCTGGGACACTCAACTGGGGAGCACCCTTGCCTCCCCTAGCCCTAACTCCCCTCATGCCCCCACATTCTCTTAATCCATGAACCTGTCCAACCACAATGTGGCCACTCACCTCCAATCCACAGTAACCACACTCAGATGTCCTCCTGGGCTCCTTCTCACTGCCGCTGGGCTGAGGTCTTAAAAATGTGGATCTGAACATGCCTTTCCCCTACTTAACGGGTAGGGCTCCACTGGGGATAAAGTCCAACATTTTCACCTGGCTGATGAGATCCTCCTTGAACTCAGAATCTCTCTAGCGTCACCTCTAATCTCTAGATTAGTATCTCTGCTTTCACTAGCCTGGGCTCCTGTAAGATCATCAAATGTGCCCTGCTCCCTCCGAGACCCCTCTTCACCTGGCTAACTTCAGCCTGCGTGTGGCTCTCTCAGGGAAGGCTGGGTCCCACCTCCTGGGGTTCGCTTTCCCATATCCCGGGGTGCATCCTCTTTTGATCACTCTTTATGCTTATGTCTCCTTTTTTTTTAATCTGTGTTTTTCACAGGGCTTAACTGAGTCCTTGGCATTTAGCTTTAGCTATTGGATGACTAGACAATCTTCTTCCCCTTCTTACACACATACACCTTAGAGAATAAATAAATTGAAATATATACAAGTAGTATCTCTCCATCTCTCTACCTCTTGTATTAAGACTCATGTTTTATTCTGAAGATACTCTTCTGGCTTTGGGAGATGTAATAGTGTAGAGTTTTCCTTGAGGAATATTGGGTTGAATGAAGAGCGGTGTGTGTGTGTTTGTATGTATGTATTAAAGTATGTGTGTGCATCCCCTGCTTGGGACAGATCTGGAAAGATTTACTACCATTTACTACCTTTTAAATGATTTAATTTCTAAAGTGAGATTTACACACTTTTTCAAAAAAACAGAATTGAGCTATTTTAAATCATTCTGAACAGTTAATCTTTGACTTACAATATTTTAAAGCTAGATGATTTGGCCCTTGAAGATATAATATTTTCTAGAAGTATTTTCGAAGTTGTATTAGCCACAATATGTTTGAAAATATCTTAAGGACTCAAAGTGAAGTGAACATGAATCTGAATTGAAGAGAAATATTTAAGAGCTAAAAAACCCAATTTTGACTTTGTAACATTAAATTGTATTCAAAGCAGAGTCAGGGCTTTTTAAGAAAGTAAAGACAGATGTGGGCCCCCAAGGACTTTACCAAAAAATGTGAAAAATGTGAAAAACATCTAGTCATAACTCTATTTCAAACAACAACAAAATCACGATTTATTTGACACCAGAGATTCAACAAATTGACTCTTGACATCTTTCCCAGAATGTGGTACCTTTGGATAGAGGAGAAGTATTCATCTTGTGTTTTATTTTCCTGTGGAATGAGTTCTTACTAGTGTTCTGACAGCTTTGGGTTTGGAAGTTCTCCAGGTGCGCTTCCAACAAAGCCTGGTCATTTTAAGCAATTTTGGTAGCTTTCTGGAACAAAGTTCGCAATGCTACCACATTTGTCCATCAAGATTCTGACCAGAAGAGGGAACGGGTTAGGGAACAGAGAGGTCAGGCAGAGGCATGGTTAGATTTGAATCCTGCCTCTACCACTAGCCAGCAAAGTGATCTTTGATCAGCAATTTGCCTAGAACCCACTTTCCTCATCTGGAATATGGAGATTATATTATCTAATGTAAGTGCTGCCTGGCCCATGGCAAATGTTCAATAAATTGCAACTAATCATTACTAAGCAGTGTACATTTCTCAAGCATGATCATCAGGTGATCTTTTGGGGCAGTTAATTCTGATCAAGACTCCAATCAGAGAATGTTGTAATATAGAAGATCCAGAAAATATGGTACACCTCTTTCCTTTTTCATTTAATTGATCAATTCTTTGTAATCTGGGGCCTATGCCCATCTTCCCCAATGAAAATGTAAGCCACTGTGGGCAATAACCATGTTTGTTTGGTTCATCATCAGATTCCCAGCACCTTGAAGAGTGCCCGACACACACCAAAACTCAGGAAACAGTTTTTGGTTTCCCTAGGGGTTTAGTGATCATTTCAGAAGCCATTTCCTGGGCATGCATTTGTTCACTCAACGTTCAAAGATAAATACACTTAGTGCAGACATGTGCACTGTGACTATGGGGGGGGGAGAGTGATAACAAAATGTGAATATGTTTTATATCTAGGGTGCTGTGCCACCTTGGATCCATCCCCACTGTCTCAGAGCCTATTCTTGCTTCACCTTATGGAGCCATTTTGTCAGCTGCACCCCCACCCCCATCCCCAGGAACTTCTCCCTCTTTATCCATCTTGTCCCCTCCTATGCTCATTAGACTCTAGGGTCTGTTGTTTCTACCAACCTCTTGAATCCATCCTAAGTAAGTTATGTTGTCCTCTGTTTTTCCTTTATTCCTTCTTGGAAATTTCTGGCCCCAGATGAACCTGTTCACCCACTTCTTCTTGCCCACACTTGGTCACTGAACACTGGTGGAGAAAAGCATGCAGCTGGCTGGATGGGTGCCATTAGACGGTGGTCACTTCACTTGGGTCTGGCAATGCTAGATAGATTTCTCTAGAGAGCTCACTTTTTCTCTCTTCCTAAACCTCTGATCTTTTCCATCTCTCTCCTTTGAGCTAAAGAAATTCTCACCTAATTTATTGAGAAATTGGAGCCTTTGGATTGCCTCGACTTCATCTTATCACATCCCTTCCTTCCCTACTCTGACAGTTATAGTGGAGGAAGGGTTCCTCCTCCTGACTAAGGTCAAACTCTGCCTGTGTCCTGGATCTCACTCTTCTGTGCTTTCTCGGGAGCCTTGAGATATCAGTTATTGCCTCCCTGTTTGGCATCTTTAACCTCCCCTTCTCGGCGGGATCCCTTCCATAAGGCTTCTCCATATTACGAAATCCCACCTTAGCCCCTGTGTGTCCTCCAGCCACCTTCCTCTCTCACCTTCAGAACCAGGCCCCTTGGAAGAGTCTCTCTCTACCCTCATCGTCTCCATTGCCCTCTCCTATCACCCTCCACCTAGACCACCTGACTCCTGCATGCATTTAATCACCAAGGTCAAGGTCATTAAATCCAGAGTTTTCTTTTCAATCCCCATGTGACTTGCCCCACCAGGTCCATTCAACAGAAGGGAACGCTCTGCTCTTGGCTTCCACAGCATCATTTTCTGCCAGTTTTCCTCCTGCCTCATGAGCCCCTCCTTGAAGTTTGCTTCACCAGCTCTTATCGTCCACTCTCCCAGACATTATATGTTGGTTCTGTGTCTTCTCTTCTCATTAGATGCTACCAAATGCCCTCCACTGATCATATGGCAGACCTAAATGTTTCTGTTGAGCTCCAGATCTGACTCTCCAGCAGCCTGCTCAACTGCCTGAGACTTTCTCTGAACTGAACTATCTGAAACTGAGCTCATAAGCCTTCTCCACACCTGATCATCCTCCTGTGTCCTTCAGTTCAGCGAATGGCACTAATTCTACCCAGTTGCCCTTAACCAAAAGCCTGGAATCATCTTGGATGTTTTCCTTTTACTTTCACATCCAATCAACTACTACTGGATGCCCAAATGATGCTATTCAGTGATTTCTTGCATCTTCCTTCTTCTTTCCACGATGGCAGCAATGACCCTTGTCTCTTACATGGGCTACAGTGTAATCTTGTAACTAGCTTTTCTGCATCCAATCTTGAACCTGACCTCATCTTCTACACAGTAGTCAGATCTTTCACAAAAGCACATCTGGTCCTGTCACTTTTCTGCTTCAAGCCCTTTGATAGAGCAATTCTGTTGCTCTTAGAATTAAGTTGCAACTCCTGATATGGCCCATAAGGCCATGCATAATGTGGCCTCTGCCTTTCCTTCCTGTTTCATTTCACTTCACTCTTTTGTTCACAACCCAGGCTCTGGGGACTCTTTCTGATGCCCAGATGGGCCAGTCTCCTTCTTGCCTGGGCCTTTGCCCATTTGGGTCTTCTTGCTTGTAAGGCATATACTGCAAAAGCTGTTCACCAATCTTCAGACCCAGGCCCGTCCCGTCCTTTCAGCCCCGCCCTCCGCTAGGCCCAGTTACACACCCTCACTGAAGCCCTCATCACCAATGGTGCAATTGCTGTTTTATGTTTGTGTCCCTCACTCAGCTGTTAGCTTGGCAGAAGTGGCATCTGCTTATTCACCAGTACACTCAGGCCCTCCATCAGTATCTCAGTGCAAGTATGGTGCTGGGCGCCGAGCATAGAGTGGGTCGAAAATCAGGCCCCTGGGGTCATGAGACCTGTTAACTCTGGAACAAGTTCATGGAACTTGAGAGATCAAAGGGACTTAGTAGTTGTTATGCTTAAGTGCCTCTTTTTAACAAATGAGGAAACTGAGAATCGTGGGAGGTAGATGGCTGGTCCTGAGTGACAATGGGTGAACAGCAGCGTGAGCCTTAAACCCCAGGCCTTCTGGTTCCCGACATGGAGCTGCTGTTCTGCACAAGTGCCCTGAGCTATGTCTTATGGGACACATTTAGACCAAAGACCACTCTTGGCCTCACAGAGGTAGTAGCTTCAGGGAAGATAGATTTGTTGTTGACGACGACCACAACTACTACTACTTCTTCTTCTTCTTCTCCTCCTCCTCCACTTCCTCCTCCTCCTCCCTCTCTCTCTCTCTTTTTTTTTTTTTTAGTTTTTTGTGTACTTGACTTATAAATCTGATTTCTAAAATTAAGGCTCAAAACAGAAATAAAACTAATAAAACTTATATGCTTTTCCAAAGGGGGCACTGATTTCTTGCTAGGATAGCTTTGAATTGAAAGTGATCAAAATTTCACATTGATTTCTGTTAACCTTTTGGATATCAGAATGTGAAAACATTACCTTGGGCTACTTGGAAAGAAGAGCTCTGTCAGAAGGCCATAAATGATCCCTCATCCTCAAAGGTGGATGTTGACCACCCCCAAGGATGACCTGAAATGAGGTGTGCTTGTGGGCCTCTTCCAGGCCTCCTGTTCTGTGATGCTCGCTCCCTTCACATCGGCGAATCCATGTCATTAGAAGGCCCACTAGATGGCAGGTTTCAGCTGCGTTACACTTCTCTTCCTTTCACCAGTAAAAGAAACATTTCAAAGGAAGACCGGTTAGGAAAAATGATGGCACATTTGTGCTGATGGTTCTTTCATTCTTTTAAGCTACTCAGTGGTCACAGTTTCAAGTTATATTTTAAGCAATCTAGAATTCAGTTTCCTAGCAAACAAAAAAGGGTGGGCATTGGTAAGCTCATGTGCCCACACCAGGATAAATTAATGGATAGTGCTGAGTCCAGCTGAGTCTTCCCAGAGCACTGGGCACTTGAACAGTTTAGGTGGTGCTTTAGGGGCTAATAGTAATGTGAAGATTCTGTATTTTTAGGTGCTGAAATTGACTCAGATTTTAATTCCAGATTCAGTGCATCCCAGATCACATAGATCTCCACTCTCTTTTGAGATTGGAAACAGCAAGGATATTTTTCTGACTGTATTTGGTATCATTTATTGACTGTTCTGTTTCCTGACTCCTCTGCCTGCCCCCTCCTGCTCACCTGCTTTTTGACTGTCCGTCTTCCCACTGCCACCCTCCCTTAATTTTTTTTGTTCTTCTTTTCCAACAATTATTGTTGTTGTTGTTATTATTAAGCATTTATGATATTCAAGATCCAATGCTAGGTGTATGCTGGACTTACAATGGTGCCCAAGATAGACACAACGTCTATATCCGTAGAGCTTTTAATTATAAGGAAATACACTATTAAATAAGCAATTTTAATATATAGTTGTGTGAATGCCTTGTTAGCAGAAGCACAGGGTCAGAGAGGAGAAAACGCAAGCTAATACCTGAAGGATAAGAGTTAACCAGTTAAAGAAGGGGATAGAAGAAGAATATAAGAAAGCTCCAGAAGGAGAGAACAGCATAAGGCGTTGCCTGGAGCTGAGAGAGCATAGCACCGGGAACATTGACAGTGGTGGGAGAAGATGGGGTAGCCCGAGGTAGTGGAGCAGAGAGGAGGTGAGCACGGAGAGATGATGCTGGAGGTAAGCTGGAGGCAGCCTGCATAGAGCCTTGTCAGTTATGCTGAGGAAGTTAGTGGGAAATGTAAGGGCATTATGAGCTGTTGACTTAAAGCCTTCATAAACAGACACACATAGAAAGTACAGAGGGATATATACACCACACTGTGAGGGGTATTACTCCTCACTGCCTTTAGGAGAAAGACAACATCACTTCCCAGTGTCAGGTGTACCCACTCTCCCTCCATGCACCTCACACCCATTTTCCACAAACTGGGGTCTACAGATATATTCTGGACCTAAGCTTTCTTTGTAAATTAAAAAAAAAAAAAAATGCTTTTTTTTTCTGTTGATACTATAAAAAAACATGAATATAAGAATATTCTGGACCATCTGATCAACCTCTACTAGGCAGTCAACATAACCCATTTCCATCTTTTCTGGAAACATTTTATACCTCTCATAATACACGTTCAGAGTTTAGAGCAGGGGAATCTTGGCACAGTGCTGAGCCAGGGAAGAAAATAAGAAACTTAGGATAGGTGGCCTAGATGATGGCTTAAATATAAGTCAGTGTTGGGTAAGAACAAGCAGACGCTGTAGATTTAAGCTAGCTTGTTAGCACCGTCAGAGCCTTAAAAACAAGCAGGGCTGACGTGGTCATAAAGAAACCCTGGCTCTCCTCCCTAGAAAATCAGGGCCCAGGCATTGTCTTTCAGGATGTTTCTGTGTGTCTGGTCGGATGTTAGCATTTTCCAGTCAAGAACTTCAAGTTGGGAGGAGTGGGTGGGGCACAGGCGATCTCTTTGATGGTTGGTGCCTCTGATAACAATAAATAGCTTCCAGAAAGAAGGGAGGGCATCTGGGTTCTCCCTCCACCACAGTGGGCAACAGCTCACTCCACCCACAGACAGCACAACAAGAGAGCAGCCCAAGCAGACTGCTGGCGCCAGGCCAATCTAATCCTTTACAGCGTCTCAAAGGAGTGTGGTCTGGAGGACATTTTAAAAGAAAAAGAGAAGGATGTTTAGAAGTGTTTATAAACAGCAGAATCCCACTGTCGAGAAGGGATCTGCACAGATTTTGGTAAATATTGTGAGTAATATTCTAGTGCACTGAGCAAGATGTCTTTTTTTTCTTTGATTTATGTTATTCAAATAAATGTAACACAAAATTGACCGTTACAATTACATTGACCATTTTGATGTATACAGTTCAGAGGCAGTAAGTACTTTCATATGGTTGTGCAGGTTTCTTTTTAATTCAAACTCACTTCAAAGCTCCTTTTGCTTTATTTTCTGAGCAGAACAAATGATGAGGTTTCATGAAAATTCTGGGGCTCTCCTTTGGCTTTTGGATTTACCTGGATGTGTCTTTTGGGTCCAATTTGCAGTGGGAAATAGAAGCATATATTGCAGCCAAACTCTGATGCTTTCCTTCAAATTGATTTCTACCGCAGAAAACAGTTGAATTAAAAGTAAATTGTTGGGGCGCCTGGGTGGCTCGGTTGGTTAGACATCCAATTCTCGATCTCAGCTCAGGTCTTGCTTGATCTCAGGGTTGTGAGTTCAAGCCTCACACTGGGCTCCCTGCTAGGCATGGAGCCTACTCAAAAGAGAGAAGAAAAAAAAAAAAGCTTGTCCAGCTCTCTCTTCCCAGACTCAATGGCGCCAGTGCCAGGCCTTCCATTTCCCCAGAGATGGATTGGTGGGGGTGGCCGGATACAAGACTTCTCTGGGTGTACTAGATGTTCTGACAGTGTTCAGGTTGCAGAAAAACACAGCTCTGTTCCATTCAGGACATGGGTGGGGAGGGCAATAATAGAACCAGCCACATTGTGGTGTTGTCAGGATAGAATGAGGTCATGCAAGTAAAGCTTGGCATGCACAGTAAGCCATCTCAATAAAGATGAGCTATTTTTATTCAGAAGACTGTAGAAGAAAAACAGCCAGTTTTTCAGGAATTTTGTTTTTAAAAATTGTTGTAGACATTTATCTCAACCTTGTACCCACTCTAGATGTCTGTAATGCTGTGGAGTGCTTACTGACATCAGACTCACAGTACTGAGTACCTGAAGATCCAGCTACCCCCAGTCTACTAGGCATTAAGGTGGAGAAATGGGTTGAAGTGAATTACGCAGTTTTGGGGAAAATGTTTCTTGCTCTTATTTAAAAAGAATGTTTTGTTAACCAAAACATTTAATTTCTTGAGCATTCTGATAAGGCTGGGTTTGATTATGCCAGAGGTGTTGCACAGTATTAAAATATAGTAAGATTACAGTAAAGTTGAGTTAATGCATCAAACCAAAGACACTATAGGAATATCCCAGCACTACTTTTGATGATAATTTTGGAGACTCTGTTGCAAAATGGAGCATTGTTTATAGGATAACATTAAGGGATTGCCTGTATTTTACAAATGAAACCCTGCTTTAAAAAATATGTATACCTACCACATACAAAAAAAAAAAAAAAATGTATGTACGTGTGAGATGTGGGATTTAATGTGCAAAAACTGAAAATGGGTGTTAACGTAGCATGATCATCTTCTGCCAAGTATTTAAATATGCAAAATGTAAATAAAACCATTTTGAAAGGTATATCAGAAGAGGAAGCAAGAAAAGGGGAATAAAGGATAAACTATAAAATGGGCCATTTTATGTTCACGGGTATATAACTGTATAGAATGGCACATTATAAAAACCAGCTAAGCTGAGATGTTAGAGCTTTGCCTCCAGGTTCCGGGCCTGGCTCCCCTAACAGCAGCATCCTCTGGCACAGCGGCTGGCTGCAGGGGGGCCGGTGTGAAGTCACAGCCCTCGGGAATCTGCCCAGAGCCTCGGCTGTCACCTCTACCGTCCTACATTCCCAAACTGTTCACTCAGCCCTGGGGCCTCGGGATCCTCTCCCCTCCCCTTGCTTGGTGTTTTACTGTGCAGACCCTTTGTTCAGATGGTCTTTTGGGCTTCATTTTGACTTTGCGCTGGATTCTGCCTTTCAGATCACATCCTACAGTTTAATGCCTTAATTCTGACCCCACCCTACCTCTTCGTAGCCAGGTTCCATGATGCCTCACTTGCCTCGGAGGGGAGGTCAGGTGGTGCAAGGTCACACTTCCTCATTAGAACCTTGCTCTTCTTTATGAATTTGACATAGTAGCTGGGACAAAGCAAGATGTGGAACCCTGTGTACCAACCAAAACTGATATGAGAGAATATGCCCGTATACATTTATTTACATAGGTGGCTCATGAAATGGTACAAGATATGTGATCAGCTGGTGGCCATCCCAGGGGAAGACAGCGGACCACAACCATATGTATAAAAGCAGGAGGGGTGACTAGGGCACATGTGTCACAGCGTGAGACTAATAGGTGTTCAGCTGAGCAGAGTACGTGCCAGATAGAATTACCGGTAGCCTAATTTATAAAGATAGTCCACTGTGTCAGGAAGGCATATGTGAGAAAAACAAAACAAACAAACAGAAGTGGTCCAGACCACAGAAGCTTTTGAACTAGTGGGATAAATGACATACATACCATATATAAGAACAGAGCAACTATGGACAGTTTGTAGTCAAGTGTGAGTATACGGGGACTGATGGGAAGGAGAGAAAGTAGCTGTCAGCAAGGGCTAGAGAGGCAGATCAATTCGTTGAGTGATTAATTATTTGAATGCAGGAGACTGGCCTTGAGGATAAAATGGAGAGATGTGGAAAGAAGAGCATAAAACCTCCCCAAGGGATCAGCCTATGCCATCAGCTTGGGGAACCACTGATTCAGCCCGGATCCTACATTTTATATATGATTGGGTTACACCCACAGAGGTTAAGGGGTTTTTCAAGTTTGTGCAGCTTTTAGTAAAAGTAAACTAGGCTTGAATCCAAATCCCAACGCCCCTCTAGTCTCAAGAAGGCAGTCTGTTTCTTCAGGCTTGTCCAGATTCACCGTCCAAGTGGCATGAGTGTGAGTGGGCACCTTGAAAATGTTAGCAAGATGCAAGATTTGGTGGATCTCTCTCTGCTGTGAATTCCTTGTGCAGGGTTTGAATGGGGCCTGGCCCACGGGCTCTGCATTCACTATTATAACTCGGCCATAATACCCTCACTGTGGCTGTATGCCCGCAGATTAGTAACCCACAGCTTGTTTTCCTAACAAGGGTGGTGGAGGCTGGCTCCATTGTCTTCTGCCACTCCTCTTCCAGGGGCTATTCTTCCCTAAAGATGTGGCCTTGAGCATTGAGCTAAGCAGAGCTGGGGGATCTTGTTTTCATGCTACTCAGAGAAGTGCTGATGGGCTGGCTTGCTCTACCTAGTATGATTAGAATCGCCAGAAATATAGTAATGTGAATTATTAACATAAATAACCCCTAGACCTCAGAATCATATGGTTGCCAAGTCTAAAAGATGACCTGGTCAGAATTACATGACAACAGTGATTTGTTATTTCTATGAGTTTCTCTACATGGTGAGTGCACATCTGCTAAGTTTATCTCCTACCATCACCCATAAACTTCCTCTAAGTCACACATGTGGTCAGAATTTGGTTATGTATTGGAAATAATACACAGGTTCCCTTTTCCAGTGCACAGTGGAAAGCATGCCAGACTTTGTTCCCAAGAGAGTCCATTCCCAGCTCTGACTCTAACTGGCTGTGTGACCTTGGGTGAGTCGCTTGATCTCTGTAAAATGAAGGATCCAATTAGATGATTCCTAAGGCCCCTTCTAGTTCAAAAATGACTTTCGGCACTTGTACTTAATTCGGGGCAGATGATATGGGGCCAATGAGGAAGAACCTTCAACTCAGTTTCACTCATTGAATTCTGTTCTCTTCTGCTCAGTCACCTGTAACTCTCGTCTGCACAGCATTATGCCAGGCAGCAGGCTATGGGGGACATAGACAAACATGGTTTCTGCTTGGGAAGGGATCATTTCAATAGAAATAATAGGAAGTTGGAAGTTACATGCTGCAGATACTCTGTGAGAAATGCATTAAGTGTAGGGTGTGAGAAGCTTAGATCAGTGTGTACTGGGGCCGCACCAATAGCACCTAACACGTGTGGGCACTTAGGCTGTGCCAACATCCTTCTAGAGTCTCATACATTTACTCATTAAATTCTCATAACCCTACAAGGTAGGGGCTATGATTATCTCCATGCCTCAGATGAGGAAACTGAGTACAGTAAGATTAAGTAACTTGTTCATGGTCACAGAGCTATTACCAGGTGAACTGGGGAGATTCTGGGACTTGGGGACTCGACCCAGACAGACTGAAAGGAGTTGGCAAATTTTCTTGATCTTGTCACAAGAATGAATTCAAAGACAGACATGCAACATAGCATAGTGGATGAATAACACAAAAGGGAAAGTTTATTAAAGTGAAAAGTACACTTTCAAGATACGAGACTGCTCGAGAGAGAGAGAGAGAGAGAGAGAGAGTGAGAGCACGAGTTGTGCCCACAGGGTTTGGGTTTCTAGCTTTTATCAACAGTTGTTAACTGGGGCCAGAGTAGTTATTGGAGCAGGGAAGCAGAGTTTTGCACTTCTTCCTAATTTGGTCAAGGGTTTCCTGTCATGGCATCCGCCATCTTGGGCCTGTCTGGTTTGATCCGGCTTCTTGCGGAGTGCTGCCAGGAAAGGCCTCTGATCTTCTGGAGAGCCGGCCATGACTTCCCGTTGCTGACCTGTAGGTATCCTGTTAAAGCCTAACTGTCTACTCTAACAGAGCCAGTAGTAATGGTAGAGGCAGGATTTGAACCAAGGAAATCTGACTCCTGAATGCATGCTCTCAGCCACTCCTTAAAGAACAAAAATGCAGGGCGCCTGGGTGGCTCAGTTGGTTAAGCGACTGCCTTCGGCTCAGGTCATGATCCTGGAGTCCCTGGATCGAGTCCCGCATCGGGCTCCCTGCTCGGCAGGGAGCCTGCTTCTCCCTCTGACCCTCCCCCCTCTCATGTGCTCTCTCTCTCATTCTCTCTGTCTCAAATAAATAAATAAAAACTTTAAAAAAAAAAAAAAAAAAAAAGAACAAAAATGCAGACAGCCTTTTATAGGCAGAAATGGGATGGGATATGAAGTTATTAGCAAAAGAAAAGAAAGGATTTTTCCGGCAAGGTCACCTTCCCTGAGTGGGGACGGCAGGAGGTCTTATCCAGATGACCTCAGTAGTGCCCATCAGGAAATTCTAGATTCATTGGTTTAAAATTCCACTCCAAGAAGAGACTGAAACTGCAGTTAGGTTAGGTCTTAAGTCTTGATGGGACTTAACATAAGTGACTCCATTTTGAGCCTATTGTTTCTTTTTAACAATTCCCTCTTTTGATCAAACTCAGCCTGAGAGACAGGGTAAAGACTGAAGGCATTAGCACCACTCTCGGCTACCACGCTGCAGTTGTCAAAACTGTCGGTGATCCTATTTTTGCTGAATCTCTGTGATATTCACAGGTCATGACTTCAGGCTCACAGTTTTTTAGTCAATCATCCTCTTCATTCCTTTTTTGTCATTCCAATCTTAAGCAGACATTTACTTGGTCATTAGTGACTGCAAATATGCATTTAAAGCTTTTGAGAGACTACAACATGCCAGAGAGATTATTATGATAACTGTAAGCAGGATAATTCCCAAAGTTTGGAGTGCACTTTGGAGTCATGGTCCCCAGGACCCAAACCAAAGGGAAGAGACCCCTGTAGAAGGAGTCCTCCTTTTAAGCTGAGTGGCTTGCTCAGTGATCTTATGTAAATGAGTTTCAGCTTCCCCAGAAGTGTTAACCTAGATCTGCAGGTGCTGTTGGCCACAGCGCAGACACCTTATTGCTCAGCTGAAAGATAATTATGTCACCAAGAATAACTTTGGCCAGAGAATCTAAAGATCTTTGCTGGGCCGTTAGTGTCTTGGAAATGGAATTTGAAGTGTCTCCAAGAGTTAAGGAGAGGTTTCTGATCATATTCTCATTTGTGTTTATTCCTAAGCCAGGGGTCAGTGAGGTTTTTAGTGCATATGGGAAGAGAATCTCCTATCCTGAAATAAAAAGTCATCCTAAGTGCCTCACAAAGGTGGGCTAGTGAGATCTCTTGAAATCAGTGGGGGCAAATCTGATCTGGATAATCATGGGAATGTGGGGGTACACATGTACTAAGATTCACATATGAAAATGTGTCTAACTGGGTACATACTTCTAAGGTGGGTCAATTGTAGTTTGCAGTGACATTGGGAATAGAGAAAGTGTTCACAGGGAAGACCAGGTGATCTCTTAGACCATGACAAATCTAGCAATCTGAAAGAATACCCCATTAGAAGTGCCCTGGGAGATAGAGATGAGGGCATTGTCTTTCCAGGCCAATGACAGAATAAAGAAAAAGGAGAGAGGGCTTCTTGTTGAGTTAAAGTATGAAGCCTTGATCTGGCGTCTTGTGCAGAAGTAGTCTACTTCAATGTCAGCTACTTCTCTTCCTTGTCAGTTTCATGTGTGGCATCTGTACAGGGCCAAACATCAGGTGGAGCCTTCTTTAGCTGTAAGATATGAATCCAAGGCTCAGTACCTTCTAGTTTTGCAGCAGTGTCAGTGGTCAGAAGCACTTGGTAAGGTCCCTTCCAACAAGGCTCAAAGACTGTCTTCCTCTGCTGACACTTCCAGAATACCAGTCATCAGGCTCTAGACTATGACCAACAGGATCCTTTGAATTGGAATCCAGGAAAGCTTCTTTATTGATATTAGCTTGAACGTAAAACATTAAAGACATACAGTAGCTGGTCATACTAACATGAGAGAACAAGGGATCAGAAGAAGTTGTATACCAGTAGACGTTGGTCTGCTAATGACTGTCTTGTATGGAGTGAGTTTATATTTCAAGAGGATCTTCTGTGAACGGTCAGCAAGACCAAAGGCAATACCATAGGCCAGGGGAGTTCAGTAGCTTTGGAGAGTTTAGAAACTTTAAATTTGAGAATCCCATGAGTTCTCTTGACCTTACCTGATGATTGAGGATCATAGGGACAGTGATAATTCCAAGAAATTTGCAAAGTTTTCCTTAAAGCTTGTATGCTTTTCCCAATGAAGTGGGTACCTCAATCACTGGAGATTGTGGAAAGTGTACCCCAAGTGGGAAACACATTTTCTAACAGTTTCTTTGCCCCTGTGAGGGCATCTGCTTTGCAGTAGTGGAAGGCTTCAACCCATCTGGAAAACATACATATAATAACAAGAACATATTGATAACCCACACTAAGTGTCAGTCAAATGAAGCCAGCTGAAGCTGTTCAAAGTGTTCAAAGGGAGGAAGTCTGAAGCCTCTGTGAGCAAAAGTAGTTTTTCCAGGATCACAGACCTTTCAGGTCAGACAGTGCTGGCAGACTGTTTTGGTAGTTTTATCGACATCTCCCTGTTACAGGATTTGTGTGTCCCCTAAGTGCACAGGTTCTTGGTCACGGCGCTTTGGAGAATGAAGAGGTAGACTAGACGAAGAGTGCTGGGCAGCAAAGCAAAGTTTATTGAGCAAGAGTACAAAGCTCCCGGCCAGGGAGGGGGACCCGAGTGGGTTGCCCTCACAGTTTCTAAGTTTAGGAGGTTTTAAGAGCTCTTTTGTGGAACTATCTTAAGCAATCAGTGTGTGCTGAGTCGTGCCAATCAGGGCTTTGGTCACGTATCTGTCTACCTATTAGGTTAATGTTGTCCACATGCTGATGGTGTTTTTTGGCTGACATCTGGGGGCTTAGGTCTTAACTGCCCCTTGCCCGTGATATTGGCAAATGCTTTTGTGGTTAATTGTCTCATGTTAGGATGTTTTGCAGAAGTCATTTCTGCAAAGGCTGCAGAGCAGAATGCTAGTGTGGTCCTGTCTAAGCTGCAAAACAGGATGTCAGTGCTATTTTATTTTAGCTGTCCTGACTCCATATTTTCTTGTCGGGGACCCTGGCCTGACTACTTAACTGTCCACCTCACTCCTGACATCGCTACCTAATGTCAATTCATAATTTGAGTCATCTAAATGCACTATGGTGGGTGAAGAAATGCACAAACTAAAAAATGAGGTTTGCCAGGGAGCCAGGAAGAACCAAGGAGCCATCCTGGGTTTCCCATTGTCCCAACTGGTCATTTACTTAAGAGTTATTGTTGACCCATCTTAATTCAGGAGCAGACTGTTGCCATGTTACAAAGACCTCAGGATGGCAAAACTGCGATGGAGGGTCATTTTTTGCAAAAGCAGAATGTACTTGATCGACATGTACTACCATCTTTCTAGATTCTTTTGGTGCTGCCTCTGCATGAAGGTTGGCTGGGGCATTTCCCTGATACTCAGGTTCAGTCCCTTTAGTGTGAGCCTCAATTTTGATGACAACAATTTCAGAAAGTAAAAGAATAGCAGTAAGATTACTTACTTGTTACTCATTTTTCCATGGGGTCCCGGGGAAGATGTAAGAAAACCCCTTTATTGCCATAACATCCCCAAGTCATGAACAACCCCAAAGGCATACGGGCTGTCCATGTAAATATCAACAGTCTGTCCTTCCAATAATCGGCATGCTTGGGTAAGGACATGAAGCCCTGCTTGTTGGGCGATTTTAGCTTGCAGGAGGTTTCCCCTTTTGAGTAGGTCATAGTAATAGCATTACCAGCTTGCAAATTCCCTCATTCATTCCTACAGTATGACCCATCAACAAACAAAATTAGATCAGGATTAGAGGGAGATCTCATAAATCAGCAGTCACAAAATGGGACACTATTACCTTGCAGTTAGGGGACTTGTCTTCCTCAAGTACAGGTAGTAACATGGCAGGATTATGGATGTTGCAGTGTGTAAGGTGTAGAGTAGGTGGTGAAAGCAGAGGGATCTCATAGGAAGCTAATCTCCTTACAGCGAAATATTGAATCCATTCAGAATTAAGACTTTGGACAGTGTGTGGTGTTTGCAAATAAACGCCATTTCCTAGGGTCAAGTCTGCCGAGTCCTCCCCTCACTTCGCAGCTGTGGCTATAGCCTTAAGACAGCTGGGCGAGGTAGGCATGAATGACTTAATCAGGTTGTATGCTAGCATGGGCACCTGGCATATGTTTATTACCATGTTCTTGCGTGAGCATTCCCAGGGCTTGATGATCCCTTTCCTGTGCAAATAAAGTGGAAGCTTTTGAATAGTGAGCCCCAAGGCAGGTTGTTCTTACAGCGCTCGTATTAGCCTCGTAAAAGCCTGCTCGTGTTTGTCGTCCCAAGGAAGGGACTCAAGGATGGAAATTTTCATAAGTTCATGGAGTGGGGAAGCTAATAGAGAAAAATTGGGAACCCATAATCTGCAATAACCAGCCGGGCCCATAAATCCATGAAGCTCTTGCTTGGTTGGGAGTCGAGGAAATTCCTGGATTAGCTTAATTCTTTTTGGAGACAGCTGAATTCCTTCAGCACTTAGATCATGACCTAGGTAATGAACAGTGTGTGGAGAGAATTGTAACTTTTCCTTAGAGGTGGTGTGTCCTTTCAGCTAACTATTGCAGCAAGTAAATGCAGTCTCTTAAGGATGCCTCTTTGGTAACTGAGCAAGGCAAAAGGTCATCTCCATATTCTAAAAGGGTCAATTTCCCAAGGAACTGGAAGGGACTTACATCTTGGCTAAGAACTTGAGAAAGTAAGAAAGGGCGTCACCGAACTCTCGAGGCATGACTGTCCAGGTAGATGGTCTATTGTTCCAAGTAAAGGCAAAGAGATACTAGCTCTCAGTGTCTGCAGGGATGCTGAAAAAGACTTCACAGAATTCTGCAGTAGTGAAGCATTTCAAGTCTGATGGAACTTGGGACAGCAGGGTGTCCAGGTTTGGAACTATTGGGAGAGTAACTATCTTATCAATGGCTCCCAAATCCTATACAAATTACCATCCCTGCCTATGAGGCAAGATCTGCCTATCGCAGTGACTCCTACAGGGTATGATTAGCCCCTGGGTGACTAAGTCTCCTCTATGGGTGTGAGGCCTTGTATCGCCTCAGGCTTTAATGGATATTGAGATACTTTCGGGAGAGGTCTAGTTTTATCTGAATATTTAGAGATTCTGCACTTTTTATTCTTCCAGTGTCCATATTAGAAGTAGCCCACAGATTTTTGAGCACCTCAAATCAATTAGAGGACTTTTGTTGTAATTCTTCCTCTTTCATGACAAAGACAGAATGTAGAGAACATAAAAGATCAGGTTGGTCAGGAAATTCTAAGGTGAGGTCATTATCGGCCATAAAATTTATTAGCCCTTTTAATTTAGAAAGAGCTCTACCTAATAGACTGGCTGGGGTTGTACCACATAGGAAAAAGGAATGTTTTTCAGTCGAAGGTCCCGGAGTCATCTGTACTGGTTGAGATAAAAATTCTCTCTGAACTTTATGAGATATCTGCACTATGGAAACCCCTTTTTTACTCTGAGGGATTTGTTCTCTTATGAGGATAGGGTTTAAAGTAGAAAGCATAGCTCCAGTATCAGCTAAAATTTGGCAAGTTTTCCCGTTAGTTTTAATTTTAGTTTCCCCATGGTTGTTTAAGGGAATTACCATAGTAATAGTTTACTGACAAATTCCTCAGAGTCCCATCAATTGTGGGAGGTTCTATATGGGAACCCTCCTTTAGAAGTAGGTATAAGGGCATTCAAATAAGAATTTGCATATGACCTTTAAGAACAGCCTCTTTTTCAGTGTTCCTCCCAGCTGATCCTAGTGGAGGCATCAATCTTTGGACCAGTGTTTTGATGGACCCCTAACAGGTATTGTTCTGGGTCTCTGGGCTTGGAGCTGCTGTTGTGGTTGTAGGGATTTTTTGCATGCAACCTTGATCCAGGCTCCTTTCAAAATGCTTAGTTTAGGGGTGCCTGGGTGGCTTGGTAGGTTGGGCAACCGACTCTTGATCTCCAGGTCCTGAATTCAAGCGTCATGTTGGGCTTCACACTAGGTGTGGAGCCTACTTACAAAAATAAAAAATAAAATGCTTTGCTGAGACATGAGTTCAATCAGGTGGGTGGCCTCCTATTTGCTCTCATTTTAGCGCAGGCTGGGTGAACTTATTGTATGGAACCCTGAATGGCATAGAAAAAAGACTTCCAAATGGGTTTTAAAGTATGCCACAGATTTATCTTTTTTTGTTTGCACGTCTGGATATTAGACCACTCGGTGAAGGCAGGGAAGATTCTAGGAATGGCTTGTAAAAGTTCTGTTGGTATTTTTTGAGGTTTTTCTGGTCACCAAGTTGTTAAAGATTGAGGATATCAGGTATCATCCTCAGGGTTTTGCCATCTTGCTTCCTGCATCTCTTTTGGGTGTTCCCAGGTCCTACCTACATGTGTACAAGCTGATAAAGATCTGGCACCCGGAGGACACAGGCCCCAATAATGCCTCTAAATTCTTCAAAAAACTTTTGGAATTCCTCCTTAGGCTTAGAAAATTCAACTATGGCCCTTAATTCAGTCTTTGACCAAGGAACAAAGGATACCTGAGGAGGTTTGTCTGCAACCTCAAGTAGTTTTATTTTAAAAGGTCACTGTCTAATAGTCTCTTCAGAGTGAAAAGGCAGTTCAGATAGAGAATTAGTAAAATGTGAGTACTCAGGTAAAAAAAAAAAAGATGAGAGTAAGTGGGAGTCACATCCATCCTATCATCTTTTGCTTTAGGTACCTCTTGTGTCTTTAATTTTTCATTAGCCTTTAGTAATGGGTCTTTTAATGAAGTTATTTTGGGGTCTTGAAGACTTTTGGAGGCATACCAATTAAAGTAGGCATCCTGTTCTGTTTGTTCAACTTGGGATCCCCTGCTGTTAAGTACATTTCTTAAATAAGCAATCGTGTCTAGTTGAAATGTTCCTCATAAAGGCTACTGCAAGTCTAGGTTATTTTTAGTAAAAATTTGCCATTTTGCTAGATAACTGTAGCTTCCAGGATGATAGTTCTTAAACATAAAATCATAGGTGTACCGGAGGGTGGCACGCTCAACTCTTTGAAGGATTCCATTTCTTTTAGAGTTTCCCAGAGCCACACACACACCTAAGAGGACCTAAGAGTCCATCACAAGAGTCTTCTTGAGGTACATGTGCTCTAACAACCTTTAAATGCTGGACCCATGCTTACCAATGTTTGCAGCTTTTTTGACTCCTGAGATTTCCATTAGCAGCTAGCCTTTATGTAATATTCACTGAGGCCTCCCACTGGATTCAGTTCTGACCAAATTGGACCCAATCCTGGACCCAGTTTGGTTTTTAAATTGGACCCAGTCCAATTGAAAGCACAGTTCCTAGGCCCAGTCCAGTTTTTAGGTTGGACCTAGTCCACCGGTGGCTGATAACCACCAACAGTTCCCTATATGGAGTCTGGGGATGGGGGGAAGGATTGAACCAGTAGAATCTAAAAATGGGGACTGTGGACTGGTTCCAAACAAATGGGAAACTGCAGCTGCCCCCAACAGTGCTCAGTGTGGAATCTCGGAATAGAACCAAGGGCTCTATAGAGAACTGTGGAAAGCCAATTAGATCAGGAGCTGGACGCAAAGTGAGGGGAGCTCAGAACCAAGAGGAACTTACCCATAGCCTTCAGAAAGGGTGAGAAAGACAACTCAAAGTGTCTGTGGCTGCCACACCTGTGTATCTTGTTGTCCCCAAAGCTGCTAGAAGTAATGAAGGATAGTCGGGAGAAAGGTAGGCAGGGACAAGGGGCCCCATCCTGAGGAAAACTACCCTTAGAAGGAAAAAGAGCTCATCCTGTTACTCCAGGCTTTACTCAGTGTCCTAGCTTTAAGTCTTCCTACTGGGAAGACTTACAACTTGTGACAGAAAGGAAGGGAGTGGCCTTGGGTGTCCTAATCCAGGCCCAGGGGGCCAGCTCAACAGCCAGTGGGATATTTAAACAAAGAGCTTGATCTGGTGGCCTTAGGGCAGTGGTGGCCATGCTGTCTTGATTCCAGAGGCTAGGCAAAACCACCCTGAAAGGAGCCCTCCACCCTTTTCCACATGAACAACTACCTGATAGGTAGAGAGCTCGTGGACAAAACCCTGACTGGGTGACAGGTACCTGGAGAGTTAATCAGATTAGAACATTCCACAACAAAGAGCCCAAAAAACCCCTAGATTTAAATGCCAAATTGGCAACCCCCTCGGGTCCCTTCCCTCTTTGGAAGCATTGTACTATTGCTCAATAAACTTTGCTTTAAATTTGCTTTGCCGCCCACCACTCTTCGTCTGGCTTACCTCTTCATTCTTTGAAGTGACGTGACCAAGAACTGTGGGTGCTAAAGGGAAAGAAATCCTGCAACAGAAGTCTCTGTCAGTCCTACTGCTGCCACTAAATCTGTTAAAGAACAAAAATTTAACCAAGTAAATTTAAAGATCTAATTGTTCAAATATCCATGAATCAGGTAGCATCTCATGTAACAAACAGAAGAGGCTCCCAGGAGTTGTACAAAATGGAAGGCTTTTATAAGCAGAAATGAGGGGGGTGGGGACAAGGACATTATTAGCAAAAGAAGAGAAAGGATTGTTTCAAGCATGGCCACCTTTCCTTAGGGGGAATGGCAGGAGTTCTTATCATACAGATGACCTCATTAGTGCTGATCAGGAAGTTCCAGATTGATCGGTTGAAAATTCCACTCCTAGAAGAGGCTGAAATTACAGTTCATTTAGGTATAAAGTCTTGGTGGGACTTAACCTAAGTGACTCTATTTTGGGCCTGTTGCTTATTAATATCACCATTTTACAAATGCCACTGAACATAAATGACCTTTCTAAGAATACAACTCTGAAGAATTAACCAGGTTTAGGCCAGATGGCAAATAAGAGAGGCTTTCAGTGGGAAAGGGATGGCTGGAAGACTGGGATGGAAAGAATCCAGTGTGTGTGGGGTAGGTGAGGAGTTTGGTTGTGTGGAGAGGTGGGTAAATGATGGAGGTGTTGGGAGACTTGAATACCAAGCCAAGATGACCGCATTTGACTCGCTTTGCTCTGGGGGCTACTGTTAACTGTAAAGCTGGAGGTAATAATAAAATGGTTTTTAGGAAAGTATATCTGACAGTTTTGTAGTGCATCTGAAGGGGCTAGAGGAGACATTTTACTAGAAGGATCAATTGGTTGATAAAAGGTAGGGAATGGAAACAACATGGAGAGTCGTTGATATCAAGATTCGGTCTGGGTGACAGATGGAGTTGTGGCGCCATTAGAAAAAAATAGCAAAGCCAAGAGTGGGAACCAGGTGAGAGGGGAGGCTGAATGAGATCCAGGAGCCTGGGAAGCCAGGTATAAGCTCCAGGGAGGTGGCATAGCCTGGACAGGAATACCTGCACAAGAGGAATAAAGCAGATTTGAGAACAAAGTCACTCTGCCCTCAGTCATTTTTGCATTCCAACTGGCAGTAATTTTTTAAATCAGAGCAAAATAATATACTGGATTTTGGGGGTCTCCAAATAAATTTCTACGGCTCCTGCCTTTTGGAATCCACAGGCTAGAAAGGCAACATGATAAAAACAAAACAAAACAAAACAACCTCACCTCCAGATTTTTAAACTACAAATGAGCCAACCACGATCACACATTTATAGAGTATCTGTTCTAAAGTTTTGTAAGAGGTTTAAGTTGCTTTGATTTTGTTATAGTTTTGATTTTGTTATTATAAAATAGTTCACGCTTATATAATTTAGAAAGTTAGAAATTATAGATAAGTAAAAAGAAGAGGTTATTAAAAGTCCCAGGATACACTGTTAACACTATAGCATAGAATCTTCCAGCTTCACTTTTATTTTTATTAGAGTATAATTAACATGTTATATTAGTTTCAGGTGTATAATGTAATCATTCACCAGTTCTGTATGTTAATCAGTGCTCATCATGATAAGTGTATTCTTAATCCCCTTCACTCTTTCACCCATCCCCCACCTACCTGGCAACCAGCAGTTTCTTCTCTGTATTTAAGAATCTGTTTTTTGTTTGTCTCTTTTTTCATTTTTCATTTGTTTTATGTCTTAAATTCCACATATGAGTGAAATCATCTGGTATTTGTCTTTCTCTGACTTATTTCACTTAGCATTATATCCTCTAGGTCCATCAGTATTGTTGCAAATGGCAAGATCACATTCTTTTTTTATAGCTGAGTAATATTCAATTGTATATATACCACATTGCCTTTATCCATTCATTTCTTGATAAAACACTTGGGTTGCTTCCATATCTTGGCTATTGTAAATAATGCTGCAATAAACATAGGGATGCATACATCTTTTTGAATTAATGTTTTTTTTTCCCCCCTTTGGGTAAATACCCAGTAGTGAAATTACTGGATGGTATGGTAATTCTATTTTTAATTTTTTGAGGAATCTCCATACTGTTTTCCACAATGGCTGCACCAATTTGCATTCCCACCAGCACTTTATGAGGGTTCCTTTCCCTCCACATCCTCACCAGCACTTGTTATTTCTTGTCTTTTTGATTCTAGCCATTCTTACTGGTGTGAGGTGATACCTCATTGTGGTTTTGACTTGCGTCTCCCTGATGGTTAGTGATGCTGAGCTTTTCATGTGTCTGTTGGCCATCTGGATGTCTTCCCTGGAAAAATGTCTAGTTAGGTCATCTGCCCATTTTTTAGGTTGTTTGGTTTTTTGGAGTTGAGTTGTATAAGGTCTTTATATATTTTGGATCCATCCCCTATCAGATATGTCGTTTGCAAATATCTTCTCTTGTTCAGTAGTTTGCCTAGTTTTGTTGGTAGTTCTTTTGGTGTAGTCCCAATAGTTTATTTTTGCTTGTTTCCTGAGGACACCTATCTAGAGAAATGTTTTTATGACTGATATCAATGAAATAACTGCCTATGTTTTCTTCTAGGAGTTTGATGGTTTCAGGTCTCATATTTAGGTCTTTAATCCATTTTGAGTTTAGTTTTGTGTATAGTGTAAGAAAGTGGTTCAGCTTCATTCCTTTGCATGTAGCTGTCCAGTTTTTCCAGCACCATTTGTTGAAGAGAATTTCTTTTACCCATTGGATATTCTTGCCTCCTTTGTCATAGATTAATTGACCATGTAAATGTAGGCTTATTTGTGGGCTCTCTGTTCTGTTCCAAAGACCGATATGTCTATTTTTGTGCCAGTACCGTATTGTTTTGATTATTACAACTATATAGTATCTTGAAATCTGGGATTGTGATACCTCCAGCTTTGTTCTTCTTTCTCAAGATTGCTTTGGCTGTTTGGGGTCTTTTATGGTTCCATATAAATTTTAGGATTATTTATTCTAGTTCTGTGAAAAATGCTGTTGCTATTCTGATAGAGATTGCATTAAATCTGTAGATTGCTTTGGATAATATGGACATTTAACAATATTGGTTCTTTCAATTCGTGAGCATGGAATATCTTTCCATTTGTTTGTCCCATCTTTGATTTCTTTCATCAGTGTTCTATAATTTTGGAAGTACAGGTCTCTCACCTCCTTGGTTAAGTTTATTCCTAGATTTTTTATTATTTTTGGTGGAATTATAGATAGGATTATTTTCTTAATTTCTCTCTCTGCAGCTTTATTATTAGTGTAGAGAAATGCAACAGATTTCTGTGTATTAATTTTCTATCCCGTGGCTTTACTGAATTTATTTATCAATTCTAGTAGGGTTTTTGTTGTTGTTGTTGTTGTTGTTGTTGAGCCTTTAGGGTTTTCTATATATAAAATCATGTCATCTGCAAATAGTGAAAGTTTTAATTCTCCCTTACCAATTTGGATGCTTTTTATTTATTTTTCTCATCTGATTGCTGTGGCTAGCATTTCCAGTACTATGTTGAATGAAAGTGGTGAGAGTGGACATCCTGGTCTTATTCCTGATCTTAGAGGAAAAGTTCTCAGTTTTTCACCATTCAGTATGATATTAGTTGTGTGATGTCATGTATGGCTTTTATTATGTTGAGATATGTTCCCTCTAAACCTACTTTGTTACAAGAGTTTTTATCATGAATGGATGTTATACTTTGTCAGATGCTTTTTCTGAATCTATTGAGATGATCAAGTTTTTTTATCCTTTCTTTTATTGGTGTGATGTATCAGGTTGAATTGATTTGCATATATTGAACCATCCTTGCATCCAGGGAATAAATCCCATTTGATCATGGTGAATGATTTTTTTAAATATGTTGTTGGATTGGCTTGCTAATATTTTTTTTTTTTTTAAGATTTTATTTATTCATTTGAGAGAGAGAGAATGAGAGACAGAGAGCACGAGAGGGAAGAGGGTCAGAGGGAGAAGCAGACCCCACGCTGAGCGGGGAGCCCGATGCGGGACTCAACCCCGGGACTCCAGGATCATGACCTGAGCCGAAGGCAGTCGCCTAACCAACTGAGCCACCCAGGCGCCCTGGCTTGCTAATATTTTGTTGAGGATTTTTGCACTGATGTTCATCAGAGATATTTGCCTTTGGTTTTCTTTTTTTGTAGTGTCATTGCCTTGTTTTCGTATTAGGGTAATGCTGGCCTCATAGAATGAATTTGGAAGCTCTCCTTTCTCTTGTATTTTTTGAAATAATTTGAGATGAATAGGTATAATCTCTTTAAATGTTAGGTAGAATTCAGCTGTGAAGATCTCTGGTCCTGGACTTTTGTTTGTTAGTTTTTTGATTACTGATTCAATTTCTTTGCTTGTGATTGGTCTGTTCAAATTTTCTATTTCTTTCCAATTTAGTTTTGGAAAGTTATATGTTTCTAGGAGTTTATCCATTTTTTCTAGGTTGTCCAATTTGTTGGCATATAATTTTTCATAATTCTCTTATAATCCTTTGTATTTCTGGTGTGTTGGTTGTTATTTCTTTCATTTCTGATTTTATTTGAGTTCTGTCTTTTTTTTTCTTGATCAGTCTGTCTGAATGTTTATCAATTTTGTTGATCCTTTCAAAGAACCAGCTCCTAGTTTCATTGATCTGTTCTATTGTTTTTTAATCTTTATTTCATTTATTTCTGTTGTGATCTTTTATTTACTTCTTTCTACAGGCTTTGTACTTTGTTCTTTTTCCTAGCCCCTTTAGGTGTAAGGTTCCAGTTTTATTTTTATAGGTAAAATATTTATATCAACATGTATAAACTGTTTTATGATTAATTTTTTCCCTAACATATCATGAGTGTTTTTCTGTGTTATGCCTATAATACCATAATATGTTTAACTAAATCCCTATTGTTAGGATTTCAGGTTATCTCTCACTTTTCCTATCTGAGTCATTGCTGCAGTAAGCAGATAGGTAGCTGTGATTTATTCCTATAGTGGAATTATTGTATTATTCTTTTAAGGTATATTTGAATTTGGCTTGCTGTTACTTTCTTGAGGATTTTTGCATCTGTGTTCATCAGGGATATTGGCCTATAGTTTTATTTTTATAGTGTCTTTGTCTGGTTTTGTTTTCAGGGTAATGCTGGACTTGTAGAATGAATTTGGAAGCATTCCTTCTTCCATTATTCTGGAATAGTTTGAGAAGTATACTGTTAACTCTTCTTTGAATGTTTGGTAGAATTCACCTGTGAAGCTGTCTGATCCTAGACTTTGTTGGGAAGTTTTTGTTTTACAGATTTAATTTTATTACTAGTAATCATTCTGTTCAGATATTTTATTTCTTTCTGATTCAGTCTTAGAAGACTATATATTTCTAGGAATTTATTCATTTCTTCTAGATTATTCAAGTTATTGGTGTATAATTGTTCATAGCAGCCTCTTTTAATCCTTTGTATTTCTGTAGTGTCAGTTTTAACCTCTCCTTTTTCATTTTTGATTTTATTTATTTGGGCCCTCTCTCTTTTTTTTTTCTTGATGAGTCTGGCAAAGGTTTATCAATTTTGTTTCCTTTTTTCCAAAGAACAGCTCTTAGTTTCATTGATCTTTTCCATTATTTTAAGTGTATATTTTATTTATTTTTGTTCTTTTGTTATTTTCTTCCTTTTACTGCTTTGGGTTTTATGCTTTTTCTCGTTACTTTAAATGTATGGTTAGATGGTTTATTTGAGATCTTTCTTGTTTCTTGAGGTAGTCTGTATCACTATAAACTGCCCCCTTAGAACTGCTTTTGCTGTGTCCCATTGATTATGGAACATTGTGTTGCCATTTTCATTTTTCTCAAGGTATTTTTAAATCTCCTCTTTGATTTCTTCATTGACCCAGATTATTTAGTAGCATGTTGTTTAGCCTCATTTGTGTTTTTTCCCAGAGTTTTATTCTTGTGAAAATTTCTAGTTTCAGATTGTTGTGGTTGGAAGAGATGCTTGATATGATTTCAATCTTAAATTTATTGATAATTGTTTTGTTACATAACATGTCATCTGATTTGGAGAATGTTCCCTGTGCACATGAAAAAATGTGCATTCTGCTGTTTTTGATGAAATGTTCTGTATGTATCTATGAAGTTTATGTAGTCTAATGTTTCATTGATGTTCTGTCTGGATAATCTATCCATTGATGTAAATGGAATGTTAAAGTGATTTAATATTATTGTATTATTGTCACTTTCTCTCTTTATGTCTGTTAATATTTTCTTTTTATGTTCAGGTGCTCCTATGTTGGGTGCATAGATATTTACAATCATTACATCCTCTTGGAGTGATCCATTTATCATTATATAATGCCCTTTTATGTCTCTTGTTATAGTCTTTGTTTTAAAGTCTGATATAAATATTGCTATGCCAACTTTCTTTTCATTTCAATTTTCATGGGATGTCTTTTTTAAATCTCTTCATTTTCAGTCGGTATGTGTTTTTAGATTTGAAATGAGTCTCTTGTAGGTAGCACATATATGGGTCTTGGTTTTTTTTTTATACATTCACTCACCCTATGTCTTTTGATTGGAACATTTAGTACAATAACATTTAAAGTAATTATTTATAGGTATATGTTTATTGCCATTTTTTTTCTGGCTGTTTTGTAGTTCTTCTCTGTTCCTTTTTTTCCTTGGTCTCTTCCCTTGTGTTTTGATGATTTTAATTAGTGATATGTTTGGTTTCCTTTCTCTCTCTCTCTTTTAATCTGTTACAGATTTTTGGTTTGTGGTTATCATGAGGTTTGTATATAACAATCTATGTATATAGTAGTCTAAGTCACTTAAGTTTGAACGCATTCTAAAAGCATTAAATTTTATTCTCCCTTGCCATATTTTATGTTTTTGACATCATATTTTACATATTTTTATTTTGTATACTCCTTAACTAATTATTGTAGGTATAGTTGATTTTACTATTTTTGTCTTTTAACCCTCATACTAACGTTATAAGTGGTTGATCCACTACATTTACTGTACATTTACTTTTATCATTGATATTTTTTCTTTTATAATTTTCTTCTAGCTGTGACATTTTCTTTTCTGCTTAAAGGAATCCTTTTAACATTTCTTGTAAAACCCATTTAGTGGTAATGAACTCCTTTAACTTTTGTTGGTCTGGGGAACTCTTTACCTCTCCTCCAATTTTGAATTATAACCTGGGTAGAAAGAGTTTCTTGATTGTAGGCTTTTTCTTCAGCACTCTGAATATATGTCCTTTTCTTCTGGCCTGAAAAGTTTCTACTGAAAAATCAGCTGATGTATGTAACTTGGTTGTAATTAGTTGCTTTTTTGCTGCTGCTTTCAAGATTCTCTCTTTATATTTAACTTTTTGGTGTGGACCTCATTGGTTCATCTTCTTTGGGGCTCTTTCTGCTTCCTGGACCTGGATGTCTGTTTCCTTTCCCAGGTTAGGGAAGTTTTCAGCTATTATTTCTTTGCATAAGTTTTCTGTCCCTTTCTCTCTCTTCTCCTTCTGGGAACTGTATAATGTGAATGTTTTATGCTTAATGTTGTCTAGACGTCTTTTAAGCTATCCTTATTAAGGGGCCCCTGGATGGCTCAGTTGGTTAAGTGTCTGCCTTTGGCTCAGGTCATGATTTCAGGGTCCTGGGATTGAGCCCCGTGTCAGGCTCTCTGATCAGTGGGGAGTCTGCTTCTCCCTCTCTCCCCACCCCATTTGTGTGCTCTCTCTCTCTCTCATACTCACTCTCTCTCTCAAATAAATAAATAAAATCTTTTAAAAAACCTATCTTTATTAAAATAAATTTTTTCTGTTCCACTTGGATGATTTCCACTGCCCTGTCTTCCAGATCACTGATTTGTTCTTCTGCATCCTCTAATCTGATGTTAATTCTCTCAAGTGTATTTTTTTAAATTTCAGCTCTGATGAATTCTTTTTAATATTTTATTTCTCTTTGTTGAAGTTCTCACTGTGTTCATCCATTATTTTTCTGGGTTCAGTTAGCAACTTTATGACCATTGCTTTGAAATCCTTATTATGTAGATTGCTTATCTCTCCTTCATTTAGTTCTTTTTCTAAGACTTTGTCATATTCCTCTGTCTCCTCATTTTGTCTGACTCTCTGTATTAGGTAGATCACCCATGTCTCAGTCTTGAAGGAGTGGCCTTATGTAGTAGGTGTCCTCTGAGCCCAGAAGAGCAATGCCCTCAGGGTCACCAGAACCAGGCACTCCAGGGGTGTCCCGTGTGGTCTGTATGCACCTTCTTATGGCTGGGTTATACCTACTGCAGGGCTGCTGGTGAGCAGGGATGGCCCCTGGTTTGGCTAGCTATGAGGACCAGCTGTGATTTGTAATTATGCTAGTGTGCGTGGTTGCATTGGTGTGTGTGGCAGGATCCCCCTTCTCAGGATGTGATTCACTTTGAGGGGTGATGGTCCACGCCAAGGTTGCTCGCCAAGTGTGGCAGGGCATACTGGAAGTCACATTGGGGTGTACCAGTCCTAGCCAAGCCCACCTCCTGGGTAGGGCAGAGTGGCAGCCACTTTGGTGGGGGATCTGCTGGTCAGGTGGGTCCACAGGGGGAATGTGGAGGTGGGGTGAGTGGTGCTAGCAAGGTAGATGGCATGTGTCAGAAATGGCACCCACCAGTGCTGGGCCAGGTAGATAGAGGGAGAGTAAAATGATACCTACCAGCACTTCCCTTTCTAGATAAAGTTCCTACAGATCCCTGCCCTTCCAGTCCTTGCACTAAAATTAGTCACTAAATTTCTCTCACACATGACCCAGGCACTTTTCAAACTGCTGCCTCTGTGCTAGGTCTCAGTGGGAGTAATTTGTGTGCAAGCCCTTTAAAAATGGAGTTTGGGTTTCCTATAGTCTCTGGCTTTCTTGGAATTAAGCCTTGCTGGTTTTCAAAGCAAGACACTATTGGGGCTTGTCTTCCTATTTCGGGTGCCCACGGCTGGGCTTCCTGATGTGGAGCGTGAACCCCTCACTCCTCAGGGAGTACTTCCTCACTGTGTCAGGGGTGTGGGTCCTGACTAGAACATGACTTCGACCCTTCTTCCTATCTCAGTGTGGCTTTTTGTTTATATCTATAGTTGTTTTGGAGCTGCTCTGCTAATCTTCAAGTTGTTCCCAGAGATAGTTGTTCTATATGTTGTTGCAGTTTTGTTGTGTCCTGAGAAGAGGTGAGCTCAGAGTTTTCCTCCTCTGTCAACTTGATCCCCTCCTATTACTTCTTTTTTAAAAATATAGAAGAATCTGGCATAAGTCATTGTAGTAGAAAGTCTTGACTCCCATTCACGTAAATTAACATAATCTGTTGTTAGCATAGAAATATGGTAGTTATATTGCAAGGGTGTTGAGTAAGTCCTTGGATAGTCCTCAAACATACAGAGGGAGGGATGGAGGGAGGGAGGGGGGGAGGGGGAGGAAGAAAGAAAGAGAGGGAGGGAGGTAGAGAAGAGAGGGGGCCAGGGAGGGAGGGAGGTGGGGTAGAGAGGGGGAAGGGAGGGAGAAAAAAGAAGAGAGGGAAGGAAGGAAGGAAAGAAAGAAGGAGGGAGGGATATTTCTGCTTAGGTTTTGATATTGAAACTGTATTCACTTTGTTCCTCATTTTGCATATTTGGTTCTCTACTAGATTCTCATACATATTTCTTTTCATCATCTTTTCTTTTAAAAAATCATAAACTGTGAAACTCTGATATGTTTTACCAGCTGTCGGTTTCCCAGGGTTTGTATTTTGTTGATGTGGCTCCATTCCCAGAATATCATGGAGCAATTATTTTCTGACACATTCTTAAAAAGAAGCTTAAACACAAGGCCCTGTACAAACACTTGAAATATGAACAAGCATGAATCTGTATCTCCTCTGATGCTTGGCATAGTTCCTTGCATGTGGTAGAAGCTAAATAATTAATTTTTGAAGTGAGTGTTGAATGAGGAAGATTTTGGATTGCATCTTTTTCCCTTACTCCTTATACTTCTGTTTTATGTCAATGGGGACAACATGGTCTCCAATGCAGAACATCTGGGTTCTGATAGTTGAGTGGCTCTGGGAACATTATTTAAACTAACCTTCAAATTCTTCTCCTGTGGTTCCAACACTTACGTGGGAAAGTTACCTAGCCTCTTCGGCCAAAATTTGCTCACCTACAACTTGGGGAGGATAATAGCACCTACTTCACAAAGCTTTTATGAGGATGAATGAAATCAGTCAAAATCTATAAAGGGCTTAAAACAGGGCTTAACACATATTAAGCACTACCTAAGTTTTAGTTATTATTATTAGTTTGATCATCTCCACCTCATGTGATTGAGAAAAAGTAATGTGTGCTTTGGGTGCTGTCCATTATATAGTAGATGTTTGATAACTAGTTGTTTTCCTGCCCTTGTTCCCTTCAATTACTCACTGAACTGTTAATTAGCCATGTAAATAGAAAATGGGGTATCACGAATATTACTCAGCTAATTTAACCAGATCTTCCATGTTTTTGTTTGGGGGGTATGTGTGTGTCCATATTTAATAGGATTTGCAATCTAGTAGAGGTACCATCTCTTAGTCAAAATTCCTTTGGTTCATTTTATTTCAGCAGGATAGAAATCCATGCCCTTTTCATTTACAAACATTTGTAAGCTGAGTCTTTGTGACCCTAGGATTAGAAGCTCTACTGTTCCTAGTTGGAAAACAGTGGACAAGATACTTCTCTAAGTTTCAGTGTCCTCATCAGTAAAAGAGGAAAAATAATACCTCCATCCTAATTGGTCATGAGAACTGGAGGACCATCATAACAGCACTATCCAAAATGTATTAAGCACTTACTCTGTGTAAGTGTTCTAAGTCTTGAACTTATTCAAAGGGCTTAGTGCAATGCCTCGTACTCCTAAATGTTAGCTATTGTTAAGTCTGAAGAAGTAGATGTGGCCAGACTGTGGAAGGCATGAGCTCCAGGTAAGAAGTCTGAAGGTCTTGGTGGAGGTGGGGTTTGAATCCAATCAGTATGGCTCCAAAGTCCATGATCTTATGCCTCATGGGACTGCTGCCTGTCACCACAGACCTCTGTCCGCCCATGTTCCAGTCAAACATCTCTTTGCCATGGACCAAAGTGCCTTTTGTCTGTTTTCAGGGGATCTCCTTCCCTTAGAATGCAGGCCTGCTACTTTGTGTATGTTGAAATCCTTCTTTGCTCCCAAAACTCTCTCAGGCCCAAAGCTTTTCCTGGTTACCCTCCTTGGACTTCCATGGCATTTTGTATAGGGGGAACTTGAGAGCAGGAAGCTATTTAGATAACATTGTGTCCCTTATTCTCTACTTTGGAACCTCCCATTTAATTTGCACTTATTAAACATTTATGGGACTGATAACTAATATTTTGTAATCCAGGGTTTACCTCCTGCCCTTGGCTTGTCAAGGCTAGGGAAAGGTTAGGAGCATGAACCCCACCATCGTTACCTGGTCACTGCCCCAGGTGAGATCCACAGTTGTCCCTAACTTTGAGAGCTGTCAGCCTCCTCTTCTATGTCCCATGACATAGCCTTACCCGCCCCCCGCCCAGAAGAGAGTAAGCTGGGCAACATGCTGGAAGCTTCAAGCCTCCATTGATGGGAATGGACTGTTTGTAAAGGCCGTGGGACCCTAACGGAAGGCATACACACAGTCCTAACTTTTATTTTTTGAAGATTTTATTTATTTACTTGAGAGAGAGCGAGCGCAGGAACAGGGGGAGGGGCAGAGGAAGAAGCAGACTCCCCACCGAGCAGGGAGCCAGATGCAGGGCTCCATCCCAGGACCGTGGGATCATGACCTGAGCCAAAGACAAATGCTTAACTGACTGCGCCACCCAGTCGCCCCCACAGCCCTAAATTTTAAACACTCTTTGAAACTTGGACTTGTCCAACATCGAGCTCACTGTGGGCCAGGTATGGAAGAGAAAGACCTAGGCTAAGATGTGCTGGGATATTCAGAGCTGCTTCCAATTAGGGTAAATTCTCCTTGTCTTAAATATAATTTTTGGGCACCTCTTTTTGTTCCAAACTTTACACCATCCACTATTCCATTCCTGGGGATTTGTTAAGTGGTTATAAGAGAAGGGGAGAGTCCTTATGTGAGGTGTCTCCCAGTTCTTTGCAGGGCTCAGTGAATCCTTGTCTCCCTTTCTTTGTGCAGACTCTATCCCCAGAGGCCTTAGGTCAGAGTCCACCACTTTGGGTAGCCTGCTGCTTGGACTATGTGAAACCATTAGAAGAAATGGACATTTTAAATCCAGGCATTTAAACTGTAATCCTGCTAAATAATTTGTTTCCTGTTTTATATTGTTTGCATACAAGAGGGGGTGGAAAAATCCAGAAATGTTTTCCAGTGCATTTCCTTCCTTCCACCCCCAATCCTGCTAAAGATACAGCATGCAGATTTCATGGTGGTAGGGTTATTCCCAAGTGCGAAATTTTTATGTGCCCCATTACTTTCCTGCTAGGAGTGGCATCTTATACTTTCTGTCACTACAGTGCTAGCAAATGTTGGGTCCACAGAGGGTGCTCAGGACATTTATTGATTTCACACTGATTTTGTACCCCCGTTCTGAGCTCTATAGGGAATGTGGTCAGATATTTTGGTCCACCTAGGAAGACACCGACCTCCATTTTCTCTCCACCTTTCCAGTTTTTATCTGCTGAAAGCCAGCTGTATCCTCACAACTGAAATTACGTTTTTGGTCATTGACAAAAACTTTCATTCTGCCCCATGAAATGTGTGTGTGTGTGTGTGTGTGTGTGTGTGTGTGTGTCTATGGTCATGAATCTCTCTTAAAGGCATCTGATGCTTTCAAGCATCCATTTCTTGAATCCTTCTCCTTGATGATACTTTGCTGATTCTTCTCTCTTCTATCCACATTTTCTTTTCCTGTTGGGGCCCCAGTCTGGCTCTAGATTTTGTCCTCAATCTTCTCTTTTCTATGTTTTCTCTTAAGTTCATTCTTTCTCTTAGCTTCACCTCTTACTCTTCTGTAGATGACTCCCCCAAATACAAATCTTTTTTTTTTTTTGAAGACTTATTTATTTATTTGAAAGAGAGAGAGCACAAGCAGGGGGAGTGGCAGGCAGAGAGAGAGGGAGAAGCAGGCCCCCCACAGAGCAGGAAGCCCGATGCGGGGCTCAATCCCAGGACCCTGGGATCATGACCTGAGCTGAAGGCAGATGCTTAATGACTGAGCCACCCAGGCACCACCACCCCCCCAAATACAAATCTAGTGCTGTTTCATCTCTTCTGTGCTCCAGCTCGTGTTTCCAACTGCCACATCCAACTGACATCCACACTTCAATGACCCACACTTCATCACAAATGCAAAATCTCCAATTTTGCCTACCCTAATCTCCTTTCTCTTCTCAGTGATTCCATCTGAATTGGTTAAAGCTCCGTTCTTTCTGACACATAGAAATACAAATGAAGTGGTCATGACTGACCTCTCTCTTTCTTCCACCTCTTATACCCAGTCGGTCATATATGTCCCCCAAGAAAACAGGCCTTGAATTTACTTCCGTTCCCCTGCCAACAGCCAGCCTGGCCCAGCACTTGCCTGGCTGTTCACCACAGTGACAGGCTCTCAGCCTCCCCCTCTTCCTCCTGCCTCTCCCATGCCTTTTCTCCTCACTCTTGCCCTGGCTAAGGTGGGCTGTCACATTCCATCTCCAAACCTGCTGTCCGTTCTCAACTCTAAGCCCCATGACTCCCAACCCCCTCCCTCTGTCGCCTCTGTGATGAATGTATTAAATCCCTCAATCAGTAATGAGTGCCTTCCACCCACTGGGTACTCAGGCTAGGGCAGTGCAGTAAAATGAGCAGACTGGGTGGGTCCCAGCCCTCCTGGGGCTGTGATTTCCTGAGCAAGTGAGCTCACTCCCCTGCCTCGCCCACCCCCACCTTTAAAAGGCCAGCTTGTCTCACTTCCTCCTCAAAGCTGCCTTCAGCCTCTTCAACCCACAGGGATGAACCCCTTTTCAGAATTCCTACTGGTCTTGTTGTGAATACCCCTTCAGTTAGTCTCTGATCCTTTCATGTACATTAGTCTTTTTTATAAAAGATTTTATTTATTCATTTGAGAGAGAGAGAGACAGAGAGAGACAGAGCACAAGCAGGGGGAGAGGGAGAAGCAGACTTCCTGCTGAGCTGGGAGCCAGATATGGGATGCCAGGCTCCATCCCAGGACCTGGAGATCATGACCCCAGCCGAAGGCAGAGGCTCAACCATCTGAGCCACCCAGGTGCCCCTGTACATTAGTCTTAACCCCCTTACCTGGATTGTAGTATCTTTGAGGTCCACTCTTTTATTTGCTGTGCTATCTCCAATATTGGGCATGTATTATTTGTCATTGTTGAAGTGGTTTTCACAATAATTACTACTAGTCTGCAATTATATGTAATTAAGCTATAATTAGAATAATACAGTGAACCTGGTGTGGCATGCAGAGCTTTGCATGCATTTGCTTATCTAATGAGTGGCTATTCCATATATACTTAATTGACTTAACTTTTTGACTCCGTGTCCCCCAGCTGTGGGTCTCAGGAAAGTCAGTTCTCTCTGAGACTCAGTTTCTTCATCTGCAGTGCTGGGAGCTGGATGCTTTTTTTTTTCTTCTTTTTTTTTTCTTTTTTCCATACATCACTGGATGGATGCGTTTTTAAGATTCTTTCCTGTTCCAATCCTGTGGATTCCATTTCACTGCACTCATTTCTAGGAAATCTCTACTGTGTACTCTGCCCAGATTTATTGCTTAGGGAATATAAAGCAAATATGGCACAGTCCCTGCCCTCCAAAGTTTGTACCATCCATTGCAATAACAGGAAGCCATGAGCATCTGAGGGGTAGAGAACAAGGGAGCTAATTACGTCACTAGGAGAAAGCGAGAGTTGATTCTAATTAAAAGCTTCCTGAAGGAGGAGAGATTTCCGTTCAGTTGAGAGGAGGCAGTTGATGGAGTGGGAGTTCGGAGGCACCTCTTGGCAGAACTGGTGGGCAAAGCAGCTATTCAGTGATGAACCAGAACAGGGCTGCGTTTAGGACCAACCAACCAGACATTTTGTTGTGTGCTAAATTTAACATGGTGACCGCACTGATGTTGCTGCAAAATACAACAGGAGACTCTCAACTACATCAAAAGTATGTGGCTCTCAGAGGGGTGAGCCATTTGGATATCTGAGATGCATCCTCAGATTAAAACCATTTATTCTGGCATTCCCCACATGCGGAGGCTCACAAGCCACGGGGGAACAGCTGCTGCATTGATGATACATCTGGACTCCTGTCACAATGCGATACAATTCATTACCATTACAATCAGCTAATACTAGTGTTCAGTGCTAATATTTATGTCTCTCCTCATTGCAGAAGGAACTGAAGCAGTTTGCAAATATATTCACATGCAAGAAGACAAAAATACAAGAGCTACAAAATGAGAAAACAAAAGTGAGGCCAGAGGAAAAGTTAAATGCCCCAAAGTTCTAAATACTGTACCAGACGTAGGCTGTGTAACTGGGGCTCGGCATCGTAGCTACCACGCATTTTTCCCCCCGGAGGAAAGTGTTTATTTTTATTATAATAATGTGGCATCTTAGCGATTCCAAGCTTATCTTCGGAGATTTAGCCTTGTTGATCCAAGAGATTTTGCATACAGGATAGTGCTGGGTGCTTTCATTCATGTTGACTGCTGTTTATTTATTTATTTTAAAGATTTTATTGATTTATTTGAGAGCGAGAGTGGGGGGGGCGCAAGCAGGAGGAGGGTCACAGGGAGAAGCAGACCCCCGCTGAGAGGGGAGCCCGACTGGGGTGGGGGGAGCGCTCGATCCTGGGACCCCGGGATCATGACCTGAGCTGAAGGCAGCCGCCTAACCGACTGAGCCACCTAGGCGCCCCTTGAATGCTGCTTAAATGAACTCATTAGAAGCAAAAGCTGAAAGCAAAACACCTGCCCGAGGCTTTTTGACGGAGTTTCTGTGGCTGTGGGGCTAACGCACCAGTGATGTTACTGCGGGAACTCCCGAATGCCCTCTAGTTATAAAACATAATTGTCATTATTTGCTTCCTTTTTAGAAGCAGCTTCTCCCCCTGACGACTCCCCTCCCCTACAAGCACTTCTGCCCCCAGCATGCTTGTAGTAGTTTGTGCCGTCTGCCGGGAGCCACCAGGGACTTCGGCGCGGGGCCGGCGGGGCCGGGAGCGCGGGCTGCCAGGCCCCCGGGCGGGTGTGAGCGGGCTCTGCTTTCGTTGACAGCCTGAAGCAGCAGGAGCGCTATGGCCAGCTGACGCTTGTCAACTCCACGGCGGCCGACACGGGCGAGTTCAGCTGCTGGGGGCAGTTCTGCCACGGCTACCTCTGCAGGAGGGACGAGACCAGATCAGGCTCCACCTACGTCGTTTTCACAGGTAAACTGTTTGGGGGTATGGGTGGGAGCCTTCAGAATTCCGGACTTGGCCCCGAGTTCTCGGTTCCAAGTATCTAAGGATGACAATGAGAGCGCCCCCTGCTGGCCAGGCTCTGTCAGGTTATGTCAGTCATTGCGTGAAAGTCTCACAGGAAGCCTCCAGACTAAGCACTAATATCATTTCTGTTGCTTTCATGGGGGAAGTAGAGGTTCGAGAGATGAAATACGTCCTTCAGGTCGTACAGGTAAGTGGCGGTACCAGGATTTGAACCCAGTCTGATTCCAGGGTCTCTACCTGCATTGTCCAATATGGCAGCCACCGAACAGGGGTGGATGTTTATTTATTATTATTTAATTAATTAATTAATTTTTTTGGAGAGAGAGAGCACATGTGTGCAAGCCGGGAGGCGGTTGGAGGAGCAGAGCGAGAGAGAGTATCTCAGGCAGGCTCCATGCTCAGCGCTCGATTTCACCGCCCTGACATCATGACCTGAGCCGAGATCATGACCTGAGCCGAAATCATGTGGCTTAACCAACTGAGCCACCCAGGCGCCCCCGTGTGTGACTATTTAGATTTAAATGGAAATTATTTAAAATCAAACAATTTAAAACTCCATTTCTGAGTGGCACGTGCCAGGTTTCAAGTGCCCCTTTGCCACATGTGGCTGGTGGCCGTCCTCCTGGCCACTGCAGACAGAGAACATGGTCGTCACTACACAAAGCTCGACTGGACAGACTCTTGGTCACTGTGCTCTCAGGACCCATGATGACCTCCTTTCTGGAGGCTTCCTAGTCAGAGGAGGCTTAGCCACAGGCCCCCTCACATTTGTCCTTAGGAGTAGCGTGAGCTGAAGTTTTGGGGGCAGGATTCCCAAAGGTTGTGGCCCGTGTGGCTTCAGCCCCATCCCTGTGCTAAGTGAGGTGCCTGAAAATGCGCAGGTCAGAGGGAAGCCTCTGAGTGGCGTCGGGTACGTTTCTGCCAGGTGAAACTTGCTCTTGGAGAAAGAGGCATTGCAAAATAGCTTGCCGGTCTCCTTCCTCAGCAGAGCTGTCTACACTCTGAAGTTTGGGGCATGATGTTCTCTCCAACAGGTTCAGAGGTGAGGGACAGCTTTCAGGAATCTTAGAAATGCCACTCCCTGGTGCTGCCATTGGCCTTGGCATTCCGGGTGAAGCCAGAATGTTTTCTTCGAGTCTAGGCAGGGGCTTTCGTGAGCTTTGTCTACATCCTGAGTCCCTCCACCTTTCAGACCTACACTGACTTAGCCACTGTGACCCAGATGATCTTAGGCCCTGGCCATTAGTGAATGCTTTAGCAAAAATCTCATGTATTTTCCCTTCCCTCCCACATAGCAAGAAGATGCGTGAGCAGAGTCTTTGACATTTTGGAGTCACGTGTATCTCATTTCATTATCACCACACCCTCAGGAAATAAGTAGAAGCTACTTTACCATCTCTGTTTTAGAAATTATGATGCTGACACTGAGACTTGAAAGGGCAAGGTGACTTGTTCAGCGTTCCATGACTGGTAGTGGGGAGAAAGAGTCCACTCCTGTTTTTCTGGCTGAGGATCTAATGTTCTTACTGCCCTGATCCATTTCTAGGACAAGGTGATGGGTAGCTTGATAAACAGGCAGAAAGACACTAGCTAGCATAACTGGTGTTGTCAGGAGAACTGCTAACAGTTGTTCACAGGTAATCCCTTGTGATCCTCATTCTGGAATGTGCTGCACAGAATTGCCCACGTGCCCTTAGTGCCTGTTATTCTGGACAAGAACTGATACCATATTTCACATGGCAGAATGAAGATGTCTTGCCATGATTAGCACTATCACATCTTCCTAAAATACTGGGTTTTGAGTTGAGATTTTGAACGGAAGACTGCCCTTGAGCAGAATGTCCCATTAGGGTTAAGTGCTCTCTTTGAGTTTTGGAGCCAGGTCCTCATTCCTAATTTATGGGAAGCTCTCTAGTGAGTCACAGGAAGGCTAAAATATGTACTTCAACTTTAAAGAAACCTGGATCAAAAAGGGACATGACCTAATGTGTTGTATAATTTTCTCTTTTCTCAACGCCAAGCCAAGAGACCAGTTGGATTTTCAGTAAAGGGTTTAGCATTTATCTTTTCAGGCATGGGTGGGTTTGCAAAACCAAGATGAGCTGTTACGGAAGCTGAGCTTCCTGCTGCTGGCTCTGATTCTTTCAGAACATATGCTTCCCCGCTACCCACATAGAGAAACGTCTGGCATTCATTATGTTTGTATGTTTCCCAGAGTTTGATTGCAAACACTGTGAAGCCTCTTTTTGACTGTTGTTAATTTGTGCAATTTTTGATTAAGCAACTGCTACATATGTAATCTTTATGGGGGGGGCGCTATCAGAGGGGTTTTTTTCCCTAACATTTTATTGAAGTATGATATATACAAAGAAACTACACAAATTATTAGTATACAGCTCAATAAATTATCCTCAAATGAATATACGCATGTAACTACCACCCAGGTCAAGGAGGAGAACCTTACCAGCTTTCTCATAGCAAAGTCTTGGGCACCAATTATATGTAGTAAAACCACATTAATGAACACTTTACTAAATATGGAATTTGTTGACATTTGGATTTTAATTTATAGCCTATTTAGGGTTGTTTTTTTTTTTTTTTTGGAAATCTGAATTTCCATGTGTTTAGTTTTCTTAAAGTAATGCTTGCCATCTACTTGAGTAGCTACAAACATGTTTGCAGGGGTCACATGTAATCTAAAAATTTTTAAATGAACTTCAGCGAAGTTTTTTTGTTGCTGTTGGTAGATCGGATCTACTAATTACAAATATGTTTTTTCTGTTTGTTAAAGCAACTGGTGTGGTCACTTCTTTCAAAGACTGTTTTATAGTACAAGAAGTAAGACCACATTTTTGTGTTCTGGAATTTGGGTTGTTTACTTATTCTACTGGCTTTGTTTATTGGTTCAGTTTCCTCTACAAAACCTTTAAATAAAAGTTGCTTCTAAATCTTCCAATCAGAAGTTTTCCTTAAAGGCTTTTGCTCAAAAGCTATCTTTACTATTCCAGGTTCTCTCTACAAATAGGGATGTGGAGACACAGAGATTAAGTTGACACATCCAAGGCCATATATAGACTTAACTCTGTGTGAACGTGTGGGTTTTAGATACAACATTGACCAAGGTGCCCCTTAACTAAGCCTGAAAGTCAATTTATCATGAAGGTGGCACAAATCCCCCAGCATGATAGAAAGCCTTGGAAAAGATGGAGACTCACTGAGCCATGACATGTTCCCTCTTTATCTCAGAGCCAGGGAAAGACCTCCATGTCAGTGAACTTGGCACTCATAGCCAAAGAACTCTTGGCCCATGAAAACATTTGATGTTGTGTCTAGGAATTCTGTCCCCACCCTAAAAATATCATATGACTGTGGCACAAAGAGGGCTAGTGAAGGAGAAAGCCAAGAATAATTATTTGTTTCAGGAACATGGTAGGGAAAACATGGGAAACAATTTAACAATTGTTGGAGTATGATTAAGGTCAAAGATTTCTCTTAGCAATTACCGTAATATTCCCTCACAGAATCATCCAGAAAACAGGATTAAATGTGCCATGCCAAAAACAAAACCCTAACCACAGTCCCTTGACTATCCTAAGGAATGAACGTATGGGCAAGCCAGTCCTTGTTTCTCTCATTTCTGTAAGATCAAATGCCATCATGTAGAACTTAAAGTACAGGGAGAGTGATTTCAGGGAAAACAGGAGGCTATAAGAAACTGACTGAATTCCCCAGCCTAGTGTTAGACAAGCAGAGCTCAGAACCTGAGACTGGTGGCTTTCTCGTCTTGTCCTTACTTAATTCCCTTTCCACTGACCTTGGCAGGAATGAGGTCCTCTGGGCTGCGAGTAAGGACAGGTGAGGGTGCCGGCGTCCTCACTGGGCTGGGCCTCTCAGAGGCTCTGCTGTGTTGGGGAACCGTTCCCAATGGGCAGTTACAAGCATAGGCTTTGGGGCTAACTTCTCCAGAGACACAGATGGTTCACAAGTGGTAAAATTGCTCTTAACATAAGGAAATCAGTCTCCTTCCCTGCTTCCTCAGTGGACTAATTCATGGGCCTGATTTACCTAATACCTTTCTGTTTCCTTTAAGGAGATGGGAAGTGAAATCTTTTATACAAAAAAAGGAAAAGCATTAAAAACTAGCTTTTTCTATGCATAAGGACTTAGTATCTGAGTATATTGCCAGTTCCCTCTCTGTGCCCCGAATGTAAAAATCCTTAAAGCACTCTTACCTTGTTTCTTGAGAATAAATAAACCTCTATCTCTCCCTTTGCAGAGAAAGGAGAACTCTTTGTACCTTCTTCCAGTTACTTCGATGTTGTCTACCTGAACCCAGACAGACAGGCTGTGGTTCCTTGTCGAGTGACTGTCCTGTCGGCCAAAGTCACCCTCCACAGGGAGTTCCCTGCCAAGGAAATCCCGGCTAATGGAACAGACATTGTTTATGATGTGAAGAGAGGCTTTGTGTATCTGCAACCTCATTCTGACCACCAGGGGGTGGTCTACTGTAAGGCGGAGGCTGGGGGCAAGTCTCAGATCTCGGTCAAGTACCAACTGCTCTATGTGGAAGGTAAGCCCGCTCCTACCACTGCCTAGAGTTTAATCTCTTCCAGCTAGTCAGTCTCAGGTACTGATGTTCCCAGCTATGGATGGAAATTAGGAGGCACAGACTGCTGTTCTTAAAGGCTCCTCTACTGTACTGCCATTTCTAGAATTGCCCCTGACATGACCCAACCCCTCTTGTCTCCCTTCATCCACTGCTCACTCTGGTACTACCTCTGTGGGATGGATCAGCAATTCTCCAGTATTTTCCTCTCTGATGAGAGCATCCTCTTTGTTGTAACCAAAATCTGTGGTCTCCTAAGAGCACCATCCTTCCCCAACTCAAGGTCAAGTTCTTCTTGTGCCCATTCTTACTTCCTCACCCTCATCCTCTCATCCTCTGTTAAGAACCTCTGCTCCTCTGAGTGTCGTCACTCCACCAGCTTTCTCTTCTCCTTTCCAGTCACTCTCCTCGTTGGCTCATTGTCCTCCTTGTCTCTTCACTTTCTGGATGACGTCATTATCCACTTGGAGTTCATCAGGCCTAGTTCACTGACCACCTCATCCCTTCTACCTCAGGCACCCCTCCCCTCAGCTGCAACTTCAACCTGTCCTCAGCTACAGCTGCCCCAACTTGAGAATCACTCACTGAATCAGACGTCCAACTCCACGCACAGCCTCATCCCTGCTCAGACTGTTGCTTAGTGTTCAGTGACTCCTCTATGCCCATCCTCACCTCCACCCTCCTCCCCACATTCTCCAGTGCCCTCCTTCCCTCCCCACCCACCCAGCTGGGGGTCCAGGGCTCAACATTGCTATGCTCTCTGTTGGTGCCCTCAACTCCTTGCCCTTCACCTGTTCTCCCATTGTCCAGGGAAATGCCACCCTAGAGAACATGACTATACCCTTTCTCCATGATGAGAGCTACTGGAAAATCCCATGGATGGGTAAATTCAGTCTCTTCCAGTTGACCTCACTTCCCACTCTTGACACAATTGAAGTATGCTCAAATCTCTCCATTAAAATGGAACTATTTTTTAATGTGAATCAAATGTCTCTGGGAGTATTTTAGTGAGGAGTTTCAATTCAGTGGATTCATATATGAAACACCTTTTTCTTTACTTCCTTCAACTCTGCCATGTTGAAACCCGCTTTCCTAAGGGTAGTGAGATCCATTAATGATATCTCAGTCTACTCTACATCCACCAGGCACTTCGGGTTAGTAAGACAGTCTCATTCTAGTCTCTAACACTGTTCATTTAACATTGTTAACCCCGCACTTGAGCTGAAGTCCTCTCCTGCTCTGTCCACCAGCATACAGGCAGCACTGGTGACTCCAGCATCTTGGAGTGGGGTTTTCTAGTGGTGGAGGGAGACGGTCTACCTCCCCCACTCTCCCTGCTCTGGTGCCAGCCTTGGGGGAGAAGGGAGAGGCTACAGCCCAGAGACATTTGTTTCTTGGTAGTATTTACTGACCTGGCTTATCATTGAACCCAATGGGACAGATGGTGGCTCCAACATCCTGCCATGGATGATAAGGAATTCACCCCTAAGCAGCCCCTGTGGTGCGTTCGCCTGTGTCAGATTCAACCCCATCCTCCTTTTGGACCCTCAGCTGAAGGCCTCTGCTATTCACACGTACCTCTTTGCCCTGATCTGCAGTGTGGTCTTGGAAAGGATATAGCCCTTGACGTCTCCATGTCCTTCTGTTCCCCTGACTCCGGAGCATGTAAGAATTAGAAACTTACAGCAGGGACACAGTCTGGGTCTCCTGTCCCCCTGGCGGCCCCCATATACCATCACTCCCAGTGCTCTCCAGCTCTGGGCTGGTGGCACAGGCGCAGCCAGCAAGCAGATCTCCTACTGCAGAATAACATGGTGTCCCCTTCCTTAACAAGTGATTCTCTTGGGGTTCCCTCTCCTGACTTCCGGGACAGAAAGCCCCCCCTCGCCAGCCCCTTTAGGTGAGTGGAAGAAATGGTTCCTTTTCATGTACCATAGTCCTTCAATGGTAACTTTTCTCCCTCCAAGAACTCTTCTGTGATTGGGGGGAGTGGTCTGTGGGGGTGGGGGGGAGAAGTCATTCTGCAGTGCTGCTGCTTGAGCAGCCCTGGAGAGGCGTGAGTGGCCCCACCAACAAACAGTTCTCCGAGATGAGAATTTGGACTCCTTGATGCCTCTTATTCTCAGCCCTGGGACTTACTCAGTAGACCATGGCCCCCAAGTAACACTGCTGCTAAGTAACTTTCAACCCTTCTTGACCATCCTTAGCCTTCAGCTAAGGTCTTCTCTTTCCCATCACAGCCAAATGCCCTGAAAGATGCTCCCCATTCCCTGTGTTTCCTTCCCTCCTACACGCTCATCTCTCTCCTCAGTGTCCCACCCAATCAGCTCTTGCTAAGGGACTCGGGACTCGCAGGCCATCAAATCCAGTAGACAAGTTTCTGTTCCGTCCTACTAGATTCTACCACACCTACGTGAAATGCCTCTTCCCTGGCTTCAAGTTTTCCTGATTTTCCCCCACTTTCTCATTCTGTTTTGTCAGCATTTTGCCTCTTCCAGCTTGTCAGTGGTGGAGGTCCATAGGACACCCTTCTTTCTCATGCCTTGCCCTCCTCCTGGCCAGCCTCAGCCATACCCATGCTCTGCTTCCTATCTGCTCACTGCTAACTCCCAGGTGAGTATGTGTGGCCCAGACCTGGGAGTGCCGGCTTTAGGCGTCTGCCCGTCCACCTGATATCTACACTTGGATGCCTCACGGGCCCTGCCTTGAACTCAGGTCTTCCTCCAGGGTCTGGTTCTTCGGCTTTCCCGGTCTCAGTGATGGTACTACTGTCACCCATGTGCCGGCCCAGCACTGGGAGTCACTCTGACAGTCCTGTCTCCTTCCCAGGCCTTTTCACCTTTTCCATCAAATCATTTTCACATCCTACTTTTCGTGCCCTATTTCTCCCTATCCTTACTGCAAAAGAGAAGTTCAAACTATCATCTTCTCCTCCTGGTACTAATGCAACTCTCTTTTCAGTTGATTTCCCTTTTTTTCTTTCTCCATCTTCCACACCATAGCTGATGATAATTACAATTAAAACCATTTAGTAGGCTGCCACTTTTCTTAGACCTCTAGTCGGAATCTTGCAGTAGACTGAAGGGCCTTGCTGGACCAGCCTCTGTCCTTCTCCCTACCCTGCAGCCTGCCTGGCCTTCGTCCACCTCACGGTGGGGGCTCTGCACACTGGGATTCCCAGGCCGTGGCTGCCTCCCTACTTCTTCCTCCATGGCTGTTAAGCTCACCCTTCAGATTTTAGTTCAAACAGTGTTCCCTCAAGCAGGGAAGTCTTTCTTGCTTTTCAGACTATTCTGAGCTTCTAGAACGTGCTGGGCTTCTCCTTCACAGTTCCTAACACAACTCACGTTTTACATAAACCGTACAATTACTTGCTTAGTGTCTGCCTCCTCCCAGACCACGAAGAGTGGTCCCCAAGGGCTCAGAGACCACGTCTGGGTTGTTGGCTGCTGTAGTCCCACCTCCTAGTCCATTGCCTTGCTCAAGGCCACCATGAAAATCCCTTGAGTGAACTGACCCCAGTGAAAAAACGTTTCTGCAGTGCTGTGAAGGGACCGCCAACAGATGTAGTACTTGGGCCCTTCCTGCAGAATGTCCTTTTCCTTCGATTCACACATTCTCCTCTTCCCTCTGAGGAGACAGCCACATACCCACCTGTTCCTCTTCACCCCTTCAGTTGCCCTCCTTCCAGTCTGCCCCTTCTCTACCTTCTGCTTGCTCTTTCTCCACGCATCTTCTTCTCCCCCAACTTTTTTATTCCCCTTCTTATTCCCAGAACTTTCAGCTCCTCTCCTAGTGTAAATATAATGGCTGGGCCTGGGAGTCCTGGATGAGCTCCCCATTCTGGACCGTCAAGGTAGAGAGGAGGCCTCAAAGGACACGGGAAGTGGTGGGAGAGCCTAGGCCTGAAGCTGGCTGGGAAGCTGGAAGGCAGGCAGAAATGTTACAGCTTTGTTCAAAGAACAGAATATATCTCAAGGTTTGTCTTCAAGGTCATACTCGTGGATTTCCATCTCACCTTCCCCATCTCCTGCTTCCTTTCAGTTCCCAGAGGCCCTCCATCAACAACCATCTTGGCATCCTCAAACAAAGTGAGAAGTGGGGATGACATCAGTGTCCTCTGCACGGTCCTCGGGGAACCTGACGTTGAGGTGGAATTCAGGTGGATCTATCCAGGACAGAAGGTAAGGGCTGTGTCCCCGTCCCAGCCAGCTCTCTCAGCTCACGGTTTTGTCCCCCATCCCCACCCCTAAGTGAAGAGATCTGAACTTAAGTGCAACCAATGTGTGGAACTATGGTACAAGCCCGGGCTTACTAGTTTTCTAAGACATTTCAGTATAGTTACAAGTGGCGTTTTCCAAGGACAGGAAAAGAAGTGGGTTCCGTTAGGCAGTTCAGTATACCCTCGACATCATAGGTTATTTTTCTTCGTAACCCTTAAGCAGGGATGAGACCTGGAAGGGAAAGGAGGGAGCCTCCCTCTTTCTCCACCCCCAATCCTGGGTCAGTTGGAAGCCACTTGGTTTCCAGCAGTGCAAACTCTACCCTGTGGTGAGGACATCCACCAGGTGGGCATATAAACCTAGGCCCTGGCAAAAGTGCTGTGAAGCCAGAGAGTATTTTAAAATAGACTCCGTAAGAGCAACAAGCTCACATTTAGCCCCTGTGCCTGTTTTGCTCACTAACATAAACAGCTTTGCTACCACCATGGAATAACCCCTTCCTTGCCAGAAGAGATTTGGCCTCCTAAGACATACACAGCCCATAAGCCAGAAGCGTGTTGGCTACTATGGTTGGTGGAAAATAACTCTACCCGGAGAAAAGTAGTTTCCTGGGACTAGGTACGTGTTTTTAAGAAGTGCTGTCAGTCACACTTTGAAGACATCAGTGATTTGCAAGGTTTTTTTTTTTTGTTTTTTTGTTTTTTGTTTTTTTTACAAGCAGAAAGGGTATTTTTAATACTGGTCATATTACAGTTATGTTAAACTAATCCAGAACACACTACATTCTTATCACCAAAGTTGGATGAAGCATCTTAAAAGTGACCCTCTCACTTTCTAGAAATAGGGAGTTATGTCATCTAGGGCATCATGTTATCCACCCTCGGGGTACAACTTTTCTCCCCACTGGAGTCCTTTGGCATATTTGACTATTTCTACTTCTCCCTCCCCCAAATCTGAACAATGAGGAGCTCTTATTCTTCATTCACACTTGCTTTTAAATTCTGTGACCAAGAACTATTGAGTGGGCAATGTGAAGAGGAGAGCAGTGGAAATTTTTATCCATGTTTTTTTGCCTAATACCAGTTCCACATTCTTGGGAGTTCCAAAAGAATAAATTTTATATTAAGTAGCCACATACGGAAGAGCAGAAAGAGCGTACCAAATGGTATAATGTTTATACAGCATAAAAGCTCCCCTGTGCTCTGCATACCAAATAGTCTTTAGTAAGTACGTATTTCGCACTTTGACAACAACACCCAATGGTGTTGGGTGAATGCGAGCTGTTTGTTTGTAGCAGCTTGCTGCTGTGCTTCAGTGCATGGGGGTGTCGTTCAACAGGATGAAAGGCCCGTGACGATTCAAGACAGTTGGAGGCTGATCCACAGAGGACTGGGGCATACCACAAGAATCTCCCAGAGCGTCATGACAATCGAAGACTTTGAGACCACTGATGTAGGATATTATATTTGCACCGCTCAGAATCTCCAAGGGGAGACTACAGTTGCTACCACTGTTGAGTTCTCCTGACTTGGCAAATGAAGTATAATGAACTGATGGAAAGTTCATTTGTGTCCATGACCCGCTTTGGGGTTCTTTTGACTAATGCTTTGCCAGAGGCTGTCGTCAAGTGCCAAACCCCACCCCCTGCCCTGTGAGTCAGACCCAGACATCCAAACTAAAAGGAAGTCATCCAGTCTAATAATAGAAGTGTTAACTCCTCGAACAGAGAGCATGTATTTTGATTGCTTACCTATCTACATGCATTTCCACTTTTTATAATTAAAAAAAGCATCGATATTAACTTTATAGCCTCGTTTCTATTAAATGAGCAAGTCTTTGTAAAAAATACAAAATGAGCTAAGTGTTCATTTTTTTAGGTTGAAGTACAGCCAGAAGGACTTGTTGGCAGCAATGTTTGGGTCACTACCCAAGATTCTATTTGATATCACACCTACAACACATGAGGATCTAAAAATGGAGTAATCCATGGTTCGACTATATCTACAATACAATACAAAGGTATCAAAAAATTACATAAACTTGCCTTTTTAAGCTGCTGCACTCAAAGTCCTATGATGAGTCATTCTAGAGTAGGTGTTTTTAAAAATTTAACTTTCAATATAAACTAGATTTCCAGATCAAGGAAGACTCAAGTTCATTTAGGCTTTTTTACCATCTTTAAAAATATTTAGACTTAAGCTGTTCCCATTTTCTTACCTTTAATATTAAATAGCAGAAATTGTTAAAATCAGTCAAAATTTCCCCAACACACATAGCTGGGAATTCAGAGAAGCTTACCTGTAAGTCTAGCTCTGAGAGCCTGATTCCAGCCTGTGACTAATTCTGTCGTTGCGTTGGAAGCTCCTGGGGAGGAGACAGATGGTCACCTGGGTCTTGAGAAGGGCTAAAAACTGGGTGACACTTTGGAGGATGGAGTAGGTCAGAGGTTGCAATTCTTACATTGAATATTCCAGCATTATTTATTTGATCAAAGTAAAATACACTTTCCATCACTACAAACTGAGCACAACTACAGTTTACACATCCATATTTTCATGACGTGCCAACATTTTGCATCCTACGTGAAAAACATTTGGTTTGAAAAAAAAATCTTAAAGTTCTCTGTTTCCTATCTACTCTCCTGTTGCCTCCCATTCTCTGAAGATATTTTGTATTAATTGTGTAAAAGATTGATTTCCCCCAGACACCTAAATGATATGGAGGACAGCAAGGAACAGCACAAGGTGTCCCACGTGTAGGAGATGGATGGCAAACCCAACTTTGGCTAATGGCATTGAAAACAACTCAGAAGGGCAAGCAGAGCGCTATTCCAGGAGGTGGCAGTGAGCCCATATTCCCATTTATCAGAAGCAAACATGGAAGGTTACATACATAATAAACTGTTGGAGGTTAAAGGCTTCGGACACAATCACTAATAAAAACAACCATGCAGCATGAAGATCAGTTTGCTATTATTTAGTGTACATGTAAATGAGGACTCGAATATCCACCTCTAGTGTCCTGAATCCGTTCCTATACTACAGCGGTTACGTGTACAGCCACGGGACATCAACACAGGTTAGTAAACACTGACGTGCAGGGAGAGGGAGAGGAAGCCACAGTTCTTCCTTCTACTTCCCCCTCAAAGTCTTAGAATGGGGGGAGGTAATAAGTTCTGAAAAGAAACTGAAATGCAGCTTGGAGGGAGTTGTGTATGCCCTGTTTTCTGCTCATCAACTGACCGTTCTGCTCCTTTCTCAAGGACAGAAGGATTCCTCAAAGGGTACACGGAAACAGCATTCTCTTCCCCAAATGTTTTACTAAATACCACATCACTGCCTTAAACAGGCTGCTCCTACTCATCAATAAGCACGCAATCCTACCTTACTTCGTTCTACTAGCTAATGGCTTATTCTTCATTCTCTCTAGGGTTTCCCAAAATTTGCACTAGGAGATCCAGGCCTTGGTTTATTTGGAAAGTGGTTTTGGCACCTTGATGATGAGCTGGCTCTGGAAAAGCATATTCCTTGTCCCAGAGGAAAGTAGGTAGGAGGTAGAAGGCTTGCTTTTGTGGCTCTGGTGAGAGGTGGGGCAGTGAGGGATGGGTGAAGAGGAGGAAGGAGGGGAGGAGAAGAGGAAGAGGGGAAATGAGGATAATGGGAGAGCAGATAGTTTCAATATGTGGGAATAGCTCAGATCAAGGTAAAAATAAGGCAGAAGCAAATCCACTGGTACTGCCCTTTTTCTTTATACAGATTTTTAGAAAAATTAGGGTTCTATATCTGCACACAGCCTGAGAAAATAGACTGTTAGGTTCACATGGGGACGTTAAAAATCTACGGGAAAAAAATCTAGTTTCAAGTGACGTTGCCAAACACCAAAAGACTGCCAACAAGTTCCTCCCGAAGGGTACAGAGCTGTAGAGACGTGGACGAGTCAAAGCCTTTCCTGTCATTACCGCTTCCCACGGTCAAGGGCTGAGCTGAGTTGGTGGTCGAGAATCTTAATTCAAGCGACGATCATTCCTCCTTCTATGGCTTTTGCAGAAGTGCATACACTGACTGTTATTTGATTAGTACACCCCCAGATATATGCAGCATTTGACTTTGAATACACAGCAAAGGAGGCAGCATCAGACACGACACTGTGCATCCATTTCATTCATACATCCCCAGTCAGACCAAAATAAAAATCACAAGAAGGTGTCTGTGGTGAAGAACATTATAAAGGTTATAAATCTTTATCTTAACAGGCCCCTGAGAGTGTTTTTCCCCTTATGCTTAGGTGAAAAAGGCAATGAACAAGACCCTCTTGTTCTTTAAGTGCTTTGTGCAACAGTGTCCGTGTAGATCCGTTCTGAGATCTTCGGGGAGGAGGCTCTTGGACGGGGTCCAAGTCTTCCTCCAGAGTTCCAGTCTCCTAAGGAGCCTCGGGGGCGGCGACCCTCCAGTTCCAGAGTGGTCATCACGCGTCCACTACGGTAGCGCTCGTGCCCATGAGCGTGGTTAGGGTCAGTCCCGCAGACCTGTACAAACGCTTTCAGTCTCCCAGCTTCCAGAAAGCGTCATCTGGGTGAGATGCTGGGGCTGGGGAAGGAGCCGGAGTTCCTCTGTGACTGGAAGGGGACAGCGGCGGATGTGGGGGACCTCTTGGGGCTGCACAAGTCCCCATTGTGCAGCTTCCACAGCAGCTCCTCGTTCTCCATGGACAGTCTCTTGTTGACCTTGGACTCCTTCTCCAGTGACTCCTGCAGAACGGCCTGCTCGGTGGAGAGTTGCCTTGAAGACAAAAAAAGAGCCACAAACCACATGGATCTGAGTTCAAAGGAACTTGAAAAAATTTGAGCCCCCGAAACAATCCCTCTGGAACAAAAGGGAGTCCTGCCCAGGGCTGCTGGGCATGGGGGCCGGGCTGCTGGAGAAACGCTGGGAGTGTGAGCGTAAGCCCAAGGAAAAGTACCTTTGGGGGTGAGTTCATAGATGGGTGGGTGACCCTACCACAGCTTTTCTCCATGTCTGATGACTGTCTTATGCTTGGGGCTGTTTCCTATTGGGTCTTGTGCTGCTCCATCTCTGAAAGCATTCTCAGCGTCAGTCCGCCAGGGACCACAGTGGTCCACATCACTGGCTCCAATCCTATTGTCCACATTGTTGAACCACCCACCATGGGTGCAGTGTGGTAAGAAAATTAACACTCGTCGTTCAAGGAAGGGAGGAGCTCAGGGAAAATAGGACCGTTTTTACCTTGAAATCGCCATGTGCTTGTCCATCCGAGCTTTTAATTCCTCATTCTCCTGCTGGAATCGCTTCAGTTTGTCAACCAACGCTGTGTTGTTGTCCACCTTGGTGTAAACGAGAATGCCAACATTTATACATTAAAAAATAAAGCCCCTCATTCCCTTAGGCACATTCCTGACACCAGCACGCTTGAAGAGATTTAATTAAGGAAGGTTTAGTAGTATATCGAAATATCTGCACACGGGCATGCTGCAAAAAGAATCTAAAGCAGCAAAACAGTGCATTGGATATATAATTTTTACAAGTGTCTGCCAGGCCACTGACGCACCCAGGGGGTAATGGATTTGCTCCCTGTCACGCTGTTTTAGAACTGCTACCCCCCCCCCCCAAGAACTGGTGCCCCACGCCCAGGGCAACATGAATGCGTGTGTGTGTGTGTGCGTGCGCACGCGTGCACCTCTTTCAGTTTCAAGGTGGTAAAATGACAACAGCGGCTAGCCTGCACTTCAGCTTCCTATAGTCAAGTCTGGAGAAAAAAAATCCCCATGTTTGAAGAAAACTCATAGTAGGCCAACAGTTGACCATTCTTGGCCATGTCTACCATGGCCTTAAACGTGGTTTCCAGTTTCTCTGTAGCATTTACCTCGGGTGGCCACACAAAGCACCCATTCACCAAGCTCTGTGGAGCACCAACTGAGAGAAGGAGCACTCACTACACAAAGCCTCCCTCCCCAGTTCAGGGGGAGAAACATTTGTTCTCCTGCTGGAGAACTTTCAAGAAAAACAAATTGATCAGGGGAGAGATTCAAGGATAAAATCCCAGAAGACATTTAATCACTTAACATGATGAAGAGCTGATTACATCCCATTACTTTCTAAAGGTAAGATTGATTACTTGCTGAGGTGGTGACATGACAGCTCTGTCAGAATTAATTCTAATCCCGGTCTCTGCAATGTATGACTAATCCACTCTGACTACGACTCTTGGTTGGGAGTCCTACTGTTCTTAAAATTTCTTATTATCCAGAAAGTGCTCAGAACAAGTCCGCCAGGTGGAAAAACTTTCCCGAAAATGAGACTGTAAGAAAAAGAGAGCCTTGGTATTTCCAGTAATTATAAAGGAATTCGAAATAACACATGATGTGGGGCAATCTGGAATGAGAGACTGGGCAGGGATTGGCCTGATAGTATTATCTCATCCAAGGTCTCCTTTTATAGGAAACTAGCCCTCGTGTTGCCACACAGCTAACCATTGGCAGAGCTAGCTGTCATACCAAAGCTTTCGAACTGAGAAAGCCTCCTTGCTTTGTACGAGTCTTATTTTCTACAAAGGCTCTGAGCTTACGAATACAAGCATACCTCATTTTATTATATGTCACTTCCTTGTACTTTGCAGATTTTTTTTTTTTAAATAAATTGAAAATCCGTGGCAACCCCATGTCAATCAAGTCTATCAGCACTATTTTTCCAATAGCATTTGTTCTCTTCAAGGTCTTTGACACATTTTGGTCATTCTGGAAATATTTCAAACTTTTTCAATATTATTACAATTGCTATGGTGACCTGTGATTAGTGATTAAAACTCACTGAAAGCTCAGATAGTTAGCACTTTTGAATTAAGGTATGTGCATTGATTTTTTTTTTTTTTTTTTGGATATAATGCTATTGCACACTTAACAGACTTTTATATGCACTGGGAAGCCAAGCATTTGACTCACTTTATTGCAGTACTGGCATTGTGGTGACCTAAAACCAAACCCACAATATCGTTCACTGAGGTAGGCCTATAGATAAAGTAACCATGGGTTTACCTGTTATATCAACTCAATGCTAACTAATACCATGATACCTCTCCGGCATGGCAAGAAACAAAAATGTTAATGGGTCAACAATAATTACAATGTGTTGTTAATTTTATAGCAGAGCCTGTTCTTCATGTATATGGTATTTTGAAAAGTTTGGATGCATGAATGGCACATGGGGCAACAAATTATTAATAGGGTGATCTACATCACCAATGACTGTGAGATTAGCTGAGTTATCAGGCTTGATGGGACAGGCTGACCTTCGGCAGGAACTGGTATCTATATTAGGTTAGGCCCGTTAATAAACCATAAGAATTCTTTCCTTCCTTTAAAAGAAAAAATCACAATTGCCTGGCAATTCAAAGTGCCCATTTATCCAGATGGGGGCTTAGCCCTTACCTCCCTCCACAGTGAGGTAATGGTGTCTCTAGAAGAAAACTGAATCAAACCAAACACCAAAACCCGAACAAACAAAAAAAGCAAACAAAGAGTGGCCTCCAGGTTCCCTGTTGTCCAGAGCTGGTTGGGGCTTGAATGAGGCACTCGGTCACTCGACAATGAATCACTCATAACTGGGGGACAAGGGACAGGCACAATGAGGCAGCTGGTACAGTCAAGGGCCAAGTACAGCAATGGCTGGGATCACTCAAGCTGCCTTGCCAAACCCTGTCCGCTTGGTGAGACTCTGGCTCCCAGCAGCCGTGCTCCACCCGAACACAGACTTCTTGGTGAACTTGTCACTGGCCGACGCTGGTGCTCTGTCCTAGAGGCCACAAACTCCACCTCATTCATATTTTTCATAATGTTTGCATTTGTCCAACCAGATTAATTTTATGAGAGCATGACTCTTCCATCACATTCTAATTCACGAGAGAGATTAAGAATTTAGATAGCAAACTGAATTACCCTAATGTGATTCATTTACATATTTAACTGTTTGGGGCATAAGACACCAGCCCAGAGTTGGTGATATATTTAAAGTACTGATTTTACATGATTTCAAAATTCTTCTTAGATGCATTAAGATTCACAGACCCTAAAACAGAAGCCTAATTTGTTTGTTGTGGCTTTTCCAAGGACCCAAATGCTGCTTTCTGTGTTCCTTGGGGAAAAAAAAAAAAGTTCCAGAAGGCAGCAATAAATAAGCCTGGAGCAAACCCACAGAAGAAAATGTAGCCTCTTGTTACCTTCTGCACATTTCTAAGCACTTTAAGTAGCAGTTAAAACAACTCCACAGCTCTAGCTCAGAGCCCAGTTCCTATGCCACAGTCTTTGTTCTACTGGGTAAAACCCTGAAGAAACATACCAGTTTCTCCATTTTCATTAACTTGATGTCCTGCTGGTGGAGTTTCTCGTTCTTGATCTCCAACACGGCTTTCAAGCTTTCCAACTCTTGCTCCAGATACATGATCTGAGGGTTCTTCTGGAACAGACACAGCGGGACACAGCTCTGATTATTTAACCACACATTGTCAAATTCTTAATAGAAAGAGTCTTTGATTAGATTTAGAAATTGGGCAAACAAGTAGCTAGAGACTTCTAACCTTCTTACAGCAGCTTCAGGGGAAGAGGTGGAAAAAAGGGTTAAGAGAACAGTAATCTCAAAGTCTTTGGTTATAAGAATGAAATAAGACATTTCATCTCTGAAAACAAACATTTCACTCATTTATCGGGAACTTAACAAGGGAAAATATTGGTCACACCAAATATTTTACTGGAAGAGGAAAAAAAACAAAAACATTGCTTACAATACAAAACAACTCTGGCTAGAGATGAGGCCATTACAAGTCCTTTCCTGGTGTTTGGAGGGAGAAAAGGGAACTGTTCTCTGCCAACCAAGTCAGTAACTGACCAGGAATGAAAAGGCAGTGCATTTACAGGGCTCTCTGGAAAACCACCAAGTGACAACAATGTCCTGGGTCTTTGGGATTTTTATTATGAGGAGACTATACTGAGCTGTCCAGTACTTCTCTTTTATTCTGTGACACCTGACCGCTATATGGCATACAGCACATGCACTGAAATTCTGTCCAAAATAAACACTACATAAGGGGAGACATCCTCTTAGAGCACACCCCCAGAGTGGAATCCTGACTCTTTCCTTTTTTTCTGGAAATCCAAGTGAACCATCCAAAACGTATAAATCTGCTGATCAGATTTAATGAGGGACTTTCTCAGACAAGCGTCAGCGGGGGTAGATCACCCAAACTATACTCCTGGGCAGTGGTTAATGCTCGGGACCAAGCCTTAGGGAAGATCAGGGAAGGGGTTCTCAGGACTACTTATTCAAAGCCCTCACTCCACAGGAGAGAGTGAGTTCCACAATGCAGGGCCCTGGCTCAGGGAACATGGCAGAGCGGGAAAGGGCCAGGGCAGGCGTAACACCCAAGCCTGCAAATCCAGGGCTCTTCTCCAAATTTCATAGGCCTCCAATACTCTCACCCTTTGACACAGGATCTATTATCTTTAGGGGAAAAAAAGAAAACCATATCTCATTTTGTTAAAAGGAGACAGTATCATTTACTCTGTCCATTTTTAAGCTTTGAGCATTCACAGCCCTGTTCCCATCGCACCTCTGCCGACTTCTCTGCCTGCCTGGGCCTTCCTCAAATGCGCTCTCCCACAGCATCAGGTACACTCCCCCAGGGGGTCAGGCCTCAGGTAGCCCTGCTTTCCTCAATCTGTTTCTGTTAGTTTTCAAAAGCTGCTGCAGTTCCAGGAAGCTCTTTAAAATCTGTTCCTGGAACCACTTGTAAGGTTTACACCCTGCATGTAAGTCTAGATTTTTTTTTTTTTTTTTTTTTTGAATTCGTTGCTTTGTCTAAGAACCTTCCAGAATAAATAGCGTTGAACATTGGCTATGACTTCATCTCAACTAATTGTATTCAAATGTCTAGAGGGTGTCCAAAGACATCCTCAAAAGATTTCACTGAGAGACCCAAGCACATGTACTTTTCGAGCTGGTAGATTTTAAGCAGCGAAAGAACTTTGCTTCTGCAGTCCCACGCACAAATATGTGGAAGGAAAATGGTGGTACTGAAGACAGAAACAGAAATTTTTTCTCAAAAGTAAGGTGGGGGCCAGGTGAATAAGGATACAAGTTGCAAGAGAAAGTTGAGCCTATGAGATAAATTTGTACTTTTCCAAAGTGAGGATTGCCCGTATGACATACTATTCAGACATAAATAGGAATGAGGCGCCTACACATATTACAATATGTATCAACTTTGAGAACATAAGCTGAGTGAAAGCAGCCAGACACAAAAGGCCAAGAGAACATGATTCCAATTATACGAAATGTCCAGAATCAGCAAATCCATGGAGACAGAAAGTGGACTGGTGATTCCCTAGGGCTGGGGGATTTTGGGGGTTCGGGAAGGAATGGGTACAGGGTTTCTTTTTGGGGTGACAAAATGTTCTGGAAGTAGATAATGGTGACCAATGCACAACATGTGAACCACTGAACTGCACATTTAACAAAGGGTGAATGTCATGGTATGTCAATTATATCTCAATATACCAGTTAATTTTTTTTTTTTTTTTTTAAAGATTTTATTTATTTATTTATTTGAGAGAGAGAGAAACAGCATGAGAGGGGATAGGGTCAGAGGGAGAAGCAGGCTCCCTGCCGAGCTGGGAGCCCGATGTGGGACTCGATCCTAGGACTCCGGGATCATGACCTGAGCCGAAGGCAGTCGCTTAACCAACTGAGCCACCCAGGCGCCCTCAATATACCAGTTAGTTTAAAAAACAAAACAAAACCGTAGTCTTCACGTGAAACCCTGACCCTCATTGACAGTTTTCTTATCTGCCCGTAGTTATCAGCTTAGACCACTCGCAATGTACGGGGGCTTCATCTGTATGTCAGTTCTTAGGATTTCTAAAAAGCTACCAGTAAACAAAGAAGCCAGTTTAAAAATCACTCTGCAACATATGGAAGGAGTCCAAACCCGTATCATTGACCCTCACGGGCAGCTGAGCAGAAGAGAACTCCGTAGTGATGGAGAAGCATGCACAACTTACTAAATTTGCTTTCTCTCTTGATATTCTCTTTTGTTCTTCTGATTTCAACTTTTCATTTAAAGCATCATTTTCACTCTTCAGATCATCGATTTGTTTCTAAAACAAACAATGAAATGTGGAGCACAAGTTAGCAAGCAGACACCAGAAACACAGCAAATGTTCACAGAAACATGACCCAAACCACACAAACCTCAGGAATGCGGGTATCTGGGGGGGGAGGAGGTGGGGGTAAGTGAGATTGACCCACCTCCAGCGATTCCTGCTTCTCTTGAAGCATATCCTCAAGTGACTTCTTTTCCATTTCATGGCTTTTCTTGATTTCTGCAAAGAAGGGATTTTTTTGGAGGCAATCACATCCTATGCGATCACTATTCTACGGCTGTTAAAGCAGGTAGATCTAAGAGTTGATTATGAAGCAGGAGGACTATGTTACTTAAATTTGTAAGATGCTTTTATAAGAATTAAGCTATCTGTTCTCAAATTAGCCCTATGAGGGGAGTAGGGCAGATATTTCCATTTCACGATGGAGAGCACAGAGGCCCCCAGAGGCCAGCGGAAACAGAGCGTCCTCCTCAGGGGAGGGCGCCTCCAACACTGGCCTTCACCCCCGTGCTCTGGAGTTCCCGTGTGCTTTTCCATTTGCTCTTCATGAACCAAACAGAAGTCTAAAATTAAACCCAATCCTAGCAGGAAGGAAGAAGGACAATGTTTACTAAATATCAACCCTGGGCCAGTCACTTTTCGATGTTGTCCTCTCTGACTTCACACAACAACTCTCTTTTTCTGATGAGAAAAGGCCTTTGCCAAAGGTGAGCCCGCCCGTTCTCAGCCCACGTCCACACGCTTCTCTCTGGGGTGCACGGAGCTTAGCATAACAACTTCCGCTATCCTTTGCGTTCTTAAAGAAATGGCTCCTTCTTTTCCTTCTACTTCAGCCTTTCCAATCATGATAAAATAATTCTAAAAATATTCTTTCTTGACTCCAACCAGGGCCATCTCCATTTCACGACATCATTGGAGTGCAAGAGTGTTGGTGAGCAAGTGTTGCTGAGCATCTATCCTTTACTGTGGCCAGGATACAAACTAACACTTTTAACTTCCCAGGACTTCAAGTGGTAAAGAACTACTACTACCAAAAAGGCCTTTACGTTCCTTAAAAGTTCATCCTATTTCTGAAATGGCTGGCATTTGTGACAAACTACTATTTGCATCCTAAGGGGAAAAGGGCATCTGCTAACAATGAACGATGCAAAAAGAAAGCAAAAACACTCCAAACTGAATACCACAGGGTATTCTCTGGAAGGGAAAGTTACAAATCATTTCCGTTTTAAAACATACCACGCTGTTCCATTAGATCTGATTCTATTTAAAAAAAAAAAAAAAAAGCATTCTTGCCTGAAAGGGAGGTTTCATAGGTTTTTTTTAGCAATTCGATTTTCTCTGAGTGGCTGGCTTCGATTTCCAACTTAGAGGTTTCATGGGCAGCATTTAAGTTGTCAAACTAGAAGAAGAAAAAAGAACAAAAAATTAAAAGTCTTGAGTAATAAGCAACAGTATTAGGAGACTTGACACATAAGCATGCATTCACGTTAAAGGCTGCCCAACACATGGAAAGAACAGGCCAAGCTGGATCTGCCCCTCCCAATTCTCCACTCTGTTCCGCCTCAGGAACACCAACACACAGGTTCTCCACGGTTCACTGATGCAAACGGCCCATCATAAGGAATGAGGCTATGTTTCACAGTGACAGGACCACGTACAATCCACACCTGTCATATTGGTCTTTATATCCTCAGTCCCTAGCTCATGCCAGGCATACAGTAGGCACTCAACAAATACTTACTAAATGGAGAACTGATTTTAAAAGGAAGCAAGAAAATTAAAGATAAGCTTATGATATACTATTACATGAAAAATATGGGTTATTGTCATTTTAAGAAAGAAGAAATGCAAACCAATCATTTAGCAGTGTAACATCAAAATGCTCACAAAGGGATTACTTCCAGGTAGTACGATAAAGTTTTTTTTTTTCCTTAACTTTTCTTTCTTTTTTGTCCCTTCTTTCACTCTTACTTGATCGTAGAAAAAAATTAATTGAAAAACCCCTTTTCACCTATTTAAATAAAGAGAAGTTCAAAGGAAGTTCCTCATCAAACAATTAGAATTTAAATAAATAGCCATGACCAAGAACATGCTCAGGCTCCAAAGCACAGACCTGCTCTTGCAATTGAGTTTTATACTTCTCTGCTTCTTCAATGTAAATATTCTGGAACTTTTCACACTCCCCAGTGTAAAATTCTTTAAGCCGATTCTCTAGCTCTGAGAGATCAGTCTGGTGCTGCTGGTTTAGCTTCTGCACAAATCCTTCATAAGCTATTTGCAACTCATTCCTGGCTTTTTCTAAATTCTCACAGGTAGATGAAGCAGTGACTGAAAAGAGATAAAAAAAAGGGAAAAGATATTTCATCTGCGAAATTCCTAAATTCATCACATTCACGCATAGCTGTGATGATTCTGGAAATATTAACACAGTACTCTCAGAGTACTTCGTTCTCTCTTGACCAGATTTTCAAATGTAATGGTATAAAAGTGAACAATAAATAGAAACAAGAGGAAATGGTCGCTGGCAGCAAAATAAAACCCCCCAAACCAAAAAAAAAAAAAAAAACAACAAACAGAACCAAAGCAACCAAACAAAAAAAACAAAAAAACAAAACAAAACAAAACAAACAAAACAAAACCCCCCACACAACCACCTAGCAAGAAGTAACAGAAGTACTTGAGAAAAACCAGGTTTCCAAGGGAGGATCACCCTTTTGTGTGTTGACCAATCAGTGCAGGGGCCATAAGGAGAGGAGGCTCTGATTGGCCGAGGCGTCTCTAAGGCTGGCCAGCCAGTAGGGAGAAGCTAAGACACAGAGGGAACAGGGAAGATCAGAGAGAAGAAATAAATGGATTTTAAGCTTCGTCTTAATTTAAGCTGATTTCAAAAATACACTAATAAAAACAAAGTATTAGAATATGTTGAACACAAATAACCAGAGCATACCAACTTTAGAAAAAAAAAAAACATTTTAAAAGCTACAATATATCAAAAGGTGATTATCTTTAAAGGCAAAGTGATCTGAAAGGCATAATTTAAAATCGGAGCATCTTACTCTTCACCACCACTACTGAAAACACATAATGATTAATAATACATCGCAGAACTTGCACATAAATGCATACCCACCCACACTATAATTTATCCTGGAAGATCTCTATAATTTCTCAGGAAGCTTGACTTTTGCCTTTTCCAGCCTTCCTTCACTGACATTCAAAACAGGTGAAATGAGTGATACTCTGTCAGGAGGATGCATGGTCTCAATATCCTCAAGTGCCCATGGACTAATATAAAATGAGTACTCGTAAGTTAGTTGTGAATCCTTACTTCTCTTTTGGTAAGGAATATATATTTCTGCAGTTGTAGAAGGAATAAGAGTTTTACGGCAAAGAAAAGGAGAGTTTAGCTTAATGATCATTCTACTTAAGTAATATGAGATTGGCTGGTTCCTGGGATGAATTTCCAACAATGAGATAGACTTGTTTTCTTGGGAATATGCCATGTGGTAGTAGAAGTATTAGTCATATGTCCCCTATTGGGATTCTTTCAGAGGCAAAATGGACTATAATGAATAATGACAAGAATAGTGTCTGCTAAAGAGAACCATTAAAATTCAAATAAATCCACAAATATTTATTAAAGGGGAAAGGAACATAAAAAAAAAAACCTATTAGTCAGTGACTGGTATAGAATGGGGGCTCCCTACACATTATCCAACCCTTCCAGAAGTCCTGTGAGAACCTTATTACTAAATGAACAAGGAAACCAACAGAGGGTAAATCATTTGCCTATAAGCACACAGCTAAGTAAGTGGCAGAAGACTGGATTGTGGTAAGCAGTCTGGATTCTGACGATCTGCATCCAAAGCCTGGGCTTCTCCCACCCCACCCAGCTGTCTTTTGGGCCAGAAACTGGTGAGAAACAACATGGAGCCTCTCCTTGGGAGGCTCATTGTTTAAGTGAGAAGACAAGACCTATATTTTTGAGGAGAACAATACAGGGCAGTACCTAAGGGTCCAATAAATGGCCCTCAAAGTAGTTGACATCCAGCGAGTATGGTATGGAAGGTTCGGTCAGCAGATTAAGACAAACTTTTTTTTTTAAATTGTGGCAAAATATATACAACATAAAATTTACCATTTTCATCATTTTCAAGCATACGGTTCTGTGGCATTAAGCACATTCACACTGTTGTGCAAACATTACTGCCATCTAGCTCCAGAACTTTTTCTCCCCCAAAACTCAAACTCCCTATTAATTAAACAGTAACTCCTCAATCCCTCTTCCCTCCTCCTCCCCTGGCAATCACCACTGCTACCTTTTCTCTGTGAATCTGACTCTTCTAAGTACCTCCTATAAATGGAATCATACTGAATTTGTCCTTTTGTGCCTGGCTTATTTCACTCAGCATCAGGTCTTCAAGGTTCATACATGTTGTAGTGGGTGGGAGAATTCCCTTCCTTGTAAAACTGGATAATATTCAATTGTATGTATAAACCACATTTTGTTACTGATTCATCTGTCAATGGACATTTTGTTTATCAATTCATCTGTCAAAGGACACTTGGGTTGCCTCCTACCTCTTGGCTACTGTGAATGCTACTGTTATAAACATGGGTGCACAAACATCTGTTCAAGTCCCTGCTTTCAGTTCTTTTTGAGTATATACCTGGAAACGGAACTGCTGGATCTAATGGTAATTCTGTTATTATCTGAGGAACCACCGTACTGTGTTGCATAATGCCTACACCATTTTACGTTCCCACCAGCAGTGCACAACGGTTCCAATTTCTCCACATTTTCACCAAAACTAATTTTCTTTTTTTCTAAGCCAGCCTAGTGGGTGTGAAATGGCATCTCACTGTGGTTTTGATCTGGTCAGCAGTTTTTTAAAATTGAGCCATATGAAAATGCCATTCTGATACTGAGAGTGACAACTATTCTACCACAAGCCAATGGTGGGAGACCGCACAGCGTGCCCTGGGAACTAGAACATTCACAAGGCAGAACAATGGGAGATAGACCTAAAAAGGTAGATGGAGGCCAGATTATAAAGATCATCAAATTCAGTCCTGTTGGACTAAATTTTAGAAGTTAATTTCTTTTCTTTAAAAGAATTTAGTGAAAGATAATGACTATGCTGACGGTCATGCAACACTCTTTTTACTTTTCCTTTTTATTGTACTAATTATTTACCAAAGGTACAAAAAAAAAAAAAAAAAGATTCAAGTAGGTTAAGCGTCTGCCTTGGGCTCAGGTCCTGATCTGGGTCCTGGGATCCAGCCCTACATCCGGCTCCCTGCTCAGTGGGGAGCCTGCTTCTCCCTCCCTCTGCCCTCCCCCCCCTCCCCCCCCAGTGAGTGCTTGCATGCAAGCGCTCTCTCTCAAATAAATAAATACAATCAAACAACTTTCTAGTTAGGGCAATTTTGGTTTCATACAGCCTTTTCACTTAATTCCATTGGAATTTCAAATATCCAAAAAAAAAAAAAGAAATAGTATGATCCCAGCCCATCTGAATGCTCCTATCAGAGACAGAAATGTCTAAGTGAACCAAAAGCTAGAAGATCTTCTACATGAAGTTAACAGTATGCTACACCTGCCGAATTTTAACACGTTTGTAATGAAACAACCGTCAGTTTCAATGTATATCTATGGTGCATCAGACTTCAAAATCAAATAGAATAGATGGAAATCCTCTTACATTAGCCACTGGACAGGGCGTTTCCTGTTTAAAAAAAAAAAAAAAGGCACCTGGGTGGCTCAGTCCGTTAAGCGTCCGCCTTCAGCTCAGGTCATGATCTCAGGGTCCTGGGATGGAGGCCCCCCTTGCATTGAGCCCCCCTCACATCATTGCGCTCCCCCGCTCAGCAGGGAGCCTACTTCTCCCTCTGCCCCTCCCCCTCCCCTGCTCGTGCTCAGTCTCTCTCTCAAATATCTTAAATCTTAAAACAAACAAAAAAAATCTTTAAAAAAATCTTAACATCTTAAAATCTTAAAAAAAAAAAAAGAAAAGAAAACAAAGCTTAAAAGTATTTAAGTTTTGTTGGCCAGTGAGCGAGGTGAAGGGAAGGCAAAGGGGAGGGAAGGGAAAGATGGGTCAGACCCGGGAGGGAGGATGTACCTCGCTGTTAGTACGACAGTCCAAAGCGCAGGCCCAGCCCCAGCCGGTGACATCAGCCCGCAGCTGTGCGCAGACCTTTGCTCTGTTACGGGCCTGCTGTGCTGTGTGGACAACAGCTGGGCTGAAATCATCCCTCACACAAACAGCTTTACTTCGAATTAACTGGCCTGGGCTCCTGAAGGGACACTTTTATTTGGCATAAAGACTCTTGAAGGGCGCCTGGGTGGCTCAGTTGGTTAAGTGACTGCCTTCGGCTCAGGTCATGATCCTGGAGTCCCAGGATCGAGTCCCACATCGGGCTCCCTGCTCGGTGGGGAGTCTGCTTCTCCCTCTGACCCTCCTCCCTCTCATGCTCTCTGTCTCTCATTCTCTGTCTCTCAAATAAATAAATAAAATCTAAAAAAAAAAAAAAAAAAAAAAAAGACTCTTGAAATGCTTTTTTAAAGGACATCCATGTAAACATCGCCTCAAGGGTTCTGAGTGCTCCTCTCTGCCAGACACACACTGTTGGGGGGGGTGATGGATGCGACCCCGTGGCTTTAGTCACGGACTTTCCCTTGTGCTTATGACAGTTTAGGAGCGATTTCTAATGCCACCCCGCTCGCTCGTACTCCTTGTGCTCAGCCTTATCTCTTCCTTGCTTACTTTCCAGAATTCCACTCACTTTCAGGCAATTCATCAGGCAGCCAACAAAAGCCAAAACAAAATAGGAGATCTTGCAGGATTTTGAATAAGTAAGCAAGGAGTTTTCACAGTATTAGGTGATAGGGTTTTCAAGGTGTTATGGCACAAATGCAAAATCCACAGAGTACAAAGCAATCTTTTTGTCCAAAGTAATCTGTTCTGTGGGGCGATTACTGAAAGCCTGTCTGTGACGAAGGGTGCCAACAGACCGCTGCCTAGAGAAGAGCTGAAGAACTGTAACTTTTGTACACACACTGGTAAACTGCAAAAGCTGTCCCCAGCAGTCCACCTTAGAAAGAGAAATAGAGTTTTCAGAATTAGGAAAGAAAGAAACCAACTCATTTACAAGATCAGCCCTAGAGCACAAGGCTGTGAGACAGAATAGAAGTTGACATTTTCACCCTGGGACAAACCATGCCAACGACAGAACAGGAACAACATAGTTTAAGCATACATAACTGAGCAAGGAAAAAATATTTCAGAAAAAGTGGTGAGATGCTCGACATTTTCCCTTTTCATATAATTATTTGGATGACCTCTAGAAAAGGCCCACTGTCACAGTCAATTATAACCTCTGAAAAACAGAACTGGATTCATCCTGGGTCCGTTAGCCCCTTATCCCCGAGAAGCAGAAGCACAGCCATTACCTAATTAGTCCTGGTGGCCTTTTCTAAGAGGAGGAGGATAGATTTGTATTCTCTTCATCTCGTAGAGACCCATTTCCCTTTGGAGATCGGTAAATGTACTGTTTACAGAGAAAAACATCACACAACCATGGCCCTACAGTTGTAATATTCTTTTGAAATGATACAGAGCTTTCTTCACTTTCGTATCTGGGTAGCATGCTTCATCATGAGACAACCCAAAATATTTTAATCCTCAGGAACATAAATAAATGACTTAATAGAACAGAGCTTGAATAATTAGGTTCAATTCTCAGTCACAGCATTTACCGGCCATGTGATTTGAGCAAATTACTTAAGCTTTCTAAGCCTTCATTTCCTTTTTTTTTTTTTTTTTTTTAATGGAGAGAATCTTAGCACCTACCCTGCAGGATTAAATAAAATAATGCATGAGAAGCACCTGACCCACTGCCTGACCAGAGTCAGTAAGCAATAAATGTTGCTGTTACTATTATTCCTGGCCTTGCAAAAGTCCACCAGTTCAAATGTGTTTGAAGAGTCTTCAAAGACATGCTTGGGGTTTCAGGACCAAATGTGACAGTTAAAAAGCAGCCTTGCTTGTCGAGTATTCAAAGATAAATATATACACACACACATATGACAGGGCACTATAGTACCCACCCAGCTCCAACCTTCACTTCCTACTCCTATTGCTCTCAACACTGGGTGCAACAGAATGTCCCAACCTTTAGATGATTTTATCTAAATTGGACATAAAATCTAAAAAAGGAAAAAAGGAGGAGGTAAGGTCACATGGAAATCATACAAATTTTCATGATGCCACATAAGAGATTGTGACAGAAAGGAAAGATAAATAGGAAAATAAGAGGACTTCATTCCCCAACTGTACAGACACACTTTCTCTAGGTGCTTCTGGTAGGCGTGCTGTGGGTGCCAACCCTTCCTCAAGCAGCATTCCCATTCTCTGCACCAGCTATGAGGGAGACGAGATGCCCGTGTCCAGTGTTTCTTGCCTGCTTTGGGTCCCTCTCTCTTTCTGGTCACCTGGGAAGTCAGACACCTGCTTTTAGTGCTGGACACCTTCACTCCTTTCTCTCAGCTGGACCACTTTCTTATACCATGTACAAAAATAAATTCAAAATGGATGAAAGACCTAAATGTGAGCTAGGAAACCATCAAAATCCTAAAGAACACAGGGAGCAACCTCTTTGACCTTGGCCATAGAGACTTCTTACTAGACATGTCGCTGGAGGCAAGAGAAACAAAAGCAAAAATGAACTATTGGGACTTCATCAAGATAAAAAGCTTCTGCACAGCAAAGGAAACAACCAACAAAACTAAAAGACAGCCTACAGAATGAGAGAAAATATTTGCAAATGATATATCTGATAAAGGGTTAGCATCCAAAATCTATAAAGAACTTCTAAAACTCAACACCCAAAAAAACAAAGAATCCAGTTTAGAAATGGGCAGAAGACATGAATACATTTTTCCTAAGAAGACATCCAGATGGCTAACAGACACATAAAAAGATGCTCAACGTCACTCATCATCAGGGAAATACAAATCAAAACGATGATGAGATACCACCTCATAACCTGTCAGAATGGCTAAAATTAACAACACAGGAAACAACAGATGTTGGTGAGGTTGAGGAGAAAGGGGAAGCCTCTTGCACTGTTGGTGGGAATGCAAACTGGTGCAGCCACTCTGGAAAACGGTATGGAGGTTCCTCTAAAAGTTAAAAATAGAGCTACCCTACAACCCAGCAATTGCACTACTAAGTATTTACCCAAAGGATACAGAGATGGAGATTAGAAGGGGTACACGCACCCTGATGTTTATAGCAGCATTATCAACAATAGCCAAATTATGGAAAGAGCCCAAATATCCATTGACTGATGAATGGATAAAAGAAGTGGTGTGTATACACACACACACACACACACACACAGGAATATTACTCAACTATCAAAAAAATGAAATCTTTCCATCTGCAACGATGTGGATGGAACTAGAGGGTATTATGCTAAGCGAAATAAGTCAGCCAGAGAAAGACAAATACCATATGATTTCACTCATACGTGGAATTTAAGAAACAAAACTGATGAACGTAGGGGAAGGGGGGGGAAAAAGGAGCGAGAGACAAACCGTAAGACACTCTTAGCTATAGAGAACAAACTGAGGGTTGATGGGGGGAGGTGGGTGGGGGATGGGGATTAGGAGGGCACTTGTTGGGATGAGCACTGGATGTTGTATGCAAGTGATGAATCACTAAATTCTACTCCTGAAGCCAATATTACACTATGTGTTAACTAACTAGAATTTAAGTAAAAATTTGAAAAGGAAAAGAAAGCAGATACTTCTCAGGGAAGTATACTTGCTTTTAAAAAAACTTTTAATTGTGGAATAATTTTTTTTTTTTTTTTTTTTTTTTAAAGATTTTATTTATTTATTTGAGAGAGCGAGAATGAGAGAGAGAGAGCATATGAGAGGGAGGAGGGTCAGAGGGAGAAGCAGACTCCCTGCCGAGCAGGGAGCCTGATGCGGGACTCGATCCCGGGACTCCAGGATCATGACCTGAGCCGAAGGCAGTCGCTTAACCAACTGAGCCACCCAGGCGCCCCGGAATAATTTTAGATTTATAGAAAATGCACAAAGATATTACACAGAGTTCATATACACTCTCCACATAGCTGCCCCAAATGTCAGCATTTTACATAATCATGAGACATTTGTCACAATTAAGGTTTTAACACTGGAACAGTACTAGTAACTGTATTGTAGACTTCATTTGGGTTTCACCAGTTTTTCCACTAATGCTTTTTTTTTTTTTTTTAAAGATTTTATTTATTTGACAGAGAGAAAGACAGCCAGAGAGGGAACACAAGCAGGGGGAGTGGGAGAGGGAGAAGCAGACTCCCCGCTGAGCGGGGAGCCCGATGCGGGGCTCGATCCCAGGACCCTGGGACCATGACCTGAGCCGAAGGCAGACACTTAACGACTGAGCCACCCAGGCGCCCCTCCACTAATGCTTTTTTAAGAAAAATCTTTTAGATTAATTTTTGATCTTCAGAGAAGCTGTAAAGAGAGAACAGTTTCCAGATATCTCTCAGCCATTTTCCCCTAACATTAACATTGCACATTACCAAGGGACATCGCCGAAACTAAGAAACCAACACTGGTACAGTATTATGAACTCAACTCCCAACTTTGTCCCTTATTTCTGTTCTAGGATCCCATCCAAGATACCGCACTGCATTTAGTTGTCATATTTCCTGAGTCCTCTCTGGTCTGCGAGTGGGTCTTCCCCCTACACCCCCCATAATTGTGACAGTTTTGGAGTCAGGTATTTTTAGACTGTCCCTCAATTTTGGCTTGTCACGTCTTCTCTGCATAGTCCACTGACCCAGCAATTCCACTAGTAGGAATTTATACAGGTAGATTCCCACATATATAAAACGAAGAACGTTTGAGGTTTTTCACTGGAGCATTTCCATAACAGCAAAACATCAGAAACAACCTAATGTCCACTAGGAAGGAACTGGTTAAATTAATTGTGGTGTATAGAAACAATGGAATGCTTTCCAAAAAATAGGACAATTTAACAGCTATTTAAAAAGACTGATAAAGTTCTATATGTATTGAACTTTAAGAACTGTTAAGTGGAAAAACAAAGTGCAGAAATGCATGTATAAATGCTCCCAACTGTGTATAAAAGTAAAGGGGAAACAGATATGTATTTTATCTTACTTCTCCTATACCCCAGCCACAGAACCAAGAATGGGAACACGATCTTCTACCATAGTAGCATAATTACTTCATAATATTATTCTTACTCGACCGAGGGATATCCGGCCGTGACACACTCCCAGGGTGAATGACTATGTAGGTAACTCTCTTAAATCAGGGTCTCATCTATTTAAAATGGGAGAAGGTGATATACATGAATAAAGTTATCAAGATGCCATTTTTAAGAAGTGAATCGCTATGCGGTAGAGAGGCCAGTAGCCTACAAACCAAAGCGTAGGGACCTAGGCTATCCAACGATGGGAATTTCCAACTTCCTGCCCATCAGTTTCCTGGTGAGCAAGGCAGCAACAAACACCACATGCTCTGCTAACCTTCACGTTTGGTGAGGATGTGGCAGAGCCAAGTCTTCACAAACTGTCTGTGGAATGATCATCGACTCGTAAGAGCTCCAGTTTTTCTTTCTGAAAGGTACTACTTTTTCATATGACCGAGAAATTTGGCAGTCATGCGGCAGACAACAGTCTTCTAAATTTCAAAATGAGCTACAGATGGCTGTCTGATTGCTCTTGGAATTCTGTGAAGCAACATGAACTGATTTCAAAAACCTCTCACTAATCATAACTTACTAGGAATTTGCTTTTACAAAATGCCTGCCCTCTCAATTCTCCCATAACTCATACCAGTATCCTTTTAAAATAACAGTTCGTGCTTTACAAAGTGCTCTCCCGCCTATGATTTCACATAATAGTGTTTTGAGTTAATAGAAGAGATTATCTTAAATCTCCTTTTACTGGCAAGGGAACTGAAGGGGCAGAATTGGGTCCAGGACGCCAATCTGCTCAAGATTTTCAATGCAGATTCCACAGCACAGAGCCCAGAACCTGATCCTCATGGCTATTTTCTCAACTTGAGATGCGTAAGAGAGAATTTAATCCATACATGCAATGGATGTCTGAGAGTATTAAGGCTTTGTTCTCTTGTGGAAGCTAGAAAGACTGCAAGATAAGATAAGGCAGGTTAAAAAAAAAAAAAAAAAAAAGATCTCCCCCCCGCCCCGTCCCCCCAATTTCTCCTGACAGAATCTTACTTGAATGGGGGAAGATGATCTGGCTCAGCCAGCCAATGTGGGTACAGAGGTGCCAGGTGGGCCTCCACGGAGCCTCTGGGTCTCCCTGCCAATACAAGTCTGAAAAGGCTTTGCTGTTTTTCAACTTACTGGCCAACGACATGCTGCACAACAGATGCTCTCATAATCAAAACAGCAACATTCCATGGACCAATGAAAATATTTAGGCATGAAAGTGGATCAGAGATGCAAGCCTGGCTGAGTAACTGACATAATATTCTAAGCTTCAGGCCTGAGAAAAATCAATTAGGACTTTAAAGAAATCACAGTGAAATCAAAACAATAAATTTAATGCTCATTTGGAAGCCGATGTACAAGACCGGGCTCAATTCAGTTGGTGCTTTTTGGCATTACTGTGTACTCTCTCACTGTGCTTACTTCATTCCTATATACTTTAAATAAAAGAAACAACATTCTGGACAACTAGTCCGGTGTCAAAGTGTACTCCACGGAGCACCTACAGGATGATCACCCTGCAAGGTCATCAGAAGTGCGTTGCTGGGCTCCGTTCCCAAGCCACCTGAGTCAGCACTGTGAATCAGCATTCTAACCTGGTCTATTTTATTACACAGGAAAGTCTGAGAACCAGCGTTCTGGACAAATGACATTATTCAAAACTGAACCTATCAAAACTGGACAAGGACAGATTAGAACAAGGAACAGAACAAGGAAGAAGACTCCGCGGGCTTTCAGAACAGATACTCTTGGTAACACCGTGTATCTATACCGGTGACAGAACGTGACCTTTTACTTAAGGACACAGCCAGCCAAAGGCTGAATTTGCGATGGATGGCCATGGGTGGGGACAAACGGGCTGAGTCTGAGGTGGTATCAAAACCATCTTTGATCAACTCAGCGAGAGAAAGAATTCTCTTTTGGGTTACAGTTGGTTTTCATTATATTAGCAGTTTTTTCATGAAAGCCCACTTCAAAAACCATTTCTGGAATTCTGCAACTCCAAAGTGACTTAACTGTAAAGAGTTTTAAAAAATTACTTTGAATACATAGGCTGTTAAATCATAACTGTAGACAAAACTAATGAAAGAATTAACACATTCCACAAGGTGCACGGGAGCCTCAAGTTCATAGACAACAGTTAAGTGTTGATTAGACAATTTATAAACTGCTTCTGGCAGAGCCAAGTCCCTTTTCCCTAACTGATAATAACAAGTCCTATTTTAATCTGACAGCACTTCTTGAACTCCGGAATCGAATAAAAAGATTCCAAAAGTTGTTACCAATGCAAAGGAGTGTTTATATCACATAATTTTGTGACCTCTCAAATATTTTCATCATGCCTTCCCTGTTACCATGAACAGGAGTTTGGACTTACCGATCCTAGGTCCTTACCCAGGCACTTTGCTCTCTAGCTGTTTGACCTTAGGAAGGTTACTTCACTTTTAAGCCTCAGTTGCTTTTCCTTCCTTCCTTCCTCTCTCCCTCTCTTCCCTTTCCTGTCTTTTAATAAAATACTAACCAGTAGACTTAGAGCTGAATATTGCTGTCGGGAAAGACTTGGCACTCAATAGATGTTACTGTCATACCCAGCTCATAATTTTTATGCACACAGAAAAACAATCAACTAGTCTTAGTGAATTAAGGGTTCAAATTCCATTTGTGTCGTTAAATAGAAACAATTAGGACAAATGTATAAAAAAGATGTGCATTGTCCGAACAGTTCAGTGCAAACAATATTAAGTTTATAGGAATGCCTGCTAATAAAGGCATTTCAAGGTTTTGAAATCTAGTTCATTTGAGCAGATATTTAAGTCTCAGTAGGATTAAAAAAAAATAAAAATAGCCCTAAAAAGTGTAAATTAGCTATTAATTCTGATGGCTAGAAACCTTGAAATAAAAATACCTTTTTCTTCATTTAGATAAAAATGTGATTCTAGTGATTAACATTAACAAAAAACAGTAGGAACCCCTGAAGATCATAATTATGGTTCTCTTTTATACTGGTTTTGATCCAACACAACTCTTAAAAAAAAATCAGAATGATATGCTTATTTCCCCATCTTAGAGGCCAAATGCTTGCTGTGGATACAGGCCATTAAAATTGAATTGTCATCTATTTCAAGGGCCAACACTTTCAAAATGATCTAACTGGCATTGTCAGACATAATTGTGAAATGTTTCCAAGAGAAGTATAGTTCACCTTATTATTATTCATTCTTAAAAACATGCATGTTATTTTTAAATGGTTTGTAGGAAAACATTTGTACACAAAAACCACTGAGTATTAGAATATTATAAGGATAAACCCAACTTTCCCTAGTCACTATCTTCAATATAAAAGTCATTCATTCACTGAGGTAGTAAGTGCCAGGCACAAGGTATCAGTGGGTAGAGCTGCAAACGTGAAGGAGATACCGCCTTTGAAGGGCTCACGGCTCTGGATTGTGAGAGGAGGTCTAGAAACAACCCTAAAAACAGAGTTTTTTGAAGAGCACGGTAGAAGGCACGATTAACTTGCTTGAAAGATTAGGTAAAACTCAACTGATGATACGGCATTTTATTTTTTTTATTTTATTTATTTATTTTTTTTAAAGATTTTATTTATTTATTTGAGACAGAGAGAGAGACAGCACATGAGAGGGGTGAGGGTCATAGGGAGAAGCAGGCTCCCTGCCGAGCAGGGAGCCCGATGCGGGACTCGATCCAGGGACTCCAGGATCATGACCTGAGCCGAAGGCAGTCGCTTAACCAACTGAGCCACCCAGGCGCCCGATACGGCATTTTAATTAGGACTTGGCTAGGTATCGTAGCTAGTGAGGAGTTTAAGACGCAAAAATAGAAAAGCAGTAAAAAAGAAGAGAGTATTTCAAGCAGAGAGGATATCATGTGCCAAAGAGGTATGAATGGACCCATGGCTAGACGTGAGGAGCTGAAAGAAGTGTGAAGAAAGGCAAAGGAGTGTCCTGCCATCCTGAAGTTGGGCTGAGAGTTCCAGTCAAAACATACATGGCAGCTATAGTGATTTGGACTTTTTGCCAAAGCCCAAATGAAGTCATTTATGTTTGTTAAAAATGTCCAGTAGAGGACAGATGTGAGATTTATTTTAAATACAGTCCTGGTAGCATGTGGGGAGGACAGAAGCAGGCCTGGAGCAAGGTGACCTGTTGGGTGACTACTGGAATATATTTGGGGTGAGCAATTATGGGGCTTAAATTAGAACAATAGTAGCCAGAAGGCTGAGGAGGGACAGATCCAAGCGATACTTAGAACACAGATTGCTATCATGTAGAAGTTGGAGGAAAAAGCATGTGTCACCTGTTGTTAGCTTAGGTGGTGAGTGAGTGATGACGTCACTGCAGAAGATGATGAACAGACTTTGAGGAAAAGAGGTCTGAATGAGGAGACACTGCAGAGCGTTCAGGAAGCAAGGGGCTGGGGAGTCAGAAAGGTCTGATTATACCAGACTGGCTCTCCTGGAGGCAGCTCTTCACTGGGCAAAACACATCTACCGCTTAGGAAGGAGAGAACTAGAAAAATAAATCTGTGCATCATCACCCTATAGGTTGTAGTTGAAGCCAGGGGAATCGATGGGATAACAGCAGACAATGAAACCCTCGCTATACTCCAACACTAAAGGGATGAGTGAAATCAAGCAACATCCACTAAGACTTTCCCAGGTCATTCAACATAACCATAATGAGGACTACGAGTCAATATGGAAAAGTGTTTGACACAAGCTAAACAGATCAGAATACACATAAAATAACATGAATGAATCTCAAAACCACTTTGCTGTGTGGAAAAAAGCCAGACATAACAAGAACATAATGTATGTTTCTATGAAATTCTAGAATACACAAAATAACCTACATCATAAAAATCAGTGTTTGCTTCTAGGGAAGGGGGGGGTGTCGTCTACCAGAAACGAGCATGAGGAGATTTTCTGGGAGGACAGAGATCTTCAATACCTTGATAAAGGTGTAGGTCATATGAGTATATGTGTTTGTCAATAAGCACTCCATTGTATGTAAGTCATACCTTCATAAAAAAGTCAAGATATGAAGTCATATATATTCATATAAACAAAGACAAGAGAATATGTAAAAATAAGAGCTCTGTCAGGGATACTGGAACTATGGGCTATTTTCCTCTCACTTCGCAATTTTAATTTCCACACAACGTCCTTAAATAAAAAGAAACCAACCCTCAAATACTTGAAATATCCATAAATACTTATCAATCACTTGTGAAAATGGAAAGCATATATATTTTTTCCATAGTAAGGAGAAAAGAATCTCTGAAATGAAGCAATTTACCATCTGAAGGCAACAAGGAAACACAAGATATAATAAATACATGGTTGTAAAGTATTGAGGACTCCCTGGAGGAGGGGGGGAGCCTCATGGTTTTGTTCTGAGCTCAGCTGGGTGAACTTGGCAGTAGAGGACACTTGTCAGAGTAACCAGGAGAGACAAGAGGAAAGTCAGTCAGTGGAGCAGATGGTTGGAGGCAGTTAGATTCCGAAGGTCACTATCACAGACTCTACTTGGGTTTCAGTGCTCCTGAGTTTCAGCTGTCCTTTATTTATTTATTTTTTGCAGTTCTTAGTTTGGGAACCTTGCCTCAATTTTCATAGAGAAGAGAAAGAAACAGTACCCCGGGGAAGAGTGACACCAAAAGCCCCCCATTATTTTGGAGAGAAATGGTAGATACTTGGATGCTGCTGATGGCAGCAGCTCTTTCTCTTCTTGAGAACAGCTGCAAACTGCACCCATGTGAATACCTACTATTTAGTAGGAGCTAACACTTGGTGCTAGGCACTTTACAGTGAGTGACTTCATGTCATCCTCACAACCACCCCTGAGCAGACAATTATTAGTGCCATTTGACAGAGAATGAAACCAGGACTCAAGACCTGTCATGTGACTTGCCTTTACGTCACCCAGCTACCGAAGATTTGGACCCGGACAGCGTGACCACACAGTCTAACCACTCTACACTACCGCGTCACATTTTAAAACTGCCATTTCCAACTTTGCTATGTAACCTATCATCTTCCATCTCAGCTCATGCTATGAACAATCCCACCGGCAGCTTTCGGAGTGTTCCTCCTGGACTGTTCCATCAGAAGAACTATGTAAAGGCTTCTCTTCTCTCCCCTCACGGGACTGGAACCATTCCCCAAATGCTTTCCATAGTTCCTTGAGCAGTTCTACCTCGTGCAACAGGAGCACGGACATATTCCCCGTGTGTCCCCTCTGCTGACTGACGTTCTCACCATCGTCTCACTCATTCCCCTGACAAGAGTCCTCTGCTTCCGGGTTCACCCAGCTCCCACCTGCGCGACGAACGCTACGCACAGGCCAAGCGCGGCATCCGGACACTTGGCCAGCGACGGTGAAAGCACACCAGGGCACACTCTCCTTATCACCGAGGGAAAAGGGGGAGAATGGGTACAAACTGCGAGCCATTTCCTGCCGGGCTGTGACCAACTGGAGGTGCTGAGGACCTGGTTCCCATTCGAATCATTTCATTGTGCTCTCCGCTAAGAGGTAAAAAGAGGATCCCCCATTCAAGCAGCAATGAATGAGCACAGTGTTCTGCTGGCGTTTCTGTCTCATCTTGGGGAGAGGCTGAAATGTGAACCATCAGGTAGGCTCATCTCCACCTCCACTGGGTCGTAATGAACTCTGAAACACACACACAAAGGCCTCTTTCCTGACCTGCTCACTCTAGATCCATTACGTTATTTAAGGCACAGACAAAAGCAAATTAAGTTGGTCATCTGGGTAATCAAAAGGACAGCAGTCTAGTTAACATGGTGGAAAGCCTCGAATGCTATAGCTGGAAGCCTGTTTCTCAGCTGTGGTCTCCTTGAACTGTTTCCCTAGAACTCGCAAGTCTTTGGGGTCCTGAAGTTCCATCTGTCCTAAAATTACTTTTCTATAAAGAGTTCTTCATTTCCATAGCCTAAAATAAGGTCAGGAGAAAATGATGCCCCAGCTAGGTATTAAGAACCTGGGGGGTTAGCCAGGAGTTTAGGGTTGCCTCCCGTTGAGAGGGGAAGATGGAAGAGGAACACAGAGACAAGCTGAGGCCCCATATTCACTGCTATTTGATCTTTGCCTTCGTGGGGGGGGGGGCGGGGCAGGGGAGGAAAAACTTCAAGTCCAGCAAACTATATTGACAATATTAAAATTCTGGTCTTGTCCAAAGAAAAATGGGCAGTTTCTTCTAGAACTGGATGAACACAATCTTCGTCTCTGGCTATTGCTTTTGCATCATTTATACACAGAGCCACTCACTTTAAAAGGAGGCTGTCAGCATGCATAGAAAATTGCAAAGGGCAAGCAACTGAGCCTTTTAATGAACAACTCCAGACCTGGCTGAAGCTAAAGCAGGAAGCGGATCCTCTGGGGCTGAGGTGCCCGTGGCAGACAGGGGGATCCCAAGGTATGGCTCACTCCAACACAGGAGTGAGGCAGTATTGTCTCTCTTGCATGAACCCTGAGGACCCTTCCAGGAGAGACAAGAACCAAAACTGAGCTCAGCCTGGGAACAGAAGCACTGGGTGGCGGGTGCTACAGACATCAGAGACACACGGCTACCAGTGCGACTGGGTCCTTACTCACCATCAGCCCCGTTCAAACTGTGACGTGAGCACAGAAGACGCCTTCTCCAGACAGGCTACCCTGGATGCACAGCATCCTTCTTTTCTGTATACTCACTCCTCGCAAAGGGCCCAGAGGGAATGTAATGTAATTACTGTCATCGGAGAAGGAATTTTTTTCACCACTCTTTAATATGGAAAGAGGTTCAGAAAAAAGTATGACGGGATTATTTAACAGGAACTCACACAATTACAAAAGTCACTCTGTCCCTGTCTTCAGGGAGAGCAATGTTTTGGTCATCAGAAGCTCTGCTAGGCTTAGATCAGTGCCAGGAATTCTGTGAACTTGAGGTCAAGCTGCCAAGATTCGGAAGAAACGTTGATAGTTAAGTGTTTGCACAGATACTAGTGTGGGACAGCTAACCACTGGCAGCATGCAACTCCAGATAGGGAAACCAAATTTTCCAGTCGTCCCCTCGTCCTGTAAAACTTACAGGGTGGGAGGGGGGGAAAGAAAAGCTCTTACCTAGCTCTCCTCGAAGGTGAACAAGTTCTTGAGATAGGGTTTTGTGTTGTTTCAGTGCTTCCTCCTGCTGCGGAAAACACACATCAAGTTACTAATGTTTTCAAGAGGGTCCCTTTCAGTAAGGCACACATTTGTTATCACTAGGAAAATGAGACTCAGAAGGGAGACGCCAAGATACGAATCATTTAGGCTAACAGTTTGTGCTGTTAAGAAAACACAGATGTCCCTTAGTTGTTAAGGAAATTCATATTTCAAAAATCTTTATTTTCTCAGGTCCTCGTGTAACTTTCATTTGAGGCACTGCATGGCACTTTTAAAAATATTTACTTTGAGCCCTGCTTCATTGCTGATCCACAGAACCTTTCAGCAAATGCATACTTAAGATTTAATGCATTCTCCTCCTCCAAGGGCAATAAAGCACTAATCAGTTTAAGATAAATATTTAATGTTCTAAACATACGCACTTATATGCACTTTGTCCTGTATTTGCAAACAAAAAAGTTTTGTTACAAGGTCAATCCTTCTAAAAGGAAGATGCAAGTTTGTTATAAAGCAACAGCAAAAAATAATCCTTTTAAAAAAAGGCAAAATTAAACTAATTTTACTCAGCTCCACATTATTTTTTCTAAGGATTATTATATATTTGGGATCAGCTATAATTGTAAGGAGATGTTAGAGAAACAAATCAAAGAAAATCAGGCAACTGCTTCCATATCAAAAAAGCTATTATTTATACTGCAAAAAAGAACAAGTTCCAAGTTACCAGCAACTCAAAGCAATCACACACACACACACACAAATACAGCAATAGTCTCTTAAAAGGTAGATTCCCTACCACCAGGGCATAACTAAGGAAAAGGAAGAATTCAAAGCTCTCTGAAAATGTTCTCACTAGGATCACCCAAGACGGAGCTCCCGCCGCATCCTGATCACAGTATTGCAGAGATCATGAGATCCAGTCTTCTGCAGACAAGAACTGCTTGTCATTCAAAGCGTCCCCCAATTCCAGACAACCTCTGCCTCGGTCCCTGACATTCTTCCAGAAACGCACTAGAAGCAAATACTAATTACCCTTGTTGCTGCACATGGAGGATAGAGGCACATTTTGCTGCCGGAGCAGCCCATTTTCCAGCTTCTGTCTCCAACTGTCCCCACCCCCTGCCCTGTCCAAGAAGTACACAGGTGGCCACACCACCCACCAGTCGGGTCTGCCTACATTCAAAGCTCTACCGGGAGGAGCGCCATTGGTCCTCGGTTAGCCCTACTTCACGTCCTGCAGGTTACCGTACGCCTCTCTCCTGGCAGAAGCTGATTCTGCAGCTTCTGCCTTTGGCACAAGCAGCCTGCTATTACTTAAAGCCACAGCCCTTCATTTATGAAAAACGAGAGCCAGACATTAGACTGATCGATGGCCACTTACTTAAATATCAGCTGGTACAGTGGAAAGAAAAACTGACCTTCTCTGCCGGGATAATGGAGTTATTTTTAGATTTGTGAGCCTTTTTCGTCCCCCTCTTTAATTGAGGTCATTAGATTATCACACTTACTAACAGAAAAGAGAAACTTGTTCTCAAAAACCTGTATAGTAAAGGAGCCTATGAACTAGGTGAACAACAATCCAAGTGTGTTTTGTGACTTACAATTTAAAATGACATTATAATGAAACGAATGGTGTTTGCCGCGAAATTTAATCTGAAAGTTTAGAACATGGTCCACTGGTGTTTAAAGGGAAAGTGTGAAATGCTGATTTGAGAGCTGGAGATCAGACATCTTCTAAAGCGTTTACTTTTTACTCTGTGGGGGGGGTCTCTCACTAAAGAGCTGAGGAAGTTAACGAACAACGTGCTCACGCTGTCATATTGGATAGTTAACAGTGACTGCAATTTAAGGAACACGTCTTCACTGAGTACATTTTTGCCATTAACTCTAAATGCTTGATTTTTAAAGTGCAGTCTTCAGTTGTTCTGAAATCACAAATCAGTGAGTCCAGGTTTTTAAAAAAATGAACAAGTCATGAGTTTTCTAATGTAGAAATTAAACTTTGAGGAAAATCAACCTGGATTAAAATTGGGAGAAAAGCATATAAAAATACATATATTACATGCTTCTCCTGGTCTCATGAACTTAAGCCTTAATTTTGTTTGCTTAGCAATCTAGTTCAATAAGTATCAGCAAGCTTTGTCACTCAATGTCAAGAAAACCAAAAGACAGCTTAATACCCATAAGCAATCCTGCAACATATTCAGGAACTCACTTAAAATTCACTTTCCGGTAGTAGTTAAATTGTTAGGAGAAAGCAAAGCTGGCAAGTTAAATCACTTTTCAAACTTTCACGAATGTGAAAAGTGAAGACCGAAAAATTAAGCTGAGATATAGTCTCCAGGGGTAATTTTGTGAAAATGTTTACATCCTAACACAAATACATACCCCGTGATCTCTTGGCTTCTTAAAGAGATTTTGGGGATAAGGAATTTCAGTCCATGTGAACATTTCGCCCAACTCTCCTGCACTCAACCTTCCTGTACTCAGTGCCCAGAAGCCAACCTGGGCACTCCAAGTACACGGTGACAGGAAAGGCGTGAGGTCATCCTTGACTCTTTGTCTAAATGGGTTGTTCCAAAGTCAGTCAGTTCTTCCTAATGTGCCTTGAATCTATCACACTTTTTCTATTAGTGCTACCTCCACCCCAGTCCTGATCTCCACCAATTCATTCCTGCACTAGTAGTGAAAGCAACCCTTCATACGACCTTGCAGAGGGCTGCTAGATTCATGTCCCATTTTCTTTGTACACAGAAATGCCCTCACTCAAAAAGAATATTCCATGGAGTACATGAAAAAGAAACTTTACCCTAGTTCCAAGAACCTCAATCATCCAGCTCCTGTTTAGACTCCCAATTCCTTCTTCATTCTGTTCAAGTCACACTTGCCATGCGTGTCCCACCTCCACAATCTGGAATGTGTGGTCTTTACCTGACCCGTTATATAAACCTCAATGTCAATCATAGTTACCGTCTCCTTCCCCCCAAAGCCTAGAGAAGACATTTATCTTTCTAAATTGATTGGCAAATGACTGCTCTGTACCAATTAATCAAGGACCATTCCAGATGCTGGGAGAAACATGAAAGAAATTTAAGACATGGTTCTTGCCTTCAAGAAGTTTGGAACCGGGGCGCCTCAGTGGCTCAGTTGGTTAGTGTCTGCCTTTGCCTCAGGTCATAATCTCAGGGTCCTGGGATCAAGCCCCACATCGGGCTCCCTGTTTAGTGGGGAGTCTGCCTCTCCCTCTCCTTTTGCCCCTCTCCCCCACTTGTTCTCTCTCTCTCTCTCAAATAAATCTTTTTTTTTTTTTTTAAAGAAGCTCGGGACCTAGACAGACCTAAAATGTCCACGCTCAATTCTCCAGTCATCATTCAAGGCAGATGACCTCATCTGGGGGGAAGCAGTACAGAATAATGGAAAAACCAAGGGCTTTATATATAATCCTATGTGAAATGCCAACTACAGTGTCCGCACCATAGTGTCAGGTTCTGCCTGACTCTCTTTGGGAGCTTGTCCTTTAAGATACCTATCCTTCACTTGTAGATGATAAAAACACATTCTGTCACTTAGATACTGACTGCCTGTTTCTTTTTATTCACCTGCTCCTAAATCAGTGTTTCTGTCCTAGATGATAAACTCTTTATATCTACATAACAAGTTTATTTAATCCTCTTTGTATTTTAACAAGCAGAATTCCACACAATGTGAAAAAAAGAGGGAGGTGGGTATCTGGATAGAAATATGCTTTTCTATGCATGCATTAAATATATGAAGTCCTCCAAGGAAAAAAATGGATTCACTATAATTTAATTAGGAGTCCCCGGGATACAGGCACTTAGTCTCTGGCTGCCGTCCCATCAGTGGGCCTGAATTTGTTAGCTATTGAAAAGCATCAACAGCACAGGGGGATTTTGCAGAAAAGAGCCATGTCTGATGGCTCAGATGTGTGTATCTCTGACCTCCTCCCCACCACTCACACAATCAATTACGTCCACTCTTTTTTGTTCTGAGACATTTTTACTTATAGTAGACTGCTAGTGTCTTTCCAAATTCACCTTATTTGGGTACCACTTTAGGTTGGATTTCACTTTGGCTGTTTGTACAGAACATTGCACAACTATGCAAAGATAAACCAAGAATGGGAACAAACTAAAACTAGCAATAGTGTGTCCTCTGGGAAAGAGAAAGTGTGGTGTTAGTTTCCAGATTGATGAGATGCTTATTAGAACTTATACATAATGAATTATCATTATTAAACAGACTTGCAACAAAAGGGTAAGTCATAATTCTAGGATTCCCTATAATCAATCCTTTTTATCCACACTCTAATGCTCTAAAACCATTTAGAAAAACTTAGGAATAAGATATATATGTATATATAGATTGGTCTACATCTACCATCTACATCTACCTATCTGTACATCAATCAATCACTTCTATAATGGTATGAGAGAACCAAAGGGTTAAGAGGAAAATTGTTCTGAAGAATTACTTAACTTTCCCCCTGGTTATGTCTTTCCTTTCTAACTGTTTTATAACAGTGCCCTGTACACATTAGCCAATCAGTAAATATTTGCTGATTGGTTATAAAGAGCAAAGAACATTTACATAACGACTTTATATGTTCATCTTTACATCTGGGATTCCATCCTCCCCATTCATTTGTTCGTTCAGGTATAGACTGCATGTCTGTTATGTATAAAGCCCTGCCATAGCTGCTGGCGTGGTTTCCTAAGAAAGAACTAGACACAGGTCCTGCTCTCAGTGAGCTTCTGGTCTTAAAAAGCAAAATGAGTGAAGATGGTTATCTGTAATATAAGGTAGAGAGTGACAGAGAAATCTAAGTGCTCCTAGAATCCAGAAGGTAGAAAGAACATACAGCTAGAAGGACCAGGAAATACAAGAGGGAGGTGTTTTGTTTTGTAGATTTATTTATTTTAGGGGGAGAGAGAGAGAGAGAGAATGTGTGCGTGTATGTGTGCAAGCAGGGGGAGGGGCAGAGAGAGAGAATCCTCAAACAGACTCCCTGCTAAACGTGGAGCCAGATGCAGGGCTGGATCCATGATCCTGAGATCGTGACCTGTGCCAAAACCAAGAGTCAAATGCTCAATGGACTGAGCCACCCAGGTGCCCCTAAAGGAGGGAGTTTTTGAGCAGGATTTTAAGAAATTCAATGGAGTCACAATTACATGGGCATTAAAACCTAAATCAGGGGCAAGATGAAATTCACATACAGTGAAAGTATCCCAGAAACTCAGTAAGAGTTTGCCCTGTTGTAGACTGATGAAACCATCTGTCAGTATGTCCAATCAAGTGAGGTTTTTCCTTTAGTGTTCGATCTACTCCTTCTCCAACTGAGCATCTGATAAGAGTGTTTGGTTTGTGTTTGCAGGCCAGGTTGTATGGGAAAAAAGTATCTTGAAACACCAGGATCATGCGGACTGTGGAAGGTTCATGCCATGTGAGGGATTTAGGAACCAAAGGAAGAGCTGAAACTGGTCTTTCCTCTCACATCCCCTCCTGGGCCTTTCCCCACTGAGGGGCATGGAAGGCAGGCCTGCCTGCTCTATTTAATTTGCATTAACCAAGCAACCGCTTGGTTGTTTGTATAATGAATCCATGTGAATCAAATACAGGTAGTGATGGGACGCTACTCTAAGTGCTGAATATGTAGGTATTAGGGAGAAGGGCAGTAGCCCAGTAATGGTATTTGAACCAAGGATGAAAAAGCACAAGAAGTTCATAGGTGATTTTGAGTTCCTAGTGTCCGAGACCCAGGTTCAAGTCCTGGTCTTCCTCTAAATAGGTGTCTGCTGATAGTCAAGTTACTTAACAGCTCTATGCCTCCAATTTCTTCCTAGTAAATTCCAACTTGTGTCTTTGGACAAGATTTAATAAGAATGTCTAGAACTTCATAAATATTCAACAAACATTATATCCCTCTTGCTTCTCCTCTACCTCACTTTAACAGCTCTATGCCTCCAATTTCCTCCTAGTAAATTCCAACTTGTGTCTTTGGACAAGATTTAATAAGTAAGAATGTCTAGAACTTCATAAATATTCAACACACATTATATCCCTCTTGCTTCTCCTCTACCTCACTAATTATATGGAGCAGCTAGGCAGTGAGGTGAGGCTTAAAAGGGCAGCTCGTGCCAAATTATAGAGTCTTACACTCCAAGTTATACCCCAGAGTCATCCAGAGGAAATATAATGTGAGCCATGTATCTAATTTTAGTTTCCTAGTAGCCACATTTCTTAAAAGTTTAAAAGATTAAATTTTAATGTGTTTTATTTAACCCAGTATATCCAACATATTATCATTTCAACATATAGTCAGCAGAAAAATTATTCACAAGGTATCTTACACCCTTTTTTCATACTGTCTTTGAAATCCATGTGTATGGTTTTAATGCTTGTCTGCATATCTTATTTTAGCCTTACGGCACTTCAAGTGCTCGGTAGCTTCATAAAGCTAGTAGCTACCATACTGGACAGGTCAGCTGCAGACAATGGGGAAACCACTGAAGGTCTGAATCAGCAGAGTGGAATGCTTTGGAAAGATGAATCTGTTAGCACTGCTTGGGGTAGATTATAGTAAAGACAGTGCAAGCCTAAAGACTAATTAAGAAGTTATCATAATCAAAAAAAAAAAAAAGTTATCATAATCTAGTGGACAGTTATGCAGAATCCGAACAATGCTGGCATCAGTACGAATGGAAAAGAGGGGATGAAGGGCAGCAACAGTGCAGGATGAGGGCTCACGGCACTTGATGACTCATCTCATGTGGGAGGGAAAGGAGAGAAAGGAATTGAACGAGAGGCTGGTTAGGCTAATATAGTAAAACAAGATAATTGGTTTATCACAAAATAGACAAATTGTTTCCTACATTTAATATTATGTCGTTTCCAATTTAGCTTACTTGGTTATATAAGCCAGCTTTCCAATTCCTTCCTTACATATTAAAGAGAAACAGGAGGATTACATACTACTGTAATAACAACTAGGTAAATGTCTCCATCTCCCTCTCAAAGCAATTTTTTGGACAAAGCTGTAAAATGTTCATCAAATATTGGTCTTAACTGTCTATTAGCTTGGTAACTTGCGAAGGCACAGAGCAGGTGCCCGGCTCCCCTGCCCCAGACTGGTAACTGTATCCCAGCAGCTTCTGTAGGAAAGGAACGTACGTTTGTTGGATTGAACTGAACTACAGAACAAGCAAATTGAACAGTTTTCTTCTCGAGATGTTATGTAATACCCATCTTTTTAGACTATGATTTAAAAATATTTTAAATATTTTAAAAGCCTGGGTAGCTCAGTGGGTTAAGCCTCTGACTTGATTTCGGCTCAGGTCATGATCTTAGGGTCATGAGATCGAGCCCTGGGTTGGGCTCCTTGCTCATCAGGGAGTCTGCTTGAGAGTCTTTCCCTCTGCTCCTTCCCCCAGCTCGAGCATGTGCACGCGCACTCTCTCTCTCAAATAATATTCAAAAAAATATCTAAAGAGCTCAAATATGATCTCATCCCAGCGTTTCCCCTTAGATAATTGCAGTTTCTGTTGCTAGGCCAGTAGCATAGTTCACAGAAACTTGGTTTTCTCAATGAATTTTAACTAGTCCCTGAACTAACATCCTTGGAGAATGTCAGGGAAGAATAAGTAAGCAAAGAAAATCTGTTTTGCATTTGTACCACAAACTATTTTAGGAATGGACGGAAATTCTCAAAGAGTCCCCAGACCCATACTGGGAGTTACCTCAGAAGTGTTCTTTGACCCACAAATATAATCAATCTCATTTTTCAAAGCATTAAATTAAAGGTAATACAGAAAGCTGTGTACAGTTAGACAAAAAATTAAGTTAAAAAACTGATAATGCTAATATGCGCTGGAGGCGTATAAAGTATAACAATTATCTTATGCTGTTGTTGGTCTAAGTGATTCTGGAAACAAAAAGAAGGTAGTAGAAATGTTTCAATCCCAAATTTCTAGAGAGTGACTCAGGTATCAAGTGAGATGACAAAGCATAATTGGGTGAATTATATCTGCTCTTACCATTCATTAACTGAAAAGTATTCCCAAGACAAAAGCGTGAATACTGCCCCCCTCCTGCGCCTCTCACCTCAATGAGAAAAGACTCTTTCGAGGGTAGACATCCTTACCTCAGAGAGTAGGTGCTGAATCACAACTGTTAATGCTTCAAATTTGATATTACCACAGGAAAGAAGCTGCTTGAGCTGCAGGATAAATCCACTTTGGTTTTCACATTTTGTTTTATATTGAGCCAATTCAAGTGTTTTTTCAGAGGAAAGCACATCTGGAGACGTCTGTGTCTGGATACACAAACTTCTGGGATTCTTTTGCCTGCCCTTTTCAACTGTAAAAGGAATAAGTATACATAGGAAAATATGAGATTTTAATTTTTATAATCACTACCACCTGGGTTCAAAACCAACTAGACAAGCCACAGAAATGCATTTAAGCTATGTTTACATAAGGAAAGCATATGGATCAGAGCAGGAACTAATCAAATATATAGATGTTTGGAATTTATAAACACAGGCAAGGTCTTTAGCTCTGACTTTAAAAGATTTACATAGGGCAGAGAACTACGTGTGAATTTAGCAATCCAGAAACATGAAAACTGCGTGCAAAATAATGTTCATATGGTAGTTTCTGATTTTCTAGGTAAATTGGTACAGTAATGTGACTGTGACAAGTCCTCTGACTCTGTATTGTGATCACATATACTGAAAGGAAAACACAAGTGATTGGACTTTCAATGCCTCTCCTTCCTCCTACACATTTTCTACAAACTTCCCATCCTTTCCTGCTGATGGCCTGGTCATTACAAGGATTTGTACTGCTGATGAGTCATTTCCTAATCTCTAATAAATCATTACATATATTGAAAATCTACTCATATTTTGCCCCTTAAGTTCGCTGCTAAAAGTACTATATTCTTGACTATCCTTTTCCGTTTTCTATGAAACACAAGCTTTATTGTTTTTCCCCTCTCCAAGTACTAATAATGGCCTGTGGTTTTTTTTTTTTTAAGCTCATGCTAATACTCCAAATCCAACTAAGATGCTGTGCTAAGTGATTATTCACTATCTATGCCCTGGTGTCCTGGGAATTACTCTATTTTAAATGAAAAACTGTTCAGTGTTGGAACGATTCCAAATGCCTCAGTCACTTTAAATATCAAACAGAATTGGAAGAACACAAAACAAGCTGCTTAGCTTCTTGAAGTAAGTAGGCCAAGTAATCAAAACAAAACATGAAAAGAAAAAGACACAAGAAACTAAGAAAAAAAAAATGTTCCCTTGTTTTCAGAGGCATTCCCTACGACATTCATATTCTGTGATAACAAACCAACCTAAGAAAATTTTAGACAGAAATTATTTTCTCCAATTTTTCAGGGGGAGGAAAACTAATTTCTTGAAGGAAAATAAACAAACCTCAGTATTCATGCTCCAAGAACCAATGACAAAAAACACTCAATATATTCTTTAAAATAAAGACGGGGGTGGGGGGGGAGAAGGCTCTCATTTTCTATGGTACTTTCTATGGTTAAACAATTCATATTTGTGTTAATACTTGATAATTCACTGTTCTAAAATGACTAAAGTATCTTTTGTGTTTTAAAAATACTTCAGTCGGGGGTGCCTGGGTGGCTCAGATGGTTAAGCATCTGCCTTCGGCTCAGGTCATGATCCCAGGGTCCTGGGATCGAGTCCCGCATCGGGCTCCCTGCTCAGTAGGGAGCCTACTTCTCCCTCTGCCTCTCTCTGTCTCTTACGAATAAATAAATAAAATCTTTAAAAAAAAATAAAAATACTTCAATTGGGGTGCCTGGGTGGCTCAGTCATTAAGCATCTGCCTTTGGCTCCCAGGGTCCTGGGATCGAGCCCCGCATCGGGCTCCCTGCTCAGCAGGAAGCCTGCTTCTCCCTCTCCCACTCCCCCTGCTTGTGTTCCCTCTCTCACTGTGCCTCTCTGTCAAATAAATAAAATCTTAAAAAAAAATAAATAAAAATACTTCAAGAGAAGGGGAAAGTATTTGTCCATTAGTCTTTCTTACTAATCATTAATAGCTGTTTAGTACTAACTGCCATTTCCAAAGCACATGAAGAAAGCGACCAAGTTCATAGTCCTAATATTAAAGTCCTGAAGGGAGAACTTTATAGAGTCACATATTAATGAACTAATTAATGAAAAATAATCTAAATATTTTACAGTTTGTCAAAGTATCTGAAATTAGTATTCCTTTATTTCATGTCATTTCCTAAAAGGTTCTTAGGAGTTCTATTTCTCATGTAACATTATAATAATTACATAGTTCTCATTTTTCCCCTCTTTCATCCACTCAGTAACTCTCCATAGGGAAAGTGAGGTTCCAGGGTGGGAAGGACCTTGCCTATGTGCGATGGCATCTATGGGACAGATTCAAAGTCAGAACTTAGGCCTCCAACACCCATTCTCTACCGTTGTCACCCACCTTGGAAAGTGGAGATGGGGTGATCTAATATAAAACTAAAAACAATCATTTATGCAGTAATTGTAATAAAATGTTACTTTATTATATCAAGCCTGTTATTTGGTAACTCTTCCTTTCAATAAACCTACATGTAGATAAACATCTGTGTTTTATATGTTTGTACAAACTTATGTGTTTATAGTTTTATAGGATTTTATACAAACAGAACATCCAAAAACAGCTTTTAACTCTTTGACCATCTAGAATTTCCTGTAACATACTGCAGATATAAATGCATTCTCCTGACATCACTGCTCTATGTCCTACCAATACTTAACTGAAATAATCATTTATTTATTGATAGATTGCTTTGAGTTGATCATTCCTTGAATCCCTTAACAATGTTTGATTCTCTTTCTAGAATTTCTATGCTAATTAACTTTATTATTTAACACAATATTAGAGTTTTAAAACTGTTAGTTTATAATTATTTACAAAATCTGAGATATAAGTATTTTATATTAACATTTTTGAAGAAAACATTCTTTAAAATTCTTGCCTACTGAGACTTCCAGATGAATTTCACTAGTCAGGTTCTAGTACATTATTTCATAGGGAGATAAATTTATTAAACATTGTTTTTCCACCTTCAGGTTCAAAATATAGGTACTCCTTTTGTAGCACCAGATTTTATATTTTCCTTCAAATTATTTCTTATTCCAAAGTGAGGCAATAGCTATATATTATGTTTGGTTTCTTTGTATAAACTAAATTTCTTTCACTGTATTACATTTTTACAATTTACTATAAAGTATTTGCTAGTAATATTGTTTGGATAAATTACTTGATATTATCTTTTTTTCTTATTAAATGGTCAATTCCATTACTAACATTATTTTAAAGTAGATAGCTTTATTTTTATCTTGGCTTAAGATTAACTATGTTTCTCAATGTATATAGATTTTAAAATAATACCTCTACATCATGTTAAGAATCTGTCCACACTGTTTTTGAAGTGTTTAGGAAATACAAGTTGGATTTGCTGATTCTATATTAGGCTCTGAAACCATTATGGTTTTTACTAGCTTCTATTTAATTTGATCCTTTTTGTTTTGTTTCCAGTTTTTTTAATTGTTATGTTAATCCCCATACATCATTAGTTTTTGATGTAGTGTTCCATGATTCATTGTTTGTGCGTAACACCCAGTGCTCCATGCAGAACGTGCCCTCTTTTTTTTTTTTATTTATTTGAGAGAGAGAGTGAGAGAGAGAGAGAGCACAAGATGGGGGAGTGGGAGAGGGAGAAGCAGACTCCCTGCCTAGCAGGGAGCCCGATGCGGGACTCGATCCCGGGACTCCAGGATCATGACCTGAGCCGAAGGCAGTCGCTTAACCAACTGAGCCACCCAGGCGCCCCAGAACGTGCCCTCTTTAATACCCATCACCAGGATAGCCCATCCTCCCACCCGATCCATTTTGTTAAAGGCTTTTAAGCCACAGTGGCTTCAAATTCCTAAGACATATTCTTTTCTTTTAATTAAAAAACTTTTTTTAATCATCTGAAATGTAATCCCTCCCCCTTTTTTCTGAGGTAAAAGTGACATTTAATATCATATTAGTTTCAGATGTGTAAGGTAATGATTCACTGTTTGTATATACTGGGAAATGATCACCCTAACAGTCTAGTTAACATGTTACCAGACATAGCTACCTTTTTTTTTCTTATGAGAACTTTAAATTCTACTCTCTTAACAAGTCTCAAATACACAATACAGTATTATCAACTCTAGTCCTGTGATGTACGTTACATCCTCAGGACCTATTTATTTTATAACTGGAAGTTTGTACCTTTTGACCCTGTTGACCCATTTCACAACCCCACCCCATCCCCCAAAACAAACTTAATTTTTTCAGGTATGTCAGTCCAACAGTGTAAGCTCTTCCCTAGTTTGCTGCTGAGGATTCGTTTGGCTTAGGTCCACAAGTGAGACTGGTGACTATACATTTCCTTTATTCTATTTTGGTTGCTTTGGCTTTTCGTAACAAAGTGGCATCTGTATTTATAAAAGTCCTCTTCTCCATATTTTGGAACTGTTAACAGTGTCAGGACATGTATACTCTTTGAAAGTTTAGAAAGTTCTCTAGGACCCAACACTGTAGTAGGAATCCTGCTAAGATCACACTAGAATGAACAGTAAGTAGTGTTTGTTACGGTACCCCCTGGAAAGCATCAAGTGCCCGAGTCTGACTGCACCCCAGTCGCGCAAGGCTCTTGGTGCTTAGCTGCTTTTCATCTGTGCTTTGCCTGGTCACTGTTTCACCTGCAGCTGCAGGGCTGAGGCATTGACTCTAACAAGGGAAGCAGAGGAGGGTGGCACCTGCATTTCAGGAAAAGCTGTCCTTCTCTCTGGCTTTCTTAATGGCTGGAGACCTGGCATTTCAAGAGGGGAGCCCCTCGTATCAGCATGCGCTCTTACTTATCCAGCCATGAAGACCTCAAACGCCACCCCTAGAACACAGCGCCGCTCTGCCTCAGGTAGTGACTGGAACTGTCTGACCTGTACACCATGATACAGTTTTCCATGCTACCCACCAAGAATCTCATCCAAACACTTAAAACAATTCTGGTCATGTCCGTCTGCATAACTTTAACTGACGTTTAAAAACAATAAAAGCTTTATGATAAGCCTTCTCTAACACACCCTAGCATCAACTAGTGAATTTATAGCTGGTCAGCAAGAATTTATCCTATTGTGAACCCTACATGGGAATTCAATGACATTAACTGAAGGATTTCCGCTGTAAACTTGTTTGCAAAGGACAAGATCAAAAAGCAACCCAAATGTCCATATAGAAGACTGGTTAAACTTATGGTACATTTATATAGTGAAATATCACAGTTGTAACGGAGAACTAGGACATGCTCTGTTGTAAATGAGAAAACCACAGTAAAGAGCACTGTAGACAGAATGCTCTGCCATGTGATGATGAAAATATAAGAGCACATTTTCCATTTTGCTTGTAAGTTCATAACAAAATTACTGCATAATACACATACAAGTACTAACACTGTTTACCTTTTCAGAAAATAGGAACCAGAGAGATACAAGGTGTTCTAATATATTTTCTATACTTTTTAATCATGGGGTAAACATACCACCTTTTCAAAATTAGAAAGTATTTTTTAAAGGTGGTTAAATTGGGGATGCCTGGGTGGCTCAGTCAGTTAAGCATCTGCTTTCGGCTCAGGTCATGATCCCAGGGTCCCGGGATGGAGCCCTGCATCGGGCTCCCTGCTCAGCGGGGAGCCTACTTCTCCCTCTGCCTACCTCTTCCCCTTGCTTTTGTTCACGCTCACTCATGCACACGTGCTCGCTCTCTCTCTCACAAATAAAATCTTTAAAAAAAAATAAAGGTGGTTAAACTAAATTCTGAGCACTTAAATTGTTAACACTTAGCTACAAAAAAACAATCCATGTTTCTTCCTTGGGAAATAGAGACAAAAATCTAAATAATACAGGTTTTGTCATATGTGACAACTCAAAATACATTTACATTTAAGGAGGAAAGAAAACACTGACATACTATCCTTCTAAGAGTACATGTCTTCAAAATTTAACATAAGAGCAAATAAGCAAACAGACTGCCCTCTACCTAGAGCTGGAAAATCAACTTGTGACCTCAATCTTCTGCTCCATATACTGTGCTCCCTAAGGACAAAATTGTGCCACATGGTAGCTGATGACCTAGTTTGAGCATCTTCCCCCCCTCCTCACTCCTGGCCAAATTGAAGATCAGAAATGACGCAAAAATCTCCAATGATGCTCAAAGCCAAAATGCTCATAAAAAGGGTACTTCATAATACTAAAAAATAGTTTCCCTTAAGTCCTACAGGAACCATGATTTGTAGGAAATTAAAATATGAACCAAATTTGCCCATGTCCCCTTTTTTAACATGTTACCATTCTGGCAATGCAGCTGTATTTAAAAATATAATTTATTATACCCATTAACAGGACATGTGATTTCAAAGAATCAACTTAGTCAGAAACCCTTAAAATTGCATATTACCTTCTACATAGATTTGGATATCTGTCAACAAGATAATTACCAATATCATGTCTGATCCAATCGTCCTGGGACTTACTCTAATGAAATTGAAACCTCCATCAGGAAAACAAAAGTCATGAATCAAAGACATGTGCTTACTTGAAAACAATTGGATAACACTGTTTGTTATCTTTGTTCCTTCTACTCCAAAACCTCAATTTAATAAAATTTCAAACTAGTCTAATAAACTTATTTATCATCATCTTGAAGAAAGTAGTTGGGTAAAGAGGAACAGGCCCCCTTTTCAGGTTCTAGTCACTCAGGCATATAGATCCCCAAGTCAAGACAAAAAGGTTTTTGAGAAAAACTTAACCATTAAGACGTGGACCAACCTATTACCTGCTGAAGACACATCTATCTTAAGGCCAAACAAGCCTTTCCAAATGGTAAAGTCAAGTAAGAGACAAGACCTGCAGGAATAGTTTGCCTTGGCTTCCACGAAATGCAAAACTATACACTGCATTTAATAACTAACGTTGCCTAGTTTTTTTGTATACCTATTGACCTTGTCATTTGGTCACTAAGTATTTTTCGAAATCTCCCATGATAACTTTGCTGGGTGGTGGTAGGACCTGTCCTGGTGTCCTGTGGGGGAGAGGGGAGGCATGTAGAGGAAGGTGGTGGTGGACAGGCATGCATGAAGACCGCCGGCATCTTGGCTGAATCGTGGTTCCCTAGTATTCATCTCTTCCTGTTCAGTTCTCACAGAATCCACCTATCTGCACTGAAAACTAGTATGTGTGAGGTAATAAAATGTAGGTAATGAACTAATGGGCTGGTGAGGGCCCTCTCCATCTCTGCCAGTGCTCTGGACAGACAACCGATTCTATTCTTTCTTCCTTGACCTGACCCAGCACTCCTAAAACCCTTAAAAGGGACACCTATCTCTACATAAGTTCTTTCAGTTCATTTCCTAGGCATTGGATGATGGGCGCTTACCCTGAGATATCCCACGGAAGCAAAGCATTAAATGGAAACTACTGGGAAATACATGTTCTAATAAGAGGGAGGATCCAGTTATAACCAATCACCCAAATGACTACTGTTCATTCAGTAAATGTCAATTGGATGTGCTTCTAACAAACTGGTCCCTGCTCTTAAGGAACTTGCATGCATCAGTGAGAGAGATGCCATCAGCAATGGCAATATGATTTGATCATTAGCTGACAGAATTGCGTGGAGAGTGTGGTGAGAGTCCAGATGGAGAAACACCTAGATCTGGGGCAGTCAGCAAAGGGTTCAGGAGGCCGAGTTTGCACGGGCATTTGCACATCTGGCAGACAGATAAGGAGTAAAGGCCAGCAGAGGCGCCGGGGTATGGACGCCCTGTGTACTCCCAGAGTTAAAGCACAACGAGGTGGCTGAAGCACAGTCAAGGTGACATAAGGTTTTATCATGGAGGTGGCAGAGGGCGACACTGAACAGGGGTCTGGGGGCACCGTGAAAGAGAGGAGAGGTGCACAGGCAGGTCAGGAGGGAGGCCCAGAGAAGCCATGGGTCTGTGGCAGTGAGAACAGGCAGGAAACAGTGTTTATGAGGCAGAACAGGGGTCCTGACCAGTTTGATCAAGGGGAGCCTGGGAGGAGTCATGAGTTTCCAGCTAGGAAATAACACAAGAGGAGTAGATGAGCATGTGGGGATGAGAGCGAGGGCGGAGAGAGGGAGAGTCTGGCGTGGGACACAGTGAGGAAGGCGTTACGACACTGACACTCTGCTCTTTAGGCTCCAAAAAGGATCCCTTCTAGACTCACCTGCTCCATAATACTCTCCAAATTTAATCATCCACCATGTCATTTTCCTGAGGAGCAATCAGCTCTTTATCTGCTACTGTCCTGAATACTGCCCCTAATGCAAATGTATGAACACATACTTCCTACTTGTATCAACGGACTAGTAAATCCCTGGTAATCTGTATCATCTCACCAAGATGTTTTTTTAAGTTGTCATTCATGTCATCAATTTATTACCTTAAATTTATTTAAACCTTTGTAGTGTTCCTTTATTTGTTTACTCTGAAAGAATTAATAGTAATCACAATTTAGAAGCCACATACAATTTTTTCTATTCTAGGTAGGTATGGCATTTATTTACATGGAACAATTCAAGCTCACGAAAATGATATTAAGACTTTTAAAATTACCCAAGTTAATTCTCTTTGGGGTGGAGGGTAAGACTTTAAGACACCTAAGCATTTAAAATTTTACAATACTATATTTTGTCATTACTATATATAGTCAGAATTTGTTGCAACAGTTTGTATTACATGTAAAAGGGTTTTTCTTTTTAAAATTTTAAAAGCAGATTACAGAACAGAAGGTATATTCATATTAAAAACTCCCATCTCAGAATAATTATGCTTATGCAATTTTTCCTCAAAAAAAAAAAAAAATTCCAAACTTGACCTATAACCATTTTCCATGTAGCTGGCAGGAAATACGCAGATCTCTCATGTTCTTAAAATGGACTACTAACTACAAAGGAAACAAATTCATTACATCCAGGAATACTTTTAAGAAGATATTACCTCCCTCGATTTATTGGTTCTCTAAAAAATCTAGAAGTTCACCTTAATGTTAAGTTTATGAATTTCAGGACTAAAAGAGCATAAAAATGGAACAGAGCAAAAAATTTGCAAGTACTACAATTTTAGGCCTGTAACACTAATAGTTCCGAAGATACTGAATGTAAATATTTTAACTGTAATCATCTAACATCAAAATTTCATCAGAAACAGTGGAATTTCATCAAAATTTCATCCAAAAATAGAGGAAAAATCTGAATTTTTATTTCAACCTAAATAGGAAACAAGTATCTCTTGTTATACTCACTGTAGATGAGCAAACTGGATAGGACTTTTCACAGAACACAAGGAAAGGAATAAAATATATATCACCCACCAAGTTCCCACCAATGTGAATGAGATGCTGTTTCTCAAGACAGCAGTCATTGGTACTGGCTTTTCCCCCTTTATTATTAAACAAATTACCGAAAATATTAAATTCTAGCCTTCATGTGGACTTCTGTTTTTTGTTTTTGTCTTAATGATCATTTTGACTTACCCAAATGAATAGGCAGCTAAAAACCTGCTTGACATCCCAGAGCCCGCTTACACCAAGCAGTTCTTTTGATTTCAGTAATTTTGACATACACCCACAAGGTGTCCTTTTTAATTTAACACACAGAAGAATGCAGCACCGAGAACAACATTTTTGTCACCACTAGGAACAGATTCCAAAACAAGACCAAAAAGTCTACGAAGCCCTTCGCTTTGCAGTTCCTACCTCAAGCGCATTTGCTAGCTTGGAATTTTTGAACGCTATCCCCTCTCTTTTACATCTCGAGCTAGCCAGCTCACGTGAGGTCACCGTTGTGCCGTGAGGCCATCCCCTGTGGGTCAGTGCTCACTCATAGCCACAGATAATGTCCCTAACCCCTGCATCTGGGTTGCTGCAATCCTATGTTGAAAAAACAGGAGACCCAGGGAAACAGCATGACCGAACCCAGGCACATGCAGGCATAAGACCTAAATGTGGGGGGAAAAAGGTGCCCAACTGTGACAAAGTGGGTCAAAAATGTGTATTACAGACCACAGACTATCTTCCAGTTGAAATGAAAAACAGCTAATTAAAACAACCAACATTAGAAATTTTTATGACACAAACAATAAAAAGGAGAAGGTAATTCGATCAAAATACTAACCAGTTAAAGAAAAAAAATTGAAGAGAAAGGTGCCTCAAACTCGGGTCACCAGAGAACAAAGGGAAAAAGGCAAGTCTCTCACCCAAAAGAAAGCTCTATTGGTCTTAATTTTCCCAAGAGCTAGATAATTGCTATTTATAAAAAGGACTCTCACATGCTAAAATAACTCAACATATCACCTAAGATGAACACAGAAAAATGATGCTCAATGTCGGAAAGATTTAAAGCCACATCTGACATCTTTTTACCTAATAAATAATGTGCATATACTGTTAATGAACCATTTTTAGCTCTAAAACATGTTTTAGAGCTAAGACAAAGTATTATAATCTGTACTGTTTTATTTATAGGGTGATTCTCTATTAACCAGAACTCTCTCAGAATATTTCAATTGTTCTAATTATGTATTTACTAAATTTTCTTGCCATATTCCTCTAGTTGCTCCTGGTGAAAGACACTGCAATTTTCCTATCCTGAATCCAACTCCAAACTGTAATGTATGATGTACTTTCCATGTTTGGGAGAAAATAGATTCCTACATTAAAACACAACTTAGTGTAGTAAAACTTCAGCTCTGTGAAACATGTGAGTTACATCTAACTTTTAAAAAACTTAACAAAACATGGGACACCTGGGTGAAGCGTCTGCCTTCGGCTCGGGTCCTAATCCCAGGGTCCTAGGATCGAGTCCCGCATCGGGCTCCTTGCTCAGCGGGGAGCCCGCTTCGCCCTCTCCCTGCCACTCCCCGTGCTTGTGTGCTCTCTCTCTCTGACAAATAAATAAAATCCTTAAAAAAAAAAACAACTTATCAAAACATTACCTATTATGAATGAAAGTTGATTTAACACAACACTGCCTTCTTAAGTAGACTGCTCTAACTACAAAATGGCCCTTTTTAGTGTCATAGCAAAGCTGTGGCTCGAAGACCGCCACAGCGCCCAGAGCTTAGTATCGATCTATGACAAATGTTTTTAGCCTAACGCCATTCACAACATCAGTTCTCAGTAAGTGCTTATCAGTGTGGCAAAAGGCCAGCAAGATCTTCAAGCCTGCTTTCAAGGAAGCCGAAAGAAGAATGTGGATTCACAGTACAGGAACAAGGGAGTGGTGGAAGGCTATGTCTCTCATCTGTTATTCTTGAATTTGGTCCCTTTGATGTCTTTTGTAATCTACAAATGATTGAATCTTTTAACTTTTTACACACAAGTTCTAATACATCTGTTTTTTTATGGAAGCCTTCTAAAATGGCTTCATTGACTTCTGAATTTCGTAGTGTGAGAAACAAAAGAGAAATTCAAGTTTATTTAGCGTCACCTTGGCAATACTTACCACAAATGTACGAATAAAAATATTAACCTTTAACACATTTTAAATATATAAAAGCCATATGTCGAGTTGAGACATTCTTTCTCAATGTATTATCACTGAAAATTACTTCATTTAACATCAAAATCAAATACTGATCTATATGTCCAAAGTGACTTCAAAGTGTTTAATTGAAATAATTACAAGATAGGTAATCATTACCAAAACCCATCCACGTTATGAAAGAGAAAAAAAAAAAAATAACAAAGTCTGTTGCAAGGTCAGGCTTGTTAAATGATATACTCCCCTTACTTTTAAGCAGCTAATATCAGCTTTTGAGAACTAAGGGTTTGACCCTCTCTGGGTCAGATACCATCAAAAGGCTCTAACCTGTCTTGTACCTGCATGCTCTTGAGAATGGAGAAGTCACTCACTTCCAGAGCCTCGCGCGCAGGTAGCCAGTCATGTGACTGCAAGTTAGCCAATGAGACGTAAGCTTTGTGATTTGGCACCACCCACCCACCCCTTTCTCTTCTTTCTTTTTTTTTTCTTTCCTGCCTGGAGCAGCAATCGTGAGACCGCGAGGCAACAGGAGGAGGGAGCCAAGAAAATAGAGATGTTGATCCTGACGTTGCTGAGCCACTGAACAACACTGTAGGTGAAACAAACAAGTTAGGTGAAACAAATAAGTTACTTCTTAGTTAAGCTGTCTCAAACTGCAGCTAAAAGCAATTCTTTACAGCCTCAAAAATGAATACCAAACATAATTTGGGGAGTTTCATTCTAATTAAACAAATTTACTCGTATTCTGCCCCGTTCTTACTGAACGGTCTAAATGACTCTCTTTAGTGTGGCTTTAAGTAAATATCTTGTTCCATTAATAATACTTCCGCCCCTCCTCTGGAGCCAAGGTGGCTCGGTCGGTGAGCGCTCAGGTCATGATCTCAAGACCTCAGGGTCTTGAGATTGAGCCTGATTCTGCTCTGCGCTCAGTGGGGAGTCTGCTTGACATTCTCTCTCCCTCACCCTCTGCCCCCACCACTGTCTCTCTAAAAATAACAATCCTTCTGCCCCTCCTCAGTATATATGTACTACACCCCTCCCCTTTGCTATAAATTGCTTTCATTTATTTCTTTACAGAGGGAGAGAGGGGGAGAGACAGAATCTTAAGCAGGTTCCACATCCAGCATGAAAGATGACTCAGGGATGGATCTCACCACCCTGAAACCTTAGCAGAAATCAAGAGTTGGAAGCTTAACCTACTGAGCCACCCAGGCGCCCCATAATAACTTTTAATCTCACTAGCTCAGCAAAAAGAAATCCAAGTGCAGTGAACTGCCTTCACTTCAATCAAAAAATATATTAACTCTGAGGTTCAAAATGGTACTTTTCATAATAAATACAGGTATCTCCAGCTTGAAAGAGAAACTGAATTCTAATAAAACTGGTGGTAAGGAATATTTCAACTAAGAAGATTCTTTTCCTTCCATGACTCGTTATAAAATGAGAACCCATACGCAGAGGCAAAATTCTGAAATAGAGCTGCCTATTTTGGCAAGAGAGACTATTGCCAGCATTTTGGCAAGCCACTGAAATCACTTCTGGACTTCTTAGAAGATTAGCACTTCCCTGACGTGGAGATCTTCATCTGTGCTTGACATCCTGCAACATCACTCAGAATGCTGACAAATTCACTTTTCCTTGTCTTCCCCTATTTACAGAGGCCACGACCTCCTGGATTCGACAACACATTCTGGGAAGGGGTGCCACCCAAGAACAACGTACTGGAGCACACAGTGTCCCCTTATATAGGGGTTCAATAAAGGGGCCCTGGTCCGCCTGGGTCCCTGTGATCACCCTCCTTCTTGCTAGCACCTCTCTGTCTACATTCTATGCTCAGACATATTAAAATTCTTTAGTTTCCTTGAAGGAGCCATCCTCTTCCTAGCTCGAGGCTTTCCCATGCTGTATGCTCGCCTTGAGCACTTTCTGTGTCTTGGCTAACTCCACATATCCTGAGATTCCAGCTTAACCGGCACTTCTTCTGGAAGACCTCGATAAAGTTAGCTTTACCTGCTAGGAGCTGCCTATTGTCTAGTCCATGTCCTACTGTAATCACTTGACGTTCTGTTTAATTATGGGCTGTGTGCAGGCAGAAGCCATGTGTGACTTAGTCCTGGTTATATTTTCAGCATCTAGCATTGAACCTGGCACACAGTCCGTGTCTAATAGGTATTCACTTATGAAATGAATGAATAAATCCTGCAATGTAAAAGACTGGAAAAAGGTGCAAGTGGGCACCCGGCTGGCTCAGTCAGTAGAGAATGCAACTTCTGATCTCAGGGTCTTGAGTTCAAGCCCCATGCTGGTCGTAGAGCTTACTTTAAACAAATTTTTTTTTTTTAAGTTTTTATTTAAGTTATCTCCACACCCAACATGGGAATCGAACTCACAACCCTGAGATCAGAAGTCACATGCACTAGATATGGATTCCAAGAGCCTGGGGTTGTGGCCTTAGTTCTGCTAGTAACCAAGCTAGTAACACACAGAGCTACAAAATAAAGGAATCAGGTGAGATGACTTCTGAGGTCCCCTTAACCCCAAATGCTATGAATTTTTCTGGCTATAGATTAATAACCCTGGATGTATTACACCTGAAAATTCATCTTATCTAAACTCATTCTCCCCTTATCACCCAAATTCAGTTAATACTCATGACACCATGTTTTTCCTTTATCCTGCCCTATAACATCAGTCAGAGTTGAATCACTGTTCTTCCTCATTTATCCACAACTAATTGGTTTTAAGAACCTAAGACTCTACCCTTTTAAATCTCTATTTGTTTTTACACTGAGCCACTACTCTAGCTCTAGAATCCCACGCTGCCACTCTGGCAACCAAGGCCAACAGCACTCACTTTATTAAGAATACAAACACGAGTTACAGCTCATAGCCCATAAGATTACATGCAGGGACTTCAGTATCCATTTCACTGAGAAATGTCTCAGACCTTTAAATTACATAATATGGGATAAGCTCACAAAAGATTCTTACTGGGGATAAGTAGAATTATAGTCTTTACATAATTTTTAAATGCTTCCTACACAGGGGGGAAAAAAAAAACACCTCTTTTTTCATCATTATTATTCACCAGATCTAACAGAATTACAGCAGAAGTCGCAGCCAGGAAAATCTAGAAGCCAAGAGTTCTAAACAGAGGGGCCAGGTTTTAATCCCATTTCTGCCCCTTTGTGCCCTTGAGCACATTAATTCACTTCTCTGGGCCTCTGACTTCCTGGTGTCAAAGAAGGTAAACTAGATCACTTCTAGGTGCACACAGGCTCCAAAAATTTCACTACAGCCAAACAAATGTTGCAAAGTGTTTTTACAGAAATTCCAAAAACAAAAGGTACCTAAAATAGCAACTATTAGTCAAAGTCTGATAATAAAAGTCTTTTGTCTTTTGCTTAAGCTGCCTTGGAAATTTATCTGCTTCACGAAAATACAATAAACGACCTAAAATGTTCACCAGAAGAAGATCGGTTAAATAGATCACGGCCCCCATGACTATTAAAAAGCAGAAGTAGATAAACATGTGTTAACATGAAAATCTAAGATATATTAACTTTAAAAAGCAAGCTATAGAAGAGTATATATAATATACCATTCCTTTATAACCAAAGAGTCTATAAACATCTACACAGGCTTACATAGGATGAGCAAGTTACTGGAAGGCTTTGCAAGCACCGGGGAGAGTGGTGGCCTCAGGGCAGGGGGCCTGGGCAAGACACAGGCTCACTTGGAATTGTAGAACCTCTGTACAGTTTGACTTTCTCTTTTACTTGGAGCACAGATTTTTTCTTTCTTTTAAAGTTAAAAGCTATCTGGAGCTATTTTAGATCATACAGATTATTGCAAATACAAGACACCCTTTTATTTCTTCACCTTTTTTTTTAAGGTAGAAAAAATGACAGAGGCATTTAGGCCTGGAGAGAGAGGGCCACTGTTCTGGCTTCTAACACCTCATTTACCTTCAGCTGCCAGCTCAGGCCGAGGGAAAGGTTGGCAGACTTCAGTGACAGGTCAAGGGGAGTTATGAAACATGAGAAGGTCCTGGAAAAAATGAGAGATATCCCACGAGGGAAGGGAGATGCCTCTGGGAAAACTAAAAACAGTCAGCTGAAAGAAAAAAAAATCACTAGGGACAGAGATGGAAAACAAGACACATCAGGGCTGACATGAATAAGAAACAAGAAAAAAAATCTATTTACATACTCAAACAGTCCTATTACAGTCAACACTAACCAGCCAGAATCAAATATAATAACACACCTGTTTTTACAGCATAAAACCAACATCATTTACCATAACTGCAATTATTATCTGGAACAAAAGGGAACAATGTGAGGCAATTAATTGAATCCCCTAAAAGTGAGCATGCAGGTCTACAGATGCCTAAAATATTCACTGCATTTACTTCCATCTTAGGCACAGAGAATACAAAGGCAGTCTTTTGTGACTGCAAACATTTTCACTAGGAAGCTGGGAAAACTTAAGTTTTGTTTGGTTTTGTGGCTCACTTTTTACCTCTCCACAACTGCCAGGATGTTTAATTTTGGAAATATTTAGAACTTAGAAATCGTTCAGCATGTTAAGCTAAGCTATCATAATCTCACTGAGAAAGTACATAATGAAAAACTATAGAACCCCTCTCATTTCATCTCCTCCTTGAAGGAGGAGAGCAATGTTAATTTACACACGTCCTATTTCCAAAATCATCTGAAGTAAAATGTAATTTAACAGGTGTTGATTTTCACAGATCTTGTTCGTGTCAGAAAAGAGCTAGGGAGCACCAAGGCAAAAATTCTGCTCTCTATAAACAAAACAAACACACATCTGCTTAAACAGAATCAAAGTTATCAGACGCTCGTGTATTGAAATGTTAAGAGCAAAATGCCTAGTTCTCCAAAGAAAGCCTTGTTCTCTCAGAGCTTTCTTTCCTCAAGTATGTATCTCCTTAGAAAATTTCCGATAAGCAGCTGCAAGTTAATCAAGATGTCCCCCATGCACCACTCAACAGAGATGTATGCAAGACAAACCTGTATGGAAAATGACAGTGCTTTTCCTAAACCCTGAAGGAAGTCGGAGGTTTCGAAGCAATCCTTTGGCAGTCAGTCGTACGTGAATGGTGGATAAGGAGAATTTGGGAGACAACAACATGTCTTCAGAGCAGGTGAAAAGATTTCACAGAAGAAACAGCTTCCAGGGACTATCACATACTGTCTTTGTAAACTCAGTACTCTTCAAAGCCAAGAAATAACAGCGGGAGAAAACATGCCTACATAGCAAATGTCATTCCACTGCACATACACAAAAGGGAAAGAAAAAAAAAAACCCAGAGCTATCCAAATGTTCCTGGCTTCCGTTTTCACTTCCAGATGTTGCCAAAACAATACCCTTCCTCTGACTAAAATCTCCTGTAAGCAGATCCAGCAGTAAGCAGCCTCTGAATTACATCACACTGTACATGCTTAGGGGTTGTTATGGTTTTCATCAGAGATGGTAAAGGGGAGGAGAAAGTGGGTGGTCTTAGGAGCTTTATATAACAACCAATAAGGTCACGAATTCTCTCACTACTTGAAAGATTGCTAAGGGAAATTAACTACTTTGAGCACTGAATGCTTATTTAGGAATTAGGAGAAAATTAAGATTTCTTTTCAGTCATCTATATTCTGATTTTTAAAATTTTAATTATATTCACACTGATGACACTGGGCATTTTTTTCAAGTATTTTGCATGTAAATCTATATATAAACCCGATACTTCGGATACACTTCTTTTTTTAAAATGGCTTCAAGGGGCACCTGGGTGGCTCAGTTGTTAAGTGTCTGCCTTCGGCTCAGGTCATGATCCCGGGGTCCTGGGATCGAGCCCCACATCGGGCTCCCTGCTCAGCGGGAAGCCTGCTTCTCCCTCTCCCACTCCCCCTGCTTGTGTTCCCTCTCTCGCTGTGTCTCTCTTTGTCAAATAAACAAATAAAATCCTTAAAAAAAATAAAAATAAAAAAAATAAAATGGCTTCAAGTAATAGATGTTCCCAGGTATGGTTTTTAATAAAACTTCTATTAGTGACAGATTGATAAAAGGTTCAACTTTAATAGTCATGTTCTGAGGACCTCACTAATCAACAAAAAAGGTTAACACAATTTCTCTACCAGATGTAATATAATAGTTCCAGAGGAATAAAATTAATCAGGCCACATTTTCAAGAAGACACTTAACTGTTTTATCAATTGCATTTACGGAAAATCAGGTGGCCTCTCATAGTAATGTTTTGAGACTAGAAACAAGCTAGGATCTGTTTTATTGGGATCTGTTAAATGTTTATCTTGGTAGTTGTAAGAGTACATTAAAATATGATGGCAAAAACTAAAGGAAGATGAAGGTGTGGATGAAAGAAAAGTACCCCACAACATGCTTACTTAAGCAAAGGTAATATTAATAATCAGGAATAACCCAATAACCCTTTTTCCATTAAAAAAAGAAAACGTGCAAAAAAGGATCTATGTTTGTTTCCAAGATTTCCTCAGAAAACAGGACTTAGAAATAAATGTAGAAAATGTTAGCTGTAAATAACCTTAAGTATTAAATGCTATTAAAAAGTACAGGGGGCAGCAATGGTTTCAGAAAGTCTACAGAACATTTAGGGTGTGAAGAGGGAAGAAGATGGGCAGGAAAGGACATTCTGAATAATTCCTTCTCCCTCTTCCTCAACTCTGGAGCCTATCATCTTAGAAGCTGTCAATAAGAGACACAAACCCAAGTATCTATCAAGGGTTAGCTGTGGGAAAGATACAACTTGTTGATACACACAGGATGGATTTTGAAAACACACCGCACCCATGGCAACAGAACCACAAATAACCAAGGAATTAAAGAAAACTACACTGAGATGTTGCCTTTTCACTTTATCAGTTTATTGTTAAACAATCACCCTTTTTCCAGATTCTGCATGAGTATGTCATAACCACCTCTCCTCCTGCCACTCTCCCCCAAAAAAAACTTGTAACTAAAATATCAATCAGCATTACAATCCTAAATAGAATCAAATTAAATATTGGTGTTAAAAACAGACCCGATACCACCCCATTTCAGATGTCATGCAGTTTTTTGTTCGTTTTTTTTTTTGGCTTGTGAAGTAACAGCAAACTCTAGGCTATCCTGGTTCAAAGGGAAATCTTTTAGCCTAGACTACCCAAAAGAAGAAATTAGCAATGTGCCACCCACTCATCACATTCATTCAACTTTTTACTTTATACTAAGCTATACCACCTATAACAGAAGTAAACGTCGCTAATGGTCCTTTTAAACAGCAGAACAAGGAACTGTAAGAATAAAAAGTAGCAGTGCTAGTCGGCAAGTCAGAAGTCAGAGAGTAGTCCTTGCTTGTGCAGTCAGGTACACGTACTTACGCGTGCGCGCACGCACACAAACGAAAGGTGTACTAGATAAAAGACTTAACAGCTCCCGCCGGGTTGTCACTTCTTTCCCAACACAGTCTGCCCCCTGGTGGCAAGCTAGCACAAGTGAGCGTTTTCATGAATAGTAACAGCCAACTCTTTTTTTTTTTTTTTTTTTAAAGATTTTATTTATTTATTTGAGAGAGAGAGAGAGCACATGAGAGGGGGGAGGGTCAGAGGGAGAGGCAGACTCCCTGCTGAGCAGGGAGCCCGATGCGGGACTCGATCCCGGGACTCCAGGATCATGACCTGAGCCGAAGGCAGTCGCTTAACCAACTGAGCCACCCAGGCGCCCCAGTAACAGCCAACTCTTAGAACCCGCGTGCCTGGTACTCCCCTAAACACTTTATATAGAGTCGCTCTTCTAAATAACTGAATGAGTGGTTAGTAGGGAGTTACAACTATTTTTATAGCATATATACTTTGGGGAGGGGTGGACAGGGAAGCACGGATTTAAAAATTGGCTCAAATAGGTTCCTTTGATTACCTATTTGGTCAGTAATCACTTGTGTACTAGCTGTTGTCTCTGAAGTTACACCAAGTAGAGGAGAAGTCCCTGAAGTGCCCATCTTTGTTATTATACAAAGTCCTAATTGAAGAGAATATCTAAAGATCACCAAGGACAGTAAAGAAAAATTTAAGGAACTTTTGTTACCCAAAAAAAATGTTATTAGAGGTGTAAAAATTAGGAATAAGAGGAGTTTTTATGAGGGGCAGCAAAGCTTGTGTTATGATGTCAAGTGGAAAAACAAAACCATGATTTAGAATTGTATGGACAGGGGCACCTGGGTGGCTCAGTCAGTTAAGCATCTGCCTTCGGCTCAGGTCATGATCCCAGGGTCCTTAATCAGCGATGGGGAGTCAGCTTCTTCCTCTGCCCCTTCCCCCCTCCTCATGTGTGTGCGCATGCTCTAATTTTTAAAAAAATAAAATTGTATGTATAGTAGGATCCCAATTTTAAAGAACAAGAAAAAATACTGAAGTATTAAAAAAAAAATGTCAGCAACGCTGAGTTGGAGTAGGCAGGATTTTCAATTTCTTTGCCATAGGTTTCTCTATTTTCCCCCTTTTTAAAATAAAGATCACATAGTCCAAAAAATTCGACTTTTAAGTAAGTTGAAGTGACAGAATCGCTTTATAAAAAGGGTACAGAATTAAGCAGAGTTTCTATTAATGACACACATAAAAAAACAATAAAAATTGTGGAGAGTCTTTAGTAAGGCTTAATATACAAACAAAAAAAAAGATGTGATATGGATGATGTAAGTGTTTGGCAGGTCAATATGTTATAGTATCCTAGTATATTCCAGAGAACCACAGATTCCACTGAGGCCTGTGTAGAACTCTGTGTGTGTGTGTGTGTGTGTGTGTGTGTGTGTGCACGCATGGGTGCTTAATCAGACTCAATTTAGAACACAGTGATGTTATCATTCTAGATAGGATTCAAGCATATGCTGTGCAGGGCTGCTTATAGGCCTGATGTATTTACTACTAATGATCATGAAGAATCTGCAGAAGATTAATATTTAAACCAGGGATTCAGGCATCTCTGTCCAATCTTCCCTAGAACTCCTACACCAGGTGTATCCATCTTAATGTCTATCTCCTACTGTCCCTAACACAACATGACTGCCACATTTTCTTCATTTTTATGCCTCATAATCGTTACTCTTATGTTCAAATCTCTGTTCGAATCGTAGGAAGTTCAACTCAGGGTCCAATTTTTCCATAATGTCCCCTTCCTTAGTAGGAAGAAGAATGCCTATATTGTGACTATTTTAAAATTCACATAAAACAATTATAAAAAATTTTAGCCTCCACCTACCCATAAAGATTATAAGTTCTCCAAGATCAGTGACACTGCCTTTTATTTCTTTGGTCTCCAAAAAGTGAAAGATGTTTTGTTTTACTCATGTAAAATGTTTTTAAAAACAAAAACCCATCTTCACTGCAGAATATTTCTTAAAAAGTTAAATCACCTATATATCATAATGCTCTGTAACCAATTTTTAAACTTAATGCAAGATTAATAAACTTAGTAAACTTAAAAACTTCTCACTTATCTTCCCAAGGCATTAGCTAACCCTCTATAGTGCTTTTTAATGGCTTTAAAATTGTCAATGAAATGTCAGTGAACATAACTTAAACAAGTGGTTTAACTTAAACAGGTGCTGTTTAAATCATTCAGTTTGTTTCCAATTTTCCTTCTTTCTAAATAATTCTGAAAGTCAAAAAAAAAAAAAAAATCAGTATTTTCCCTTTAAACAATTCTGATAAATGGAATTCCTGGGTAGAAGACTTTTGTTCTATGTCCCCATAGTGCCTCCAGAAAGGCTGTTATAATTTATATACCCTCAGTAATATGTATGTGGTACCTGTTCCTCACTCATTCACCAATACCAGGTATTACTCTTAAAAACATACAAGCACTGAGAGCACATTATTTTAATTGGCCACTTGTAAACTTTTTCAGGTCTCCTAGCCCTTCATACTTTTTCTTTTGTGTCTGTCCATCTACATTTCTATTGCAGGGTCATCTTTACTTGCTGGTTTGAAAAAGTCCTATCTGGAATAAATGCGTTACATATCTTGTCCCAGTTTGTTGTTTGCTATTAATACTATTTACAATTTTTGAGACATAACTGATGGAGAACATATTAGTTTCAGGTGTACAACATGATTCAATACTTGTATAGATTGAAAAATAATCACCACGATAAATCTACTTATGGTTAACATCCATCACATTTACAAAGTTTTTGACAAAAGGGAAGTCTAAAACTTTTGTTGTCATAATTATTAATCTTTTCTTTTGTACTAATGTTCCTAGAAAAAGGCCTTTTCTATCTAAGTCTATATTCTTAGCGCTCTTATCACTCTACTTTTTGTTTAAAGGTTCCATCAATATGGAATACTTTTGCATGTAGTGTGTGAAGTAGGAACCTAGCTTCTGCTGAAAAGATAGCCTTTGTCCCAACAAGATTTGCTAAATAATCTACACTTTTCCCTGATGTGAAACCCTAAATTTATCACATATCAAAACAAAATCTGCTTTTTCAGTATGATAAAAGTTATAATCATAAACCAACACTGAAATACAGGCTCATCCCTTTTTTCACCAGGGGAAATGCTGGCTACACCAGGATTACGTCATCAGAGCAGGTTTGCAACTCTCAACTGTTTCCCAACACTTGGAAATGGCAGGGGGTGGGGGGGGGGTACTAAAAGCAACCCTATCCTCTTGTGCTGTATTTAATAAATGGGTATGCAAGGAGCAGTGCATTTTCTAGTTCCAAGGCAGACACCATGGCTCCTGAGCCTGATGATCTCGTGTAAAACAGTCAGGGGGCTGGATAAATACATCTCTCATGCTTTGGTATCCCAAACAGCTTTAATGTGCAGTAGAACCAAGGTAATTATAGTATGTGGTATGTGTGACATCTTCCTTATAAACAGTAAACCAAGTTTTATTTAGAATCACTGTTGGCCAAAATCTTTTAGCATCAGATTCTTTAAATAAATTACAGCAGCTAGACCCCATGAGGATGGTTCTTGACTTTAAGTGGCTTTTCCTGCTTGCTTTAAGGATTTAAAGTAATTCAACATCCTGCAAAAGAACTCAGAATAAGCCACTAGAATCCTAAGAACAATGGGAAAGGATTCTCATCATCACCATCCCTAGTAGGAGAAGTGGCTACCATTTGAAAGCTTTTTATACAATTCTAAGAAGTCAAATTTACTCCTATCCTGGGAATTATTCCTAGAACATTCCCATATTCCCAAATGAGAAATTTGAGACTTGGAGAGGCTTAGCAACCAGCCTAAGGTCAGGACACAAGCAGAATGTGGCAAGACTAAGATTCAAACCAATATTCAACACCTCAAAAGTTTATTCTCTTTCTACTCCTCTTTATTGTCTTATGAAATAATGGAAGTGTCTTTGAAGTAACTGATGAAAAGTTAAGCTAGAACAGGGACATACACTTTTCAACTATTACATTAGCCACAATTTAAAAATAATTCCCAACTGTCGACCAGAGTATGATGAAGCCAACATTGTTGCAATCATGGTATAAAAGGGATATGGGGCTTTTGGAAAACAATTCACTTATTTGAGTGAAATGACTACAAATACATAGGTTTTGATTTCCTTAAACTACTTTCAAGAATCTATCCCAAGAAATTTCCCCCAACTTTCCCAAGTGAGAATTGCCCAATCATAGAATCATTTATGTATATGTGATAGAGGTACCTCAAATATTTAAGAGGAATAGTTAAAAGTTTCTGCATATGCTAAATGTCAATAGAAGTGATTACTCATGTTAAGCAACAAAACAGGACAGACAGTTATCTGAATTTATTTAAAATCACAAAATTAAAAAAAAACTAAGGGGTGATATATAAGCTAAACTTTTTAGAATTTAGCAAACTGCTACAATTAAGTGACCATTTTACTACAGCAAAAGAATACGAAGAGATGGTCAGATTAATCTTCACCACTATTTGTGCTTAAAAAACAACTATCTCAAAGCCAAAGTACAATTATTTAAAATTTAATGCTTAGAGGAACGTATCTGTATGTGGAACAATGTCTTCTGTACCATCTAAAAGACGGTTTGCAAGCAGAATATGAAGAAAGTCAAGGTGCTTTGCAGTCATAGAATATTACAGCAGGGAGAAACCTTAGTGGTCAATCATTTCAATTACACAGGAAACTATTATCAGAGAGGTTACATGATCCACCCCAAGTCACTGGCTATTTCGACACAAGTTAACATCAAAGCTATTTCTCTAAAAGCCAACACACTGACTTTTCCTCAGTGGGCTCATCATAATACTAGGTTAGTCTTAAATAGGTAACCATCAACTAGGAAAATAAATGGAAAAGTCATGTTTATGATTTTTGAAAAAATGCATATTCATGCCACATAATCGAAATTAAACTGCAATGAAGACCCTTTAAAATACATCTTCTCCACTGCAATTATTACAACATTGATTATTAAGGGTTAACTGGAGACAGGAAGTCTCTGTCATATACCTCATTTCTGCTCCATAGATAAAGGCTTTGCCAAAGAAAACCACAACATGATTCATAATTTCCACTTCTTTTCTCATTTAATCAGGAGTTAATTTGTCAATCTGATAACCACACTTGTCAAGGGTTACTGATAATGTCAAAGGTCAATGATATGCTTTGGAAATAAGGCATGATGTCAGTCCAACATTATGAAAAGGAAAAATGTCTAATGCTAATAGTTTATTGTAGAAAAGGGATAATATACTGGGATTATTTACAGTGCCTATCAGAAAAAAATATCCTATATAACAGTTTACATGATTATAGACTTGAGACATGAATGAAGAATGCCTTTCCATGTTTCACATTTAATTGAGATTAAGACAGGCATATTAGATTTATTTAACCAGCACTTTTATTGTGACCAATATCAACAGCACCTTCCAAAGCATAGAAAAGTTGCATACAAATACTCACCAAAAGAACTGTAAAACTTGTATTTTGAAAATTACAAAAATTATTGAAGGAAACTGAAGCTCTAACTAAAAAGGAAGCCCTTCCATATTCATGGCTCAAAATACCTGATATTGTAAAAATGGCAATACACCACAAATTCATCCACAGATTCAATGCAATCTCTACCAAAATCCCAGCTGATTTCTTTGCAGAAATGGACACTGACCCAAAAGTTCATATAGAAATTTAAAGAACCCAGAATAGGCCTAAGAATCTTGAAAAAGAACAAGTTAGAAAATTCACACTTCCTGATGTCAAAGCTTATTATATACCACACTAAGCAACAGTGTGGTATTAGCAAAGAGAGACACATAGATCCATGGAATAGATTTGAGAGTCCAGAAATAAATTCTTACATTTATAGGCAACTATTTTTAACAAAGGTGTCAAGACATTTCAACGATGGAAAGATCAGTGTTTTCTTTTTTCTTTTTTTTTTTTTTAAATCTTTATTTTATTTTATTTATTTATTTTTTATTTATTAGAGAGCGAGAGAGAAACAGCATGAGAGGGGCGAGGGTCAGAGGGAGAAGCAGGCTCCCCACTGAGGCGGGAGCCTGATGTGGGACTCGATCCCAGGACTCTGGGATCATGACCTGAGCTGAAGGCAGTCGCTTAACCAACTGAGCCACCTAGGCGCCCAAGATTACTGTTTTCAACAAATGGTGCTGGGACAACTGGATATCTACATGTAAAAGAATGAAGCTGGACCCTCTATTTCATTTACAAAAATTAACTTAAAATGGATCACAGGCCTAAGTCTAAGAGCTTAAAGTATAAAAATCTTATAAGAAAATATAGGCATAAATCTTTATGACCTTGCATCAATCAATGGGTTCTTCCACAGAACATCAGAATCAGAGAGAGGATCAAGGTGGCCAAGTAGGAGAATCCTGAGCTTACCTCCTCCCCCAGACACATCAAGCCTTCGACTACATATACGACAACTCTCTGAGAATGCCCTCAAGACTAGCAGAACAGCTCTTCCACAGACAAAGCTATAAAGGAAAAGCAACATCAAGAAGGACAGGAGGGGTAGAGACACAGTTTCTACGGGACCCATACCTCCAGCACAACAATACACAAGAAGGAGGGCTATCACAGCACCAGAGATCCTCCCTGAGGAGCAAGGGGTTCAAGTCCCACATTGGGCACCTCCACCCTGAGGGCCTGGCACCCGGAAATGAGTCCCTCATTGAATATCAATGAGGCTGAACTCTGGGAGAACTGGAGGGCTACAGAAAACCAAGACTCCATTCTCAAAAGGCCTGTGCACAAACTTACTTGCTCTGAGACATAGCAAAGCAGCAGTTTGAAAAGCACCTGGGCCACACATGAATGAGATTTGCTGACTAATTTTAGGGTATGTGCTGAAGGAGCAGGGATCTGCAGGAACTTCTCCATGACAGAAGTACTAGCTGGTGCCATTTCTTGCCCTCCTGTCTAGCTGGCCTAACACTGGTGGGTACCAGTTCTAACACTCTCCATCTATACTACCAGCACCACTTGCCCTACCCCACACTCCTCTGTGGATGTACCATATTCAACACACCCATAACAGAAGACAAAGTGTCTCCAGCCCTACCTCACCCAGCAGGAGAACCCTGATGGGACCAGTCTCGCCCCACGATCCAAGAAGCTTTTACATGCAACACCAGCAGGCAGCCTCAGACAGAATGATGCCCTGCTAAAGCAGCTCCTGCCAGGAATTGGAGGGGGATCAGCCCTACCCACTGGTTTGTCCACAAGAGTAGTGACCAAATGAAAGAGGAATGAACACAAAGCCCAAAAAAGGAGACACTATGGAATGCCTGATTCTGATGACCAGGGGGGACTGTGCTTCCGGGCCCCACAGGACACTTTCTACATAAAGCCAATCCTTCAAGACCAGGAGACATAACTGATCTACCTAATACACAGAAACGAACAGAGATAGTCAGGCAAAACAAGGAGACAGGAATATCTTTCAAACAAAGGAACAACAGAACCTCAGAAAAAGAACTAAATGAAACAAAGATAAGCCATCTATCTGACAGATCAAAATAATGTTCATAAATGCATCTAACAGAAGAGAAGTATGGAGGAACAGAGGGAGAACATCAACAAGGAGATAGCTAACTTTAAAAAAAACAACTGTAGCTCAGAATACAATAACTGAAATGAAAAACACACTAGAGAGAATCAACAGCAGATTAGAGAATGCAGAAAAACAGATTAGTGATCTGGAAGACAGAAGAGTGGAAATGATCCAAGCTCAACAGCAAAAAGAAAAAAACATTTTTTAAATGAGGATGGTTTAAGAAACCTATATGATAATATCAAGCATACTAACATTTGTATTCTGGGGTCCCAGAAGGAGAAATGACAGAGAAAGGGACAGAAAACTTATTTGAAGATATAATGGCTCAAAACTTTTCTAACCTGAGGAAGGAAGCAGACATCCAGGTCCAGCAAGCACAGAGAGCCCCAAACAAGCTGAACCCCAAGAGGTTGACAAGAAAACACATTAATAATTAAATGTAAAAAATGAAAGATAAGGAGGGGCACCTGGCTGGCTTAGTGGGTAAAGCATGCAACTCTCGATCTCGGAGGTAAGAGTTCAAGTCCCATGTTGGCTGTAGAGATTACTTAAAAATAAAATCTTTTAAAAAATGAAAGATAAGGAGAGAATCTTAAAAGCAGCAAGAGAAAAGCAATTAGTTACATACAAGGGAACCACCATTAGACTATCAGCTGACTTTGCAGCAGAAACCTCAGGTCAGAAGTAAGTGGCATGCTATATTCAAAGTCCAAAAAGAAAAAAATTCTACAACCAGAAGACTCTCCCCAGCCAGATTATCATTCAGAATTGAAGAAGAGATAAAAAGTTTCCCAGACAAACAAACGTCAAAGGAGTTCATCACCATGAAGTTGGCCTTACAAGAAATATTAGAGACCTCTTTTTAAGAAGAAAAGGTCATGGGGTACCTGACTCAGTCAGTTAAGTGTCTGACTCTTGATTTTGGCTCAGGTCGTGATCTTGGGTTGTGGGATTGGCCCTGTGTCAGGCTCTGCACTCTGCTTGAGATTCTCTCTCTTCTTCTCCCTCTGCCCCTCCCCCTGCTCACACATGCTCGCTCTCTAAAATAAATAAATCTTAAGGAAAAAAAAAAAGAAAAGGTCATAACCAGAAGAAAATAATGAAAGAAAAAAAACTCTCACTGGTAAAAGCACACATATGGTAAAGATAGTGGGTCAATCACTTATAAAAATAGTATAAAGATTAAAAGACAAAGGCAATAAAATCAATTGTATCCACAATAATTATATCAGGTATACCAAAATAAAAAGATGTAAAATATGACATCAAGTACATCAAACACTGAGAGAGAGGGAGTAGAAATATAGTGCTTAAAATGTTCAAACTTAAGTAACCACCAACTTAATATAAATTGCTATATATATAGGGTGTTATATATAAATCTCATGATAACCACAAACCAAAGACCTATAAGAGATAAGCAAAAAATACAGAGAAAGAAATCCAAACAGAACACTAAAGAATAACATCAAAACACAAGGGAAGAGAGCAAGAGAAGGAGAAGGCAACAAAAAAGAACTACAAAAACAACAAAATGGCAATAAATACATACATCTCAATGATTACTCTAAATGTAAATGGATTAAATGCTCCAATCAAAGACATAGGCTAGTTGAATGGATGAAAAAACAAGACCCATCTATATGTTGCCTACAAAAGACTCCCTTCAGACCTAAGGACACACATACTAAAAGTGAAGGATAAAAAAAAATATACCATGCAAATAGAAACAAAAAGAAAACTGGGATAGCAATACTCATATCAGACAAAGTAGACTTTACAATAAAGACTAACAAAGAAGGGAATTACATAACAAAGGGATCAATCCAACAAAAACAATTTAAAAATTATAAACATCAATGCACCCAACATAGGAGCACCTAAATAGACAAAGCCAATATTAACACACATAAAGGGAGAAACTGACAATAGTATAATAAGATCAGGGGACTTTAACACTCCACTTACATAAGAAGGTATCATTCAGACAAAAATCAATAAGGAAACAGTAGCCTTAAAATTACAGGCCAACATCCCTGGTGAACATCGATGCAAAAATCCTCAACAGTATGTTAGAAAACCAAATTCAACAATACATCAAAATGATCATACACCATGATCAAGTGAGATTTATTCCAGATGTGCAATGGTGGATCAACATCCACAAATCAATCAACATGATACACCACCTTAACAAAATGAAGGATAAATATCTAATGATTATCTCAATAGATGCAGAAAAAGCACCTGACAAAATTTAACATCGATTTATGATAAAAACTCTCAAGAAAATGGTTATACAGGGAATATACCTCAGCATAATAAAGGCCATATATAACAAACTCACAGCTCACATCATACTCAACAGTAAAAAGCTGAAAGTTTTCCTCTAAGAGCAGGACTAAGACAAGGATGCCCACGGTCATCACCTTTATTCAAAACATTACCAGGAGTCAACCCAAAATGGTTTAAAGACCTAAATGTAAGACCTGAAACAATAAAATTAAAAGAAAACATAGTCTTATCAATTTTTTGAATCTATCTCCTCAGCAAAGGGAAATAAAAGAAAAAATAAATAATTAGAACTGTATCAAACTAAAAAGCTTTGCACAGCAAAGGAGACCATTAAAAAATGAAAAGGCAACACACTGAATTGGAGAAGATATTTGCAAATGATATACCCAATAACGAGTTAATATCCAAAATATATGAAGAACTTACACAACTCAACACCAAAAATGAAACAAAACCAAGAGTCCTATTAAAAAATGGGCAGAGGAACTGAATAGACATTTTTCCAAAGACATATAATAGATGGACAACAGATACATGGAAAGATGTTCAACATAACTAATCATCAGGGAAATGCAAGTCATAACCTCTATGAGATATTACCCTATACCCATCAGAATGGCTCTTACTGAAAAGGCAAGAAATAGCAAGTATGGGTGAGGATGTGAGGAAAAGAAAACCTTCATACACCATTGGTGGGAATGTTCACTGGTGCAGCCACTATGGAAAACAGTATGGTGGTTCCTCAACAAATAAAAAATAGAAATAGCATACAATCTAGCAATTCCACTTTTGGATATTTATCTGAAGAACATGAAAACACTAATTTGAATAGATATATGCACCCCTATGTTCAGTGCAGCATTATTTGCAATATCCAAGTGGAAGTAACCTACGTGTCCATCGAAAAATGAATGGATAAAGAGTATGTGGTATAGATGCATGATGGAATATTACTTAGCCATAAAAAAGAATGAGATTTTGCCATTTGCAATAACACAGATGGACCTAGAGGGTATTACCCTAAGTGAAACAAGTCAGACAGGTAAAGACAAACACCATATGATTTCACTTACATGTGGAATCTAAAAAACAAAAGAAATGAACAAATAGACTCAGAAATTCAGCTGACCCTTGAGAAATCCAGGAGTTAGGAGTGCTGACACTCCCCCTCAGTTGAAAATCTGTATACAAATTTTGACTCCCCTAAAACTTAACTATTAGATTACTGTTGACTGGAAAGCTTACTGATAACATAAACAGTGTAGTAACACACATTTTGTAGGCTATATGTATTATATACTATATTCTTACAATGAAGTAAGCTAGAGAAAAAACGTTAGTAAGAAAATCATAAGGAAAGAAAACACATTTAGAGTACTGTACTGTATTTATTGAAAAAAGTCCATGCATAAGTGGACCCACGCAGTTCAGACCCATGTTGTTCAGGGGTCAACTGTACAAGAACAAAGTGGTGGTTGCCAGAGGAAAAGGTGGTGGGGGAATGGGCAAATAGATTAAAAGGTATAAACTTCCAGTTATAAAATAAATACATCACAGGCATGTTAAGTACAGCATTGGGAATATAGTCAATAATATTTTAATACTTTTGTGTGGTGATAGACTTATTGTGATCATTTTGCTATGTATATAAATGTTCACTGTATCCTATACCTGAAATACTGTATGTCAACTATACTTCAATTAAAACAACAACAACAAAGGCTTCAGTGACAAAAGAAAGAAATCAATTAACTGGACCTCACCAAAACTGGAAATACTAGTGCTTCAAATGGCCCTATTAAGAAAGTGAAAAGAGTGGAAGAAAATATTTGCAAATCATCTTTCTGATAAGGATCTGGTTATTCAGGTTATATATAAAGAACTCCCACAATGCCAACAATACAAATAATTTTTAAATGGGCAAAAGATTTGAATAAATGTTTCCCCAAAGGAGACCTACAAATGGCCAATAAACACATGAAAAGATGCTCAACATTATTAGCCATCAGGGAAATGCAAATCAAAACCACAGTGAGATACCACCTCATCCCTATTAAAATGGCTATAAGAAAGAAAGATAAAATCAAGTGTTGGCAAGAATGTGAAGGAACTAGACCCCTCATACACTGTGGTGGAAATGTAAAATGGTGCAGTCACTTCGGAAAACATTCTGGAAGTTTCTCAGTTAAATAGAGTTCATCTAGCTTCCTATTAAAGGTCATCTGATTTTCTAACATAAAATCACTCTACAGCATATTAGCTAGATCTCTTTTTCTCCTAAATACCAGGATGTACTAGAAATTTAAAACAAAAGAAAATAAAAATCTCAATGTGTATAGAATAGTTTTTGTGTTTTTTTTAAATTAGAAAAGATTTAGTAAAAATATATTCAAACTCAGGTTATTGGGAACCTTTAGAATTTAAATCACTCTGGATGGTTGAGTCTTCCTTAGTTTTAAGAACTTACAAAAGGTTAAAAATTACGATATAATTCCCTCACACATCCCTGTTTGATTAAGCTGAGAAACTGGACATAGCTTGGAAACATCAAGGATATTAGTTATTACCTTTATTAATATATCCACCCTACTTTCTTTAATTACTTCCTAAATACAGGGCCTCACAAACTTATACCTCCTGCTTAGCTTCCTGAAGAGAAGGCCCTTGTTCATCTCTGGCTCACTATTGTACCCTTAGCACCGAACACGGTCACAAGAATGATAAACTGTAGTCAATGTGCTATAAGTCCTTTCTCCCTTTTAAATTGCTGGTCTAATCTTCAATGCATTTAGAAGCCACATAACTGTCTTATAAATGAGTATTAAGTGAGACAATGCAGTAATATATGGGGGCTGGTTAGCTACAGATCAAATACAGGAACTGTAGTGAATACATTTCATGAATCTTTATGGCTTCTCAAGAGACAAAACTTTTAAATTCCCAGTTGTGCTACAAATGGGTGAAGCTGTTTTAAAGACCGATGCAAGTTTGTTCAGAAGTGTAAAAAAGAACAGAAAAATGTTAATCTGAACCGTTAAAAGGTGTTAAAACCTGATGCTGAGGTTTAGCAATGGAAGACTATACAATTTTAAAAGAGCATTTATTGTAGAAAAAAGCATATTCTCCATTTTAGATCACATTTAAAAAGATCATTTTAAAAAACTAAAATTATCTGTTATTAATAAAATGTCCTTTTGTGTCTGATCGCTTGTTAATCATGCTGACCAAGTTTTAGCCTATGCTGGTCCAAGCCATAAGCAGCTAAGTTTGTGCCACAACTGAAATTCTGTTTTAAGCCAAATAGTGAAAAAAATCACTGTAAATATATTTAAATACTTGCAATGATAACATGACTTTACAGAAAGATTCTTTTTTTCTCCCTCCATATTTAAAGTTGTCACTTACCCACATTAAAAGCTGTAAGTAGATTTTTTCTTGAGGGGCCTAAAAAACAAAAGAAATATTTGTAAATTACACATTTTGAGTGAAATAGCACACAAAAATTAGCCATTTAAAAATATTTTCAAAAACAATCCATTATCTAAATTTTAGGTTCCAGATGAGAAATACCACTGAAATACAATTAACTTTATCAAGTATATTCTAGGTATAAAATGATATTCCAAATAACATCAGGATGAGTGTTTAAGGGTGATATGAATTCATTGCCACAAATTAAATAGGATAGGAAAACTAGAGTATTTTTTCAGTCAAGAACAGCCGGAGTGCAAATGTTAACAGTACTGAATTTACACCCATATTACACAGTTGATGTCATTCCACAGCTGACAAAGCAAAATAGGCAGGGTATTTATGAAAGACAGTCCCTAGTGTGTGATTTCTAAATTGCCAGGCATTAAATCCAATTCACTTGCTATTCAGCTAGGATGGAAAGAATACTGAAGCTGCTTCTCCAAACTGACACAATATGAAACACAACCAGGGGATCCTTTTGCAATGTGTATGTATATCAAATCACCAAACATACTACAATTTTATTTGTCAATTATACGTTAATAAATCTGACCAAAAATACAAGTAGTGGTAATACGTACAGAGCTACAAAGATAAGTCACTAGAAGAAAACAAGGAGCGCTTCTACTTGACCAGAGATGGTCATTTCTAGAGCATCATCATCTGCAGATTACTAGTTAGAACAGCTGCCACATTCTACCTATCTGCAGAATTTCACAGAGACCATAACCTCTTAAAATATGTGGCCATTAGGGGGGCACCTGGGTGGCTCAGCTGGTTAAGTGTCAGACTCTTGGTTTCAGCTCAGGTCATGATCTCAGGGTCATGAGATCGAGCCCCATTCAGGCTTTATGCTTAGGAGTCTGCTGGAGATTCTCTCTCCCTCTCCCTCAGCCCCTCCCACTGTGCTCCCTCCCTCTCTGTCATTCTCTCTCTCAATAAATAAATAAATAAATAAATAAATAAATAAATAAATAAAATCCTTAAAAAAAATATGTGGCCATTATAAATGAAAATCATTCATCCCCTCTCAAGTAAAATGTTTGTGATACAAAAGCTTGCAAATTCAACAGCAAGACGTATTAGAAAACTGGAGTTCCCTATTCCATAACGTTATCAGTGGAATCACAGAGTTCCAATTCTCTGGAAGTTATTTAGCATCAAAGTTTGACATCCCTTTTCAGTTACTGGTGTATGTGTAGATGCCGGGGCTGTATCATCATCAATAAAAATTGCAGATTTACATACTGATGTCATTCCAGCAAGAATGTCATTCCAGCAATGGGTAATGTGATGCATTAGAAACTTATTTAAGGGGCACCTGGGTGGCTCAGGTCATGATCCCAGGATCCTGGGATCGAGCCCCACGTCGGGCTCCCTGCTCAGCGGGGATCTTACTTCTCCCTCTCCCTCGGCCTGCTGCTCCCCCTGCTGGTGCTCTCTCTCGATATCTGTCAAATGGATAAATAAAATCTTCAAAAAAAATAAAAGAAAAAGGCTAATTCTTACAGGCCAAAAAAAAGGGGTTCTTAACTACAACTCAGGAGCATAACCTACTGACCTGTAATTTCCCTTGAATGTAAGGTAAATCTGAATTATGTGAAAGTCGAATGACTGCTTGTAAACGGTGTCATCGAGGCAGATATTCGTGTTATATTTGACAATATGTTATCTGACCAGTTTTGCATACTTCTCTTGTCTCCTTATCAGTTCACTCACACAAACCATTGTGCTGTTTTCATTAACTCCTGTCTTCTAATTGAAATTGTCTATTAAGAATATATTTGCTATCTATTTTTCCTTTGTTTTTATGACTAATAGAAATCAAGAAAATTCATTAGCTATATCTTAACCTAGATATCAGGGTAAGGGATATACATATTTTTTATTTCCCCCCTACCTGCCAAAATCATTAGTTGTCTCTTACTCTGTAACTAAGCAATTTCCTTCTGTTAAAACTGAAATACTGGAAAATACTCTTCCTGTTATTGATAAGATGGTTATATCCCAGAGTAACTATAGTAGCTGAGATCTACTAATAGTGTAAATAAAATACTTTTCTTAAAAAAACTAACACACACCACCTCGAATATGGGTCACATATTCTATTTCAAGTTTCTCATTCATAATTCTTTCAGTTAAGCAGTCTTTCAATTCACTAAGCACGAATCCAACTTCTAATGTGCTTGAAAATCCACTTCAGATTTGGTGATAAAGCTGCATGAAAACACTGTATATTAAGTACATACCACACATTTTGTAAACCTGCAAGTTCTTCATAGCCAAAGCAATTACTAAGTGAGTAATACAAAGAGGGAGACGAGAAAGAACAGAAAAAAAAGAACATGGTTTGGACCAAAGGTGGGAAGTAAATTATTCATTTCTATCTCATGGTTCTAGATCCCTATCTTAGAATAATTTAACTCTGGAAGTCTCATTTATTTTTACCTTATACCTGTGTTTTATCTCTTGATTTATGGGCATCAAGTTTTCACTACAGAACCTACGGACTCTCAGAAGATACCCTTTACGGTAAAAATGTAGTATGTGTCTTTTTTCAGAGAGACTCTTTGTAAATAACCGTTCAAAGTCCTATGAACCTCGCTGCCAAAATTTAACTCTCTGCAATGAGGAACATACCTTTTGGAGGAGTTTTTAGTAAGTGTGCATGAGCTCTGGATACCAAAGGCTTCAAATATAAGGATCCTGAGGAACCATTCTGAAATGCTGGTTTGGGAGGTTTTTCCTCATACTTGATGACAGTAGCATTACTAGCTGCAATAAGAGAGAAGAGTACATTTCATTTTATAGATAAATATAGCATCAATTTTCCAAACTTATTCCTTCCTTCATGAATCAGTAAGTGCTCACTAAGCACCTACAACATGCCAGACATGCAGCTCCTGTCCGCAGAGATGCAAGGTAAATGCTACATCCAGAGTGACCGTATGGAAAAAAAAGAAACAACCCAAAAAACAAAAAACACAAAGTGACTGTACATCCTGGCATAATCCAAGTTGATGTATCTTGTCCAGTTGAACTTTCATCCCAAATAAAAGTTGGAAGATAAATTCTATGGCCATCCCATGCCATGTAATAAGCATGCCCAGGTGCAGCGATGAAGAGCATCCATCTCCACGAGGACAAGGCAGATCTGTCAATAAGCTAATAATAATAATAATAAACACAGGCAGCCAGCTGTGCTACTAATGTGAGAACAATAACACACAAATTCCTTGGTAGCTACAAAGCTGAGATCTGGTTCTGCTCCTCCCCTGCTCCAGCCAGGAGGTAAAAACTCTCCCATCTGCCCCGGAACAGAGGTGCCTAAGTCCCAAAGTGAACACATAAAAGCAAATCCCACCTAAATAATGAAAACCACCTCTGATGTGGCAGGTCAATCTTTCCTCTCTACTCACATGGGAATCCTCCCAGAAAGAAAACACAAATCGTTTCCAGGCACTAAAAGAATGACTCAACAATTTTTGGAGAAACTGTGGTGCTCGCCAACTCTGCTTAGGCTGCGCTCTGAAATTCTGAGTCCACTACAGTTAACTAGGCCAAGGGCGCTGCTGCAGAAGCAGACCTACGATATTTTCCAGGAAACATGTCAGGGTCAAAGTTAGAGGGAAAAATTAAGTGTAACAGGCCCATGAACCCTGGAAAGGGCACCTGCCATTTTGCTACAGTCCCTGATTTTGCCTCCGGTTCTTCATTAGGACTCAGGAGACAAACTTAGCACGTCAATGGACAGTGAGACTTCAGAATAAAGGACACAGCTTTAAAAAAATAATGGTGATCATTCACAACTGGTTGATTTCTATCAGAACCACAATCTGAAACCATGGAGAAACAGTTATAGCAAAGCCTGAAGTAGATGTTTGCTTACTCTTATTTCTGCTTTTGCCCAGTAATGACCAAAGCCCTTCCGCATCAAAAAACTAAGTATCAGAACAAACAAACAAAAACTAAGTGTCTTTCAGTTGCTTGAGGCAACTGTGTAGCCCGTATTTATATAGGTTCTTCCAAAATTGTGCATTTCCTCTTCACGTTTATGGCTGGCTTCCCGTTGGATTCTAAAGGGAAACCAAACCTTCTGTAGAATTCTTAAGATTTGTATTTGTCTTTTGGGGCAGGGAAAAGGGCAGAGGACACGGAAAGGAACAGGGCTTGTTTCCTACACTCTGAACTCCAAATGAGAATGCATTTTCATATTATGTTTTCACTGAAGGAATATTTGATCCATAATTTTTTCCATTTCCTAGGAAATAGTGTTCCTCTGCTAAGGTATAGTTAAGTGGGCTTTGTGGCTACTTTAGGAATGTAACACCATTACCATCATTTATTTCAGTGTTTTGGGCAGGGGGAGTCTACATTTTAAAATCTCAGAAGCATCAAAACCCTCATAGTGAAGGTTTGAAAAATAGTACCAGCACCAGGCGCCTGGGTGGCTCGGTTGTTAAGCGTCTGCCTTTGGCTCAGGTCATGATCCCAGGGTCCTGGGATCGAGCTCCGCATCGGGCTCCCTGCTCAGTGGGGAGCCTGCTTCTCCCTCTCCCACTCCCCCTGCTTGTGTTCCCTCTCTCGCTGTGTCTCTCTCTGTCAAATAAATAAAATCTTTAAAAAAAAAAAGGAAAAAGAAAAATAGTACCAGCATGTAAAGATCGAAACAAACGACTGCAAACCTCGTTAAGTGGTATTAAAAAAAAATTAGCAGTAATGACCTAAGGAAAAAAAAAAATCAGCATTTCCTTAAAACACCATTCTAAATTCACCATTCTCTATAACTGAATCATCTTTGAAAAAATACACTGCCCAGAAGCTTAGCTCCTATAAGGATTTTTAGCATTACTGTTTGGCTTTTCCTAAGAGATTACCACGTTACACAACACTCAAGAGTATAAACCCAGCAGTTGGTCCTTTTCTCTTCATATCCAAGGAAAAAAAAATCCAAACAAAAATACTTGGAGGGGCGCCTGGGTGCCTCAGCTGGTTAAGCGTCTGCCTTCAGCTCAGGTTATGATCCCAGGACCTGGGGATCAAGCCCCATGTTGGGCTCCCTGCTCAGTAGGGAGCCTGCTTCTCCCTCTCCCTCTGCCGCTCCCCCTGCTTGTGCTCGCTCTCTGTCAAATAAATAAATAAAATCTAAAAAAAAAAGAAAATACTTGGAAAGTTTTCTGGTCCCTTTTCCCCATAAAAGTTAATCTTTTTATCCATGTCCCCTTGCTAACCATACAAACCACTGGCATTTTTATATCACCACAGACCCACTGGGCCAGAGGGGAAATCTACAGGTGTACTCATTCACTGCCTGGTTCCCAAGATTAATTCCCCTGCCACCAACCCAAACTGGACTTTTTTTATTGTTTCTCAATGATGTTCAACTCCTAGTTCTAAGCATCCAGCTCTATTCTAATACTCAACACATAATCATAAATTTCTTTATTACCAACCTTGATTCCTTTCTTCACCTCACACTGGAAAAGGGTGAGAGTCTACCTTATGTATAACTATGTTATAAATATAAAGACAGAAATTTTTCACTAGGTTATACTATCCTAACTCCTAGAACAGTGTTTATAGATGTCAGTTAAACCTGTAAAGACATGCTGTTATTCTCCCTGATCTACGTCAAATCACTCTACAACGAGCCATCTGTTCGTTCTTCCTGTGCCCATATAACATTTCCCATATTAGGTGAGATCAACACAGTCTTCCCTCCTACTGAGAGATTTCTGTCAGTTTCCTACCTTCTTTCCAATTCTCTTTCCCCAGAACCCAAAGACTTGGTCTTTGTCAAGCTGAAAATTACAGGGAGCTAATGTAAATGATAGTACTGAAGAGACTACTACTGTAAAATTCAACATAACTTTTTTAAGGATGGGTGGGAAAGGACTTCACGGTCTTAACAGAAGCAAAATTTTATAGAGCATATCTTTTAGGTTTTCATATAAAATGAATATTGGGTTTCAATTTGCATTTTTACTTTTGCTAAATCAAAATTTCAAAAGAAGTAAATGATATTATTAAAGTCTTAACCATGTATTCTGACAATCTGGATTTCAGTCTCACTTTTCTTGAAACATTTTTTTAAATTCATCAGGAGCAAATAAGTCACCTATTCAGATTTTGAAAAATTGAACTGAGTTTAATTTATAGACCTAATATAAAATCGTATGATCCCAAATTCATTCATACTTTTCATTTCTCAGCTTTAAAAACAAAGGATCTTCAGTTTCCAAAGAACAGACTAAAAGGATTTTTAACTAAAGCACAAGACAAAAGTCTCACGAGGCACAATACTCCTGTCCCTTGGCTTTTTGTCACACACAGACAGGAGGTGTTGTCCCGGAAACAAAATGCCACTTGTCAGGCTCAGCGTAAACACTGGATCCAGCACCAGATCTATCATCAACTTCCTAACATGGGAGGGTCAAAATCCATATACAAGGATAAAATTTCTGAGTTTGACCAGGTACAATGACAGACAGACACACACACACACACACTCCCTCTCTCTCTCTGATCATCTACTGTACACACTTCCCACTTTTACTCTTTCCCAGTTCACTAGTGGTGGGAACAAACTATGCTGAGCTGCACACACTTTTATGACCAACAATTACCCATCTTTCAATCCCCTAAATACTCTGTTGGTGCGTTGCTTTCTAGTAAACCCCACTTGAAGGATGTACTTCTGTATGAGGCATGATATCCTGAAAATATTTCTCCTGCCCTCTATTTCAGTTCCTACCATGGCAGCTGATTGGGTATCCTGATGGTATCTAAATTTTCCCTTGTCCAGAGCTATTATATCCAAATAATAAACTGTTTGGTGGAAAAAGTGCCCATAATTTCAAGTAATGGAATGGAATCCATTATCTCTGAGTTCTGGTCCTGACTTGGCCACTGCCTAGCTACGAGTCCCTTCATCTCTCTATATATAAATGAGTGGGTTTGAAAATCAAGTTTGGAAATGGTACACATGCTCTCACAGGGCCCTCACTAAACAAATATGGTACTCAGTACCTGTGAGATAATAGAAAATATATATTGGGTCTCTGCCCCCATTTCCTAGCACAGATCTCCTGAAATCCTTTTAACTTCTTTGGTGACAGGAGTATCTTTTGTTCTAATGAAGTGATTCTGTGTGGGTTCCCAGATGGGGGCTAGTCACTGGAAAGACCAAGCCATGGTTAGACTCCTGGAATTTTTGGCCCCGCCCTCCATTTTCTTGAGAAGGGCAAAGGGTTAAAAATGAACTTAAGGATCAATCATGCCCTTTTATGGAAGCCTCCATAAAAAACTCCAACTATGGAGATGGGAGAGCTTCTGAATTGGTGCACACCTACAGAAGGGATGCACACTCTTCACCCTTCCCGCATACCTTGCTCTATGCATCAATTCCATCTAGATGTTTACCTGTATCCTCTGCTACACCCTCTTATAATAGCTTGGCATTTATTAGTAAGTAAATGTTTACTTCAGTTTTGCGTGCGGCTCTAGCATATTTATCATACCCAAGATAGGAGCCGTTGGAATCTCTCATTTACAGCTGGTTGGTGAGAAGTACAGCTGACAGTCTGGACCTGTGACTGGCATCCGAAGGGGGTTGGGGCCAGTCTTGCAGGAGTGAGCCCTTAACCTGTGGGATCTGCTGCCATCTCCAGTAGATGGTGTCAGGATTGAAGACCACCCAAGGAATAGCTTGCTGTGGTCGAAACTGCCACACAGCTGGTGACCAGAGTGAAGTGTTGTGAGTGGGGTACCAGTGTGAGAGTCAAGGAGACACACAGAAGGAAGGACTGGCTTTTCCCGATAGAGGAGGGAAGAACTGTAGGTTTTTCTATTAGAGTCCCACTGAAGCCACAGGCATCCTCAAAATTCTCCTCAGCACAGTGCGACAGGGGCCACGATCCCTGGGCGACAGTCTGTCTGAAGAGTCAATATGTGATATCCCACATGCGGTCGCCCAGGTCCCAGCAGCTGTAATAACAATTTAAAATTGCCCCTGTTCTGTTGTGATCCTTGGTTCTAGGGGCTTCAATTATGCCAGAAAAATAGATTCTCTGGAATCCTTAGTTTCATTTCCCCGTAGTCCAAGTGTGATTCAAGTGAAAGAGAGTAAGAGAGATAATGGAGTCTGAAGAGAGTACAAAGAGATTCTCAGAGAAGCCTAGGCAAAAGAAATTATTTTCTTATTACAGAAGGGCTTCTCATTGTTCCAGACTTATTTGCAAACTAACATTTCATACTACATTCTAGCATCTGGCTAGCATTAGTTTTGTTTACTGAGCTATGTATATATGCAGAGCCAACATTCTGCTTATTTCTGGAATTCTTTTTGTCAATCTGTATAAGGCTACCTACTGTGCCAGATCATCTGCCCACCTGACTTGAAATCAAGTCACTACTGAAGTCTACACTTCCAAATTCCAAAACCAAAGTTACTCAACTGGGTAGTAACAAGAATGTCTCCTATATACCCCCAGAAAAACACTGCAAAAATGAAGACAAAATTAATGCCAGTCTAGATAATAGCATTTTCTTATTTAATAGTCTATTTGGATGTACATAAGTATTAAGTGTGTGATACAGAGCCAGAGTATATCCACTGCCTCGCATCCCCTTCCTTACCTATGGCAGACATCACTAGTCAAACACAAACTTTTGCTCCGACCCTGGAAGCAGCCTGAAAACCTTTCAACAATCTACTCCAGGTACTTCTGACCAACTGACCAGTGTGGGCAGGTGAGACAGTACTCATTCGCCATCACCCTGCGGGTAAATAAGAGGAATCCTTCTATCAGCTTGATCACTTCAACAACTCAAACACCCACCTTCCAAACTATTAGACACCATCTTATTGTAGTGAAGGAAATCGAAGTGGTCAGAAACATTTTTGCTACAAGGATTTTTAAGATGATGTAGTACTGCCCTCCTGTTCCTCAGGTGAGGATCCTGAGGCTAAGACAGTGGAAGATCATCCACCTTCCCATGAGTTGGCAGGAACACTAGGAGGAGTCTGAGGTGAACGCCCTTTTCTATGTATCACACCAGCTAAGCCAGGGCTGGCCATGAAGGCCAAGGTCAAGAATACTCCACTTCTTTAGCTACCCTCCTGTTCTCCTAAATTCCAAAAGAGTACAAACAGCTTTAGTGTGCATCTCTTGCATTTCCCCCCCTCACCATCTGTCTCTCAAAAATAAACATATTTGTGTGTGTGTGTGTGGCCAAACGGGAAGAAGGAAGCCTTTGGATTTCACATTCGGTAAGGGGGCAAAATTACACACTCACTAAAGGCTTCCTTCCACACATATACAATGGCCCTCAAACCATCAACTCTCTTCAAGACCTACAATATATATTTTTATCCAATGATCTTAAAAACTGGACTTTAGCGGAGTCTGGGAGAGCTTATGAATGTTTAAACTCTATGCACGAGCACATTTGACAGAGAAGCTACTGTGCAAATACAAAGAAATGAGCAGCAAAGCAAGAACACACTCTTGAAAGGGGTTTAAATGCTTAACTCAGTATGAATCCAAACGGTTATCAAAAGATTTCCTCACATGACCCATCATTATCAGAAATAGGAAAAAATTCAGTTCAAAATGATTTTCATGTCTTAAAGTAATCTTTAAAAGGTACGCATCTTTAATATCTTTGAATATAATGAGTAAAATAATCAAAGAAGTGATGTTTTAATTCTAGGAAAATATTTTTCTATACTCATACAACTATAAGCTACATACACAAAACTACTGCTTATTTAATCAGAAATGAGACCAAACAGTCTTTAATAATAAGGTCATTTCATGTACTCGGCATGTCGACAATGCCACTGAATTATATTAAGTCTGAAAACACAGAAAATATAGAATAAAATTGATTCTATTTAGAACCATTCACAACTTATATGTAAATACGCCAATATTACAATCAACAAATTACAAGTTATAAAAATAACAATCAAGAGATGCTAAATCAATTTATTGAATAAAATTTAAGCATGCTTACAAAGAAAACAATCAAACCAGAAATCGTCGACCTACTTCTTTTCCCAGTAAGCGTGGCTAACAAAGGAACTATACAAAGGCTGTAGGATCCCAGGACCAGCAGTGTCAATAAGGTAGCATCATAGTGCCTCTCTGAACCAGCCGGTGGGGTGAGTGTAGAATTGATAAATATTTTTGAAGAAATATCCGTCTCTGTACAACTGCGAAATCCTCCTGGTACAGTCATTTAAAAAGATCAAAGCAATCTTAAGCAGGAAAAACTGCAGCCATGTTCACTCTCCTATCCCTCATGCTTGCTCTTAGTGAATTAGAATGGAGGGAAAAAAAAAATCTGGAAGCTCCAAGGCACTACACAAAACAGATTAAACCAGCTAGCAAATCAAAGTAAGAAAAGACTCATTGATCTGAATGCTTAATCTGCAACAGGGACGCATCCACCGCTAGGCAGCCTCTGTGGGTATACGGTAAACCCCTTTGTTACAAGACAAAAAGGAACGGACAAAAGCACTTTACAACCTCCTTCGGAGAGTCAGACACGGTACTGAAACGGTGGCCAAGTCAACATGGCTGTCAATGGAAAAGGCTGGAGAGCGCCACCACCGAACGTGTCTGCTTCCAAGGGTCACAAATTCCGTTGCTACACGGCTCTCGGAGAGCTCGCCGGTGATTCTGCTTTGGCAGTTTGTTTTTAAAATTCACACCGCAAACAGAGAAAGCTGCAAGGGAAATAACCTTAGAATAATACATGTGTGAATTCCCTTTTCAAATCCACAGAACATTCCTGGCTACATGCAAACCTTTCCTATTTTATGCCACAACTTTAAAAGTGAAACAATAAGCGGATAATAAGCCTTTTTAATTTTAAGTAACACATTTTAATATTCACAAAGTTTCCAGGACACAGCTACTTACTATCACGTGAGACAAGCTACTGCTGCTAAGTGACCTCTCGGAAATGTGCTCATTAATTCGGCCATTAATTCAAAGCCTTCTCCTCCACACAATCACACTCTCAATTCTGTCCCATGCTGGCTGAGTGCCCTTGGGCCAGCGAAAACCTCTCTGAGTCTCACTCGCTCACCTCATATACACAATCAGGGCAGTGGCTGAAGGTATTTGAGAAAGAAGAAAAAAAAAAAAAGGAAGAATTTATGGCAACCGTATAATAGCGCTCCACACCCAGAGGTTCAATAACTAGGACTCCACTTTGTCCTTGTTCCAGCACCAGAAAGAAACAAATTGATCCCTCCTTAAAGCAGAGAACTTCCCTCCTTTCCACCTCACGCTTAATAATCTTATTTTATCTGGCATTCTAGTTATCCAGGTAAATATCCTCTTCAACCACCTTTTAGATAAGGGCCATTTCTTTTTTTTTTTTTTTTTTAAAGATTTTATTTATTTATTTGAGAGAGAGAGAATGAGAGAGAGAGAACACCTGAGAGGGGATAGGGTCAGAGGACGAAGCAGACTCCCTGCCGAGCAGGAAGCCCGATGCGGGACTCGATCCAGGGACTCCAGGATCATGACCTGAGCCGAAGGCAGTCGCTTAACCAACTGAGCCACCCAGGCGCCCAGGGCCATTTCTTTTATATCCCATATCCCTCACAGCATCTATCGTGGTGCCCATACCCAGCAGACACTCCACAGCTGTTCAAATTAATAAATCTGTCAATGATGGTGTGAGGAAATTTAGAAAGGAAATGAGCAAATACTTAGACCAAATACGTCTTTCGAATGAAAAAGATAGCTCAATGAATTCACCCATTTTACACTCAGAAAACAGAATTTACCTTAACTAAAAACTTTAGAAATATTGAATTTAAATTACTTAAAATTAGGCTTGAAGTTATACTAGTCATATTATACTGACTCTAGCATCCAAAATATAAGATTATAAAACATACATCGACAAAATATAGTCTTTTATAAAGCAAATCCCACTGAAGTTCTCTCTATTCTGATTTCCAGTTGGGTTCCAATAGCCCCTAGATTGCTTTCCTTCCTTAAACAAACCAAAAAACACCATTGCTTCAAATGATACAATTTAGAATTCTCCATGCAAAAAAAAAAAAAAAAAAGCCACGTACCTTCAACACATAAATAGTTCAGTGTTTCATAGCACTGAATATGCATTCATCAAAAAAGAGTGTCTTTTGAAGAATTTGCTTTTCCTGACAAACTTTTTGAGAAAGTCCACAGGAGAAGCAGTGCTCCTATTTTCCCCTAAATCACAGAATCAAAATTCTAGTAATTATTTGTAGCACATTAGTCTTTTCTTATACCTACGGTCACAATGATCCTAGAAGTTAGACAGAAGACCAACTTACAATTATTGCTGTAAGTACTCAGATCACTGTGGGTGCTGGTAATAGAGGAGGTGCTTCCCGTCCTCCTCAGCGCAGAACTTTTCAAAGATGCTTTGCATTTAGGAAGTGGTCTAAGCAAATTCACTCGAGATGGCTGTGCATTTTTCGAGGATGTAGGTTTTCCTTGGGATTAAAGAAAAAAAAGTTTCTACTTTATTTTGAAAGCTTTAAGCTTAAAAACCTCATCTCCTGCACTAACTACTGAGTCAAAATACAAACTGAATATTCGGAATTATGCAATCTTCACGTAGATGTGTTTTTTGTATTTTTGATGACTTAGAGGCAGAAGAGCAGAGGCAATGATGAGACCATCAGGATATGTGAAGGGTAGCTGTAAGCTGTAAGCTGGAGTAATTAACTCAGGTCTTGTGTAACAGAGAGACAGATCAAAACAGCCATGTGACACAGGGGCTTCGGGCAAAGTTAAGAATCAGAGCTCTGACTTCCGCTCATACTGTTGATTAAAAAGTAAACAAACTAGTCCATTCACACACTAGGCTATCACATAAAAAAATAGATGAAAATTTAAAAACCAAACAGAAAGAATAATTCAATTTGAGGAGAAAAAAAATTCATTTAAAAAATGCCTAATGCTTGCCACCAGGTGGCACTGGATTATTTTTTTCACCTCTTCATCTTGACTCCTTTGCCAAACTAAAATGGTCTTCAAACTTCTCTTGCTGCAAGTGTTCCCATTTAGCAATGAAATACATATGCTTCATAATCTCTGGCACATTTGAAATCACACAGTCCTGATGCTCACACCTGCTACCTGATTATGGGCATTTCCCAAGTTCAATCCTTACAACTTTCTTCATACACTTCTCTCTTGCAGAATCTTCTTCATTTATTTTACTCTAACCTTTACCCATTTGGATGAATCCCAAATTCTCACTTGCAGACTTATCCTCTTTCTGAATACCAATGCCACTCACATTTTAAATTCTTTGCTGAATGTTTCAATTTCGACACTTCGAAACCCTCCTCCCTTATGCTAATTATAAATCCATTTTTCCTTTTTCCCAGCCTCAAAACATTGGAATTGTCCCCACATCCCCATATAATCTAACATGAAGACTCTCAATACTAAGGGTATTACACCACTGAAAAATATGAAGAGCTGAAAAAAGAACTCACACGAAAACGATGGTGTCCTATATTCCTAATGGCCCTGTAAGTGAGTGAAGTAATATTTCTGGGAAGTGAGGCTCATTGCTTTGCAGGAGTTCAGTGATTTTGCTCATAAAATTTTCATCTTAATAGAGAAAAACGAGGTTAAGCTCCTCAGACCTGGTATTTAAAATCACCCACATTAAAGTTCTACCTATTTCCAGCTTTATCTTTGTACTTATTAACTGTAAAACTCAAACTTCCGGTTATGTTTATTCGCAAAAGACGAGTTTATTCGGGAACAGGCGAGGGCAGCGGGAAATCGGGAAGGCTGTTACAAATAAAAAGTCCCCTGGAGTAAACTGCGAGCTGGAAGTATAGTGGCTTTTCATTGGCTGAGTTGTGACGGTGTCTGATTGGCTGGGTTGCTGTGGGGGGGCGGGGAGGAGGAAGCCTTCCTTCCGCCTGCTGGGATAATCAAGTAGTATCTGCTTGCAAGTTAGTCTTTTTGTTGGTCCTGCTCCAGACAGAGTGGTTGTAGGGCAGGAGAGCTCCCCCTGCCCAACCTTCCAATCTCATTTTAGTGAGGTTTCCCGTTGCTTATTTTCACACGCTGTTCTTTTACACTGCTGTGTGCTCTGCTCCCATGAACGTAGTTTCCTCTCTGACACCCGGAAGTACTATTCTAATTCATGAGGCACATCGCTTCTTTTCAAAGACATCTTCTTCCGCTCAATCCAAATCCTACAAATCCTCTTCACCCCCTTATATTTTGCCTCAACAACTGTATTAGACTCCTAAAGTGCTGTCCTTCCACCCTTTCCAAGTCCATCATGTTGATCCCCTGAACATGAAAAAAAAAAAAAAGGTCATGACCCAGTCTAAAATTTGTGATTCCCCATTATCTATAGGATGATCTTATTTTTAATCCCCTTAATATTTAATTTTAAAGGTGTAAATGGCAGTCCTAGGACTGATTCCGATCAACCTCTCCCCCATGATGCTTTGCCATGCTCTCATCCCTACAAACACACACCCCTTACTTTTAGTTTTCCAGGCCTTTTTACTCTATTCTTCTGCTTATGTCCATCTTTGTGAATGAACTAGCCTTTTTTCCATCTAGTCCCCTATCTTGCCTGGTGAATACAAAGCTGACCGTTCTTTCAAATCCTTGGCACTCATTTGTAGCCCCTACCCCAGATCTACTGAATCACAACCTCCATTTTAACAAAATCTCCTGGTGATTCGAATACACGTAAGCATGAGAAGCACTGTTGAGAATCAGAACTTCTTCGCTCCTGCCAGGGCACCCTCCCGTGTGTGCCATGGGCCACGCCCCCTTCACCACACCCACACCTGCTTCCAGGACAGCATCTGTTTCAGTAGGGCTCTCGGACTACTCTCTAAGGTCCCTGAGAACAGGAAGAGGACCTGATTCCATTCTGTCCCTCACGCCCTAGCCAAGTGTCTAGCATGGAGTGAGATTTAATAAATATTTGCGGAATGAATTTTTATCGTAAGGCCAAGAGGAAAGTGTGGGAAATGGGGAGAGGTTGGTGGAAGGGGACAAACTTTCAGCTGTGAGAAGAATAAGGTCTGGGGAACTAATGTAAAATGGTGACTATAGTTGATAAGACTATTAGATCACGGGAATTTGCTACGAGTTGAACTTAAATGTCCTCAAAAAAAAGAGAATATGTGAGGTGAGGGATATGTTAATTAACTCCATAACTAAAATCATTCTATAATTTACATCAAATCACCACAATGTACACTTTAAATGTCAAATTAGATCTCAATCAAGTTGGAAAAAAAATAGATGTAGAATTATACAGATGATAGTAATAGCTATTAAATTTTTTTTTCAAAGGCCAGGAGTAAATAAATTTTGATAATGCCTTCTCTCATCTTCACTGAAGCATTAAACACTTAATTTTTACAAGCTTATTTGTCCTTTGTTAATATTAAGGGACTCTTCAAACAGTCTATTAACTAGATAAAAGGAGACAAATATTTGAATATCTATTACTTGCTAATTATTATAAGGACTATAAAGAAAAATGTCTCCTTTTAAACTTACATTTAGCCACCAGTTTTACTTGCTTTTGGAGGTACAGAAAAACTGATCTTTTAGAATATACAGTTACTAAATTATGGCCCCTTGACAGAAAAAAACATAATGAGTCCTCATCCTCGGAAACAATGAGCAAGGTTGAGCAAGTAACAGATGAATATTTCTGGGCTACAGCCACAGTACAGTCAAGGCTAAACAAGTTTGGAAACTCAACTTGTTTTTCAGAAAGGGATGTTTCATAGCATTGTTTCTGACAGCATCGTGGGTTTACAGACATTTCTCAGTGTACCTCAGAATTACTACAGACCTGCACCCTCTCTGATTCCAACATACAGCCAGACACCAGAAGCAAGGTCACCCCGCCAGCTTATCTGTGATTGCCATGACCTGCCCTACCCCATTCACAAGGCTCACTGTCCCTCCCACCCAGCCCCACCCCCCCCTCCACAAAATGGCAACTTGTAGTTCCTAGCAAAAGTCCTCCCCATTTGACCATCAGTCTGACTCCTGGGCATTGAGGGTACTGAACAAAGCCTCCTTCACCACAGAATTAACTCCTTTGAAACTCAGCACTGCCATTACTATTCCCAGCTCACAGATGAGAGAGCTACTTGGGTGATTAAATGGCTTCCTCGGGTCACACACCTAAGCAATAACAGTGATGCCGGGAAGTCAGGCAAGCTACCACCAGCCCAGAGTTCCCTCTACTGGGCTGCAGAACAGAAGCATCAGGTGAAGGAAAGCAGCATCAGGCTGGAGGCCACCTGAGCTCCTCCTTTTAGAAGGGGGCTCACCTAGTGCAATGGTAAACACAGTGGAGATACAACCAAGGTGTTCCACTGTTCCACCAACAGTCCTCATGTTTAACTGAAGAGCAAAGTTGACCTCAAGTACCCATAATTGGACTTCATATAAAGAAGCAGTAAACCATATACATCATAACCAATATGAAAAGTAAGACATGGCAATATTGGGCTGAAAGACTGAGTAACCTGAGAACCAAATTCTTAAATAAGGAAATCCTTATAGGACTGCTCTTACAGTTCTGAGGGGTAGTATTTACCCATTCGCTTCACAGCACGTAACCTATCCCAGACATAAACCATCAAGATTTAAGATCTACCTGCAGATGCATTACTGGCCTCAGTGGTGGTTTATTTTAAGCTTATGCTGTTAGCAGAATCTTACAGAGACAACAGATTTGTTTTGACCCTGTAATTATTACCATCTTTTGTCTAGGGAGAACATGGAAGGAATAGCATTTGCACTTAGCCTTAGATAGTAACACACAGAGAGTCTACTGAGTTTGAAGTATGGCTTCATCAACAAGCAATGTACTCGGATACCCACCTTGGAAAATCCAATTAAATGTACTTTACGTTACAGAACATCATTAAGGAATGCCTTGTAAAACTAAAAATCTAGTAAAATGATGTATTATGTGGAAAAAATATATTAATATTATCCTCTTTTTTTAAGCTCATACTTACCTATATACTGAAAAATTCTACAAGATATGCCAGAATTTTATGAGGTTGTTATGAAATGTAGCACAGTGGGACATAAAGGAACAATGAGGGAAAAAGGCAGAAATGGGCAATTTTCCCTTCACCCTTCATATGCTTTTTCCCCTTTATATGCTTATTACTCCATGTGAATTTTTTTATAATAAGCATATTTTATCACAAAAGCTAACATAAAACATCAAAACACTAATAGATACTATTAAAGTCACTGGAGTCAAATATTTAATCAGATAAAGATGTTCAAAACAGATAAAGAAACTAAGAAAGATGTTCAAAACAGATAAAGAAACCAAGAAAGGATAAAGTGGATCAACAATTAAATAGATTCTAATCATTTTTATTCCCGTGCCTCTGTAAACATTAGGTATTCTTCAATCCTTTTAATTTTACTAAGAAAAACAACAACACAGAAATCAATGGCTTAACTGATGCTTTTATATGGTTATGATGAAAACAGTCCCTTTGCTACTAGAAAGTTCTTCATGAGACCATAATGGTGTGTTCCTAGGACTGGAAATTAAAGCTGAAGAATGAACTCCTGAATGATACTCCTTTGTTCTGACACTTATGTTAAAGGATTCATTGGCCAGGAGAAAGCTCCCAGGGCATTCACAGGTATGTAGTGATCTCTCTCAGCTCCGGCCTGGCCTCCCCTGTTCCTCAAGGAAAGGCTGGGAAAGCAAGTAAGTCCCACAAGCTCGCAAAACGCCTTCAAAGTAATGAGAGCAGTTTCCCAGGCCACAGAAACATCAACTCGTCAAAGCTAGTTCTTCTCTCTGAACTCTCAACCAGACCAGGATAAATTCAGCTATAACATGTTTTTCATGAGATTATTCCACATTGAACAAAACGAGCTGCTATTCTTTAAATTTGATGAAATTAAAGTGTTCTGAAGAAGTTCCAAGGAGTTGACCAAAAAAACCCACAAAACAACAACACTTGATCTTAGCCAAAAGGACAAAAAAGCTCCCCCCCACCGCCATAAAACCTTAACTACTATTTTACCTTTATTAGGAGACACAGATCATCTTAATAAAAATCTAGACAATGGATTCCCGGGAGGGGTTATGCTACACAAGTATTTACTTGCCTCCATAGTAAGGTAACTGCAAAGTAAGGTAATCACAAAGCACAAATGTATAGGGTGCTAGAAACACCTGACATTCTACTACAGAAACCGCTGCCAAATGTTTTCAGTAATAATTATGAATACTAGAGAATACGTAGTATCTCATTAAAAGTTTTTAATAGGACTGTGGTTTGTGTGGCTTTACTAGGTGTGCAGGCATCATGGGGAAGAAAAAGATGAGGCTGGAGAGGTAGCTAGTTCACCGTTCAGGGTGGCATGAAATGCCAGGCTAAGAACATCAGCCCTTAACTGCTGCGGGGGGAGGGGGTGTCGTGGGAAGATGGAGAAGGCGGGGGACTGCAGCTTTCTTGGCATTGGCCCCCCCGGATTTGATCAAGGGGTGGCAGTGTGCATAAGTGACCAGCGAGCGACCAGCAGGGTAGAGTTCGCAAGCAAGTTTGAAATCGGAGAAGAGCTTAGGAGGCTAGTGCACTTGCCAGCGCTAGAGGCTGCGAGGATTTTCACTGGACAAGAAAACAACTACTGAGGCCAGTCTGGAATACAGACATTGCACATTCATTTATACAGCTCAAAATATAAATTATTATGTTTTATAAAATATAATAAGCATCAGTAAGGCAGGGCCCTTAACTAGTCAGGAAGAGAAAATGCCAATCTGACATAGTTAAAATACATGAGAGTATGTTACAGCTATAATTATAACTTGGGTTCTTGTAGCACAACTCTATAGAGAAGGTGACCTTTACGTTAATTATCTACAGTAGCTGGGAATTATTATAAAGCTAACATAAGTCTACCCAAAGGGATAAAAAAAATTAATGGTAAGTTATGGGAGAAATAAATTATACTCCAAACTGTGGCTGCAGGTTCATTTTTACTTAACCCAAAAGGACCAACTTTTCTCATTAATACTAATGTAGATGTTAGAAAATTTAGCTTCAACATATAGCGTTATTATCTAAAAACTATGTAAATAAACCTGATAAGCTGCTTACAAAATCAATACTGTAAAACAATCAACAGCTTTTCGATGTAGCAGGAAAAACAGAAAAAGGATCCTTTACTTTAGCAATAAAAAGTAGTTGCACATGGAGACATGGACATGCATACACTATTTCTATAAATCAAAAAGTGCTGATATTATGGAAAAAAATTTTAAGTGAGGAACATAAAGGATTTGAATAAGTAGTATACATGTTAATTCTTCCCTGAATTAATATATTAATTGAATGGTATTCCCATCTAAATCCACATGTGATTATTTTAAAGTGGGATTTGGGAGAACTTTTAAAAAACAATTTAAATTAGTTTAGAGTAACTAAGAATAGCCAAAAATTCAGGAACATAAACATGAGATGACTACAGCTGAAGAACAGAAAACTCTGATTAAAAAAAAAAAATGGGCAAAGTACTTGAATAGACCTTTCTCCAAAGAAAATACATAATGGCCAACAGCACATGAAAAGATGTTCAACATCATTAGTCATTAGGGAAATGCAGATTGACACTACAGTAAGATACCACATCACCCCCATTAGAATGGCTATTATAGAAACAAAACAGAAAATAACAAGTGTTGGCTAGGATGTGAACAACTTGGAACCCCGTGCATTGCTGGTAGAAAGTAAAATGGTGCAGTTACTCCGGAAAATGGTATGGCCGTGCCCCACCCCACCCCAAAAAATAAAAAGAGACTAGCATACAATCTACTAATTCCACTTCTGGGTATATACCCAAAATAAATGAAAGGAGGATCTGTGTACACCCATGTCCATATGGTATTTGTACACCTATGCCATAATGCTATTCATAATAACCAAAAGGTAGAAGCAACCCAAGGTGTCCATTGACAGATGAATGGATATACAATATGTGGTGCATACATACTATGAAATATTATTCCATCCTAAGAAGGAAGGAAATTCTGACACATGCTGCACCATGGACGAAACTTGAAGACATTCCATAAGCCACTCACAAAAGGACAAATATTGCATGATTCTTCTTACGTGAGGTACCTAGAGTAGTCAAATTCAGAGACAGACAGTAGAATGGTGGTTGCCGGGGGCTGGGGGGATGGAGAGTGGGGAGTTAGTGCTTAATGGATCAAGAGTTTCAGTTGGGGAAGATAAAAAGTCCTGGAGATGGGATGATGGTGACTCTTGTACAACAAAAGGAATCTATTTTATACCACTGAACCACACGCTTAAAAAATGGTTAAAATGGTAAATTTTATATAACATATTTATCACAATAAAAAAAGTTCAATAAGAAGGAAGTTGTGCTATTAGTTACTATAGGATATTATAAAATAAAAATAGTCTATTATTGGCATAAAACTATATGGACAGATTAATGAACTGATGTATAAAACCCAGAAATATAAAAATTTAGAATAGGATAAGGGAAATTTTTTTCAGATAAGACATTTATTTGTTGTATTAAAATAACTGAATTAAAAAAAATAAAATTTGAGAAGCAGTATGTATGATGTAGTGATTAAAAGTGGACAATCCAGAGCCAGACTGCTTAGGTTTTAAACGCAGCTCCAGGGGCGTCCGGGTGGCTCAGTCGTTAGGCGTCTGCCTTTGGCTCAGGTCATGATCCCAGGGTCCTGGGATCGAGCCCCGCATTGGGCTCCCTGTTCCGCGGGAAGCCTGCTTCTCTGTCTCCTGCTCCCCCTGCTTGTGTTCCCCCCTCTTGCTGTCTCTCTCTGTCAAATAAATAAAATCTTTAAAAATAAATAAATAAATAAACCCAGCTCCAGCACACACTGGCTGTTGAGCAGGTTACTTAGCCTCTCGGTGCCTGTATTTTTCATATGAAACAATGGGTGTGCTTACAGGGATACTTATTTTATACCTTCTTTTAATGGTTAAGTAAGTGTTCATTTTTAACATGCTTAGAATAGTATCTGGCACATCTTTTTTTTTTTTTTAAATTTATTCATGAGAGTCAGAGAGAGAGAGAGAGAGAGAGGCAAAGGCAGAGGGAGAAGCAGGCTCCCAAGGAGCAGGGAGCCTGATGCGGGGCTCGATCCCAGGACCCTGGGATCATGACCTGAGCCGAAGGCAGACGCTTAACCATCTGAGCCACCCAGGCGCCCCGTATCTGGCACATCTTAAGTTACCTAAAAATTCGCCAGGAGTCCTACCATACACACACACACACACACACCACAAATAAAATTGGATTATAAAGGGTTTAGAACAAAACCAGACAAATTAACCATAATAACTAAATATAGATCAGTCTCTTTCAGTAGAGAAGGTCTTGTCCAGCATAAAAACATAGGAAAATTAAAGGAAAACATGTATTTGAAAATATAAAAACTGGAAAAATTTTTAAAAATCACCATATACAAAAAGGCAAATAATGAAACCCAAGACAAAGGACAATGAACAATATCAAATCAACAAAGAGTTGTATGGCTCAAAACGTAAGGGGGCAAAAGCACTTAACAAAACAGTAAATAAAAATAATCAATAAAATTTTTTTAAATGTTTAACCTTATTGTGTCTAGCATCTTTCCTGGCTCCCCAACTGTCAGCCCTAATCCCCATTTCCATTGCTAACACACTACAGAAAGATTGAAAAAGCCTAATGCTTGCATGCCCAGTCTTTCTTCAAGTTGTAGTGACCATGCAACTTGGTCTGTGCCAGTAAGACTTAAAGACACGAGTGCTAGGGGGTAAGGTGCTGAACAGGAGGTTTCCTCCCTGATAAAGGTAGACACGCATGCCAGGAGAAAGCCTTGACTCTAGCATGCTGTCCTTCACCTTCAGCCTTTTACACAGTAGCAGGAGGAACTGGCACTTGGATCTCTTAGTGACATTTTAACTGAAAAGTCACTGACAAAACAACATGGTGAGTCAAGAAGAGTGGAAAGACAGAAAGATGACCTTACTGAATCACCAAACCTAGACCAACCACCTCTAGACTTCCTGATAAACACACAACCTTTGGTTTAAACCAAATGGCGTTCTTAACTACCATGTTCTCCTCTCTCCGCATCTGATGCAGTTGATTCCTCTGAAAGGTCTTCTTTACTTGGCTTCCAGAACAATGCTCTTGACTGACTTCCCTCCTACCCTCCTGGCTGTTTCTTCTTGGTCTCCCCTGTGATTCCTCCTCATCTCCCTAGCCCTTTAAAATTTAGGAGTACCCCAGAGGTATTTTGGAATACTCTAGGGAGTTCCCCAGTGGTGCCCTTGACCTGTTCTCTTCTGCACACTCTCTTGGTGGTTTTATCCAGTCTAGTGGCTTTAAATACCATCTAAATATTGATAAATCCCCAATTTATATTCATAGACCAAACTTCTGTGCACTCTAGACTTTTGTATCCTACTTTCTACTCAACATCTTCACTTACAAATTATTCATCTCAACTTAATATCTCTACAGCTTAGTTCCTGATATCCATATCCTAACATCTGTGCCACCACCATCCATCCCCATCTCAGTGGATGGCAACATTATCCTTCCATTGTTCACACCCAAAGTGTGTAGAGTCATCTCTGACTCCGCTCTTTTGCTCTCACTTCATCTAAGCAAATCCTGTCAGCTTCACTTTCAACACGCCTATCTAGAATCTGACTACCGTTCACACTGCCACAACGCTGGCCCAAGAAGCCACAATCTCCCGCCATGACTGTAACAATGCTTCCTCACTGGTCTCCCTGAACCAGCCCTCACCCCCATTCAATGTATTCTCTACACAGGTATCAGAACAACTCATCAAAATTTAAGTTACTTTAGTTAAAAGCCAAAATCCTTAGGATTTTCAAGACGGTACATGATCTGGTTCTCTGCTACCTGTCAAACCTCACCGTCTCTTTCAACTTTTCCTCACCCCATTCCTTGCTTTCCTAGAGCACATCAGTAAAGCTCCACCGCAGGGTCTTTCCACTTGCTCTCCACTCTGACTGGCACGGTTTTCCTCCAGATACTCCCATGACTGATGCCCTCCAGCCTTTACTCAAAAGCCACCTTTCCTTGGTCACACTAACCAAAATTTCTCTCTTTCTTACAAAAACAACCCCCAACATTTCATATTCTCCTTCTCTGCATTAGTATGTCCCCCCTCTTTAGTACGTTAGATTATCAAGCATCCTATATATTACCTGTCTCTCCCACCAGAATGTAACTTCAAGGAGGGCATGTTTTAATCTTGTATTCACTTCTGTACCTCAGCACTTTGATCCCTGAATCTACACTTATTCAATAAAGATCTGAGTGCCAAGCATATGCCAATTAAAATAAGATACCGTTTTTGCACTTTCTGCAACAGTAAATATTTGGAAAGAGTGTTAGCAATGTCAAAATACTGGCAAGGGTGTTGGGAAACACTCTTACATACTCAGAGTAGTAGCACTGACTGTAGGCTGTTTCTGAAGGGCAATTTGGCAACATGTATCAAGTCTTAAAAATGCTCACACCCTCTGATTCCATCGAAAGGAATGTATCCAAAGGATTTATCTGACCAGCTCTTATACTCATGTACAAAGTTCTTCAGTGTAGAATTGTTTCACACACTATAAAAGCAAAACAAAGGGGCGCCTGGGTGGCGCAGTCAGTTAAGTCTGACTCTTGGTTTCGGCTCAGGTCGCGATCTCAGGGTGGTGAGATTGAGCCCTTTATCAGGCTCCGTGCTCAGCATGGAGTCAGCTTGAGATGCTCTCTCCCTCTCCCTCTGCCCTTCCCACTCGTGCTTGCTCTCTCGCTCTCTAAAATAAATCAATCTTTAAAAAAAAAAAAAAAACCTAATGTTCAAAGAAGTCTGAAGAAATATATGGCAGCACATTTCGATGATGAAATATTACAAGGTCGTTTAAAATCATGTTATTAAAGAATAAGAAGGTAAGAATCCAGGAAAGTAGGAACCACACCTTTTAAATGAAAAAGAAAATTCAATCAACTCATTAAGTGATTGTCTGTTAGCTGTGGGTTTCTGAAACAGTAGGAACTGTTTGCCTCCATTAAATATATTTAAGCACACATACATGAGAAAATGGAAAAAGAAAAGGCACTGAATAATTATTAATTGTGACATCAAAAACTATTTGGCATTGATGAGATTAAGGGGGATTTTTTTTTTCTTTTCCACTTTTCACTGAAAGGGTTATACTTTCAAAATAGCCTACTGGGGGAGGGAGGCACCTGGGTGGCTCAGTCAGTTAGTTGTCCTACTATTGGTTTAGGCTCAGGTCAGGATCTCAGGGTCGTGGGATCAAGCTCCATGTGGGATTCCACACTCAGTGGGGAGTCTGCTTGAGATTCTCTCTCCACCCCTTGCCTCTCCCCCACGCTTCCCCACACTCGTGTGCACACACTCTCTCAAAAATAAATAAATTTTTAAAAATAGCCTACTGGGAAGGGGGCCACAGAAACCTGATGAGCTATCCAAATTAACTGGTTAATTTCAAGATCCAGGAGGGGTAAAATAAGGTTTACCTTGCCTGAGACCATGTTTCTCCCTTTCCTTTCCTGACACTCAGACACCTGGGCTCTGTCTGGACTTCTTCTGCCTGTTGGCTACCAGAACATCAATGGATTGTGTCCTAATTGCCCAACCACCCTCCTCTGTATTTCCAATTACCTTTACTGACTCAGTCTTCAATCTCTACATTCCATACTCTGAACCCCAACTGTCCCTTCATTTCTACTTCCTAGTATATCAGCTAGGTCCTAAAAATTACCTCGATCCAGATGTAGTCTTCTTAGTTGTAGTTCTAGGATCCTGATGGCAAAAATTAAATAGCAGAAAGCATCAACACTAAACCAAGACTGGTACCTACATTTGTAAAGGTGTACCTCAATCATATTATAGAATTACCTCTATTCTAGCAAAAAAGAGTTTCCGTAAACTTTGGTATTGGTAATCTTACCTTCTTCTGAAATCCTACAGCTTTTTTTTTTTCTTTCCCTTAAAATATCCTAAGGACACGTGATGAGGGATGAACTCATCACCTCTCCTAGTTGACTGGTAATAGCTGAGGGCAAGCACCATGTCTTACTCATCCCATAATTCCTCTGGGTCTGACTACGACTTGCACAGTATACACTCCTAAAATGTCAAGTGAATCAATTATCTTCCAGAACACAGAATTTCAGTAACCCTCTACATTTATGTACTGCCAAATGTGACCTTGAGAGTCCACGTTCTTGAGTTAGCCAAGACGAGGTCGTATTCATAGGGCACAAGAAACAACTCCGCATAACCAGCACCATTTGCTTAAACTCAAGAGTAAATGCGAAAATCAAGTCATGGTAGTACAGGTGAGTCACAACAAAAACAGCAAGTATTAAGAGGGTGGTAATCTGACAGAGAAGCAAGAACATCCCACAAAGCAACGTTCTCACAAGGACTTGAATTGCACAGAAGCCCAGTGTTCATGTGATACTGTCCATACCTGCCTCTCCAAGTGTGTTCACAAAACGTCTCCTGCTTCGTGTGCGAAACAAAATCAACTTCCACAGTCATGGCCCTGGGAACACGTGTCCCACAACTAAAGGTATAATAAACTCAAGATGTGGAAGAGTTGCATCCTTTCCCCAGCTGCCATACAAAGATGAACAAGGGTCTTCATAGGTTGTCAACAGGTTTATTTATCTGGTGGTGAAGGAGCTCACCTCGCACTCACAGGGCTCCTACCCACGGTGGGGAAAAGGCACATGGTGAGCATCCTGGCTCTTTAGAAGCCAAGGTTCATCAGCAGAGCTACTTTGAACAATGCGGTCACTGAGACTCAAAACTGGTCATCTTAGGTTTATTTCCTTCTCTAAGGTTACAAAAATACACAAGTGAACAGATTTTGCACCAACTCCCTTCAAAGACATCACCAAACCTCAGCAAAGTGAGCTGGCAAATACAAAGGAAGAAGCTATCCAGTCCATTATGCACAGCCGCTACTCTGACACTTGACTCTCAAAATTCCCTCTCTCATCTCCGAGTGGGTCCATACGGACACACTACTGCATCCCCTCTATTTCTCAGACTTCCTCGCCTGTGCCCTGGATGCATTCCGATGCATCCAGGAGCTGACCGGCAGCCATCCCTGCAGCTTTGACCTTTATCAGCTCTTCTCCTACAGGCTTCCTTGCTCTCTACACATGTTGATGGTCTTAAACCTCAAACATCCACACACCCTTTGAGGGGCTTCTCGGTCTCTTCAAATTCAACATGCCCCCAACAACACCCATCCGTCTCCTCCTGAGAACCTCTGCTCACTACTCTATTTCTCTGTCTCACTTCATGGCCGCCCAACAAGCAAACTGAGGAGACATGGGACTGTTCGCCACCAACAGAAGCTGACCAGACCCTCTTCCTCCGAAACATTTTTAATATTTTCACTCTGCTTCCTCTTCCCACACACTGGTACAACTCTTATAAGTTTGTGTCTTGACTGACTGCGAGAGAACTGATCAACCTCAACCATACCTGGGGCTCATCCATCACTTACCCCAACACTCGGTCTGTTCAAGGCATGCCGACCTGCCGTCGGTGTTTCCACACGCACCATACCCTCTCATAACTCTCCACTTGCACCCTTGGGAATGCCAGCAACTTTCCATGTCTGGCAAACTTCTACAGGCACATTCCAAGGCCAGTTCAAATGTCATAGCTATTCTCCAGTCTGCCCTTAGGCCCAGTCAGGGGTGTTCCCTTCTCTGTGGACACACAGTACTTCACAGAAGTCTCCATTCAAATCAGGCCAGACAACATTTTTAAACACCTGTTGTGTAATAGGTACACTGTGCTGAGCACCGAAAAATATAAAAATAACCAAGACCTGGAGTCTCCTTATGGACCTCACAATTCAGGAGACAGACATGTACAAAAATAATCAGAGTACAGCATAATAAGTGCAAAATATCACAGAGGCCAGGACAGGTCAGCTGCAGTTTTAAAAATGAAGAGTTTGCATTCAAATGATGTGCTTCAACACCCCTTTCCAGCTCAGCCTCCAGCGAGTGAGATCATGACAAGGGCCTATTATTTCATCATGTTTGTATTCTCCGAATCTCGTGGAGTGCCCGGCGCATAGCAGGCTCTCAAAACTTTTCTTGAATTCATAAAGTAAGAGAAAAGTGCTAGTGACCCATGATGCCTCATGCATGGGACATTCTAGAAAATAATCTTCTCCAGAATTACTTGCCAAGTGAGAAGAACTGAGTGGAATGCCTGTAAAATGATTGAGAATGCAGTGATCATGTCAGGAAGGAATAAAACAGAAGACCCTTGTCTCCTAGGTGGCTGTGAGACCCCACTTGGTTGGCCTCATCCCTGCTCGCTGGCCTCCCACCGCACACGCTGGGCAGCGTCCTGTCCCTCAAGCACACCCCCCAACCCCCGCTCCGTGCTGCCTCACCTCCATCTTTGCACTTGCCGTAAGCTCTGCCCCCGGGAAGGCCTGTCATCTGATGTCTTAATGTCTCCCTCCTTCTGAGCCTTCAGGCACCGGCTCATTTGTCACCTGCTCAGCAAGGCCTTTCTCAACCACCTGATATTAAGATCGAACTCCCTTCACTGCCTTTCTCAGCATTTATCATCTTACATTCTCAGCATTTACTTAATTTTCTGAGGTGCCGGACTAGAATTTAAGCTCCGCCAAGGGCAAGAATGTATCTGTCTTGTGCCTGTCTTCATTCCCAGCACAGGCAGGTACTCACCAGACACTTGTTAGGTGAGGAAGTCAGTGTGTCGGACTCCTGGGTGTATTTATGGAGGCTAAGAGCACAGAGACTGCTTGTTCTGTTTCCTGTCTCCACAAATTATGAACTGTGTCACTTTGTGCGAGTTACTTAAGGTTTTAAAACTTCAAATTCCTCATCTGCAGAAGTGGGAGGAGTATACCTGTCTATACTTCATGAGTTGTGAAAGTAAATGAAATTAGGGATTTAGAAAACTTAGAACAGAGCATGACATCACTGGTGCTCAAAAACATTACTATGGCTATTATTTTTATGCCAAGAAAACTTGAGATACCTTCTTTAAAAAGCGTTTTAATTACATGCAAATATAGAAGCATCAAAACCAACACGTTAAAGTTAGCTTTTAGAATAAGTTACTAGGGGATGATTTCTAGTTTTTAAGAATGTATAGCGAGTATCCTTCTCATAATTTTGCTAGCTATTTCTCTCAAACTCTCACCTAGAAAAGACTGAAGTGATATAAAAGTGAATCGAAATGATTTTAAATTCCCTTTAACATGAAATAGACAAAATTAGCTTACAAAAAACAACTATGGAAAAAACAACTTAGCAAGAAAGCTCAGAAACCTATAATGCTAGGCAAGTCATTACAAGTTTGGGATGTACTCCTGGTTTGAGAGGCATTTATTTTATTAACCCACAATAAACTGAATTAAAGCAAAGGTTTATCCTCTTGAAATGTTATTTTTCTTTCTCCAGAAAAACTAAAGACTATTTCTTTCATGAGGTCTTTCTTCAGACTCTGGTATAATCAGACCAACCCCTGAACGTTCTTCTTTTTCCCCAGAGTCCTAAAGCACTTAGGGGCCTTTCCACACCCTTTATACACCCTTTTTGTGCTGCTCTGTGGTTGCGTCATAAACAAGCTCTCGCCCTCCCCAGGTAGGTTACATGATCCACAGGGCGGGGAGTGTATTCTGTCCTACTTCTGTAATCCTACCTTGCTCAGGCTGGTCACTGGAAGGGCAATTACAGCTCTGTATGAAGGAAAACACACATTCATAATCTAAAGCCTGATAAGAACTGGTATTGCCTTCAGAAGAGGGTGGCTGATAGGTCTGAAGATGACTGAATGAATCATGAAGTATTTAACTATTCAGTGACTTACTCAGCAGCATTAATTTGCAATAACCATGTAGCATCTTTTAAATTATGGTAAACTGACAGCGAGCTGTAAGCCAAGGGGCTGAGAAGAGAAATGCCAATTTCTAAACCATTCAGTTGAGTGTGAGAAGTTTAATTTTTCAAAACTCATGGTCATACTAAAAGTTTTTTTTTTTTTTTAAAGATTTTATTTATTTGAGAGAGAGAGAGAGAGCACGAGCGCACACACAGGCAGAGGGGAGGAGCAGAGAGAGAGGGAGAGGGAGCAGCAGACTCCATGCTCAGCAGGGAGCCTGACGCAGGGCTCGATCCCAGGACCCCGAAATCATGACCTGAGCCGAAGGCAGACACTTAACCGAATGAGCCACCCAGGTGCCCCAAGAGTATTTCTTTAGACTGATAATGTGAAGACTAAGAGAATGGGCTCCAGAGCCCTATCGCCTGGTTTGAATCCTACCTCTGCCACTTGCTAGCTGCGTACCCTTGACAAATTATTTAATTTCTGTGTGATGTTTTCCTCTGTAAAATGAAGATAAGCCTCACAAAACTACTGTGAGGATTAAATGCACTCAATGAAATGATTAAGACAGAGCCTAAAACTTGGTAAGTATTTTGTAAGTTTAGCTGCTATCATTGGCATTATAATTATTATTATCCTACTTCTCCTCACAATCTCATCTTATTTAATTGGAGTGGTTAAAACACACATATACTCTAAACAAAGATACTTTGAATCTGCCTTGTTGTCATCAGTAATAATCTGATTTCATACAAATTTCCTGTTTTTTTGAAATTATTTTTCCAGTTTTATTGAGATCTAGTTGGCACATACCACTGTGTAAGTTTAAGGAGTACAGCATAATGGCTTGACTTGCATAGACCGTGCAGTGGTGACCTCAGTAAGTTTAATTAGCATCCATCTCATACAGACACAATAAAGAGCAAAAAAAATTTTTTTTCCTTGTGATGAGGATTGTGAGGATTTGCTCTCTTAACTTTCATACAGATCACACAGTAGCATGGGCTATGGTCATCATGCTGTACATTATCATTTCCAGATTTTGACAAGTAAAATGGGTTTAATCACAATTCTTTCTCATACTCAGGTTAAAGCTTCAAGAAAATGGCTATTTCAAGTCCAGATCTGGGTTTTTACTTAGTTCTCTGAAAGGATTTATTGAAAACCCCAGTCGGCTGGAACATTCCAGCTGCTTACCTTTCAGGAGAGTAACTTTGTATACAGAGTACAGAGGATGTCCATTTGGTTTCAATTTTCTAACGCACAAACACCTCATTGTACTGTACTATGGCAACACACTCTCAGTGATCTAAAGGCACATTGTTTTTGCTCCTTGATCTTATGCTCTACTTTTAACTCTGTGGTGATTAAATTTCCTGTCCCCCACAACAAACACCTCTCAATTTATTGTGAGCATCCAAACAAGCTAGTTGCTGTTTTTTGTTTTTGTTTTTTTTTTAAATACAGCATAATCAAGTTAGTCTTCCAACAGTTCAAATAAAAACTCAAATGTGAATCCATGAAGTTTCTGGTTACATTAATTTTTTTTCCCATTTCTATACAGAAAACCACCAGGTAAAAGAAAACTTAGTTTTTATAACTCAGATTGAAAACTCTGAATACATAACTTAGTTATCAAGTTTCTTTATACAGGTTAATAAAAGCTAAATAAATGTGCTTGGCTTTTCATTAAGAGTAAACAGGCCTACTTTTCTCTTAAGGCAGGATATTCTGTAGTATACGGAAAGGGGACTTTAAAAATGCTTAACTCTTTGGTGGAACTGATCAACTACATAAAAAAATTTCCATTTTTGAGGATAAAGTTGCACCCCCGCCCCCTATCCTCCCAACCACAGGGGACACGTTTCAAGACCTCCAGTGGATGCCTGAAACCACAGACAGGACCAAGCCCTATGTGTGTACTGCTTTTTTCCTACACATACATCACCTATGAACAAGTTTAATTTATAAATGAGGCACAGAAAGAGATCAACAACTAACAATAAAACAATTACAGCAATATACTACAATAAAAGTTATGTGAACATGGTCTGTCTCAAAATATCTTCACCCTTCTTCCTGTGATAATGTGAGGTGATAAAATGCACGAGGAGATGGATTGAGGTGAATGACCTAGGCATTATGATTTAGTGTTAGGCTACTACTGATTTTGTAACAAAACATCAGGAGGATCACCTGCCTCTGCACCATGACTGACTACGGCTAACTGAAATCGTTGAAAGCAGAACCCCGGAGGGCCGGGGACTACTGCATGTCCTGGGGACCGGCCTAATCTCCGGAGAGTACGCGCACTTCCGGTTTTCTGGGTTTTGAGCATCCTGTGGTCCAGAGAATCTTACTAGGAGCAGCCACTGCTCAGGAAGTTAGGCGAGCCCCCAGAGTGCCCGTAGAAAGATAAGGAGTGTAAAAGTTGACAGGTCCTGACATTCTCAAACCCTCACATTTCACAACGCAAGGGTGAGGCCCAGGGTAGGGAAACACCTCGCTTGCGTAGCTCCCTGGCGCCAGGGCATTACTAGAATACAGAGCCTCTCACCTAGAGGCCACCATGCTAGTGGCCACAGCTCCACAGCTCCACCAAGCCACAGGCGCTCCGACATCCAAACAGGAAGGGAGTTCCCCATCATCTGGCAACCACCGTTCCCCTTACCCTGCCATCAACACTAAGAACCAAAGCTTTGATCTCACGTATGCCTCAACTCACTAACTGTGGCAATATCTAAAATCAGGATCATTGTTCCTCTTCCGGTTTTCTCCCCAATGAAGAAGACTTCAAGTGAATTCTTTCTTCCCACTCAGCTCCTCCAGGGATGGGAGTGGAATGTGCTACATCCCTCTTCCTCCCACCCATACCTCGTCCTGGTTTTGCTCCTCCGAGCCTCAGGATCTTAATGCTAGGCCTGAATCCAAACAAATCACCCTTCAAACACTTCTGCTCATTATAGGTTTCTCACGCAGGAGGCCTCAAAATAGAATTAGAAAATAAAACCCGAAACTATCAAGGTGTAGAGAAGTAATGAGATCCTCTGGGATCTGCCTGGTTTTGTTAGTTTCTGCTAAATGTTCTCACATGTGTTGACACATCACTCTAGAGGTATTCCCCGCCCCCCCGACCATTCAACAGTAGTCACTATTTTTATAGAACTTACTTCTAAATCTATCAGGCATGCCTTTAATTCACACAAGGTTGTACCTGTTAAAATAAAGGGTGTTCCCTGCAGAGTGTTCTCAGTCAACTGGAATGGCTAGCAGTGTTTTTTCTTAGTCTCTATGAAACAGGCTGACTTTTCCATTTCCTGTTCTGATCTGTAACCCAGAGAAGTCTGTCCATCTGCCAAATTTTTAGTAAGACACTTAATAGCTACTCTTAAAGCGCTCAAATTTCATAAACCTGACAGGACTTCGAAACTACTACTTCTAAAATATACACCAACGTAAATAAAAGTTCATCTTAGCAAAGTTTAACTTCTTAGTCACTCTTATATCCCTGAAAACTTACCACACACCTTTCAGTAAAACTCAAGGAAAAACTAATCTCTTTTCACACAGTGAGGGCCCACCATGAGTCTTGTATGTAACGCTTAACTATTATTAAAAAAATTTCTAATTGTGAAATTTGTATATAACAGGCACCCAACTGTTTATGATTTTTCTTAATAACTTAGTTGTTTTATGCACCTATTTCTCTAACTAGGCTTTACGTTACTCAAAGATCAGAGCTGTGTCTATGACTTTTTCTCCCTTCCCTACGTAACATGCTGATCCACAAGAACCTAAATGTTGTAGTGACAAAATGTGTTAGTTTTATAATCAAAACCTGTCTTTCTGCTTTCTGACAGGCCTAATTTTACATTCAAATAATTCACAAACTGCTATAAGGCACAACTGATTTCTTCTATTCTTACCAGAACTGGACACACGCCTGATCCTCTGCGGAGATAAGGCCCGATCAGAATTGAGATTTCTACTGTCACTATTCCTCCTCAAACAGGAAACAGAAGGCCCCGCTTTGGCTTTTGAACCAGGTGTTTTCCTCAAATTGGAGGAGTCAGGCTTGGATATATTCCTGCCTGATGTGTCTGCAGTTTTTGAAGCAGAACCCTGTGAAAAAATAGTTAAGATTTTAATCCCGATCATACCTTCCTCATACCACTTCCTTGCGGCACTATGTCAATGCAACAATTTGTCTAAGCAGATATGCCAGATGGATATTTAATTTTCATTTTTAGTATGAAGGAATTAAACCTCTTCATAGTTCAGTCTTCAATCCATCATGATCCGTCTCTTGTGCCCACCAGTGGAACTATTCCCAAGATGACCAGTGCCACAAGCTGAAGTCAAGCTACAGCTTTCAATCTGTTCTCTGTAGCCCGTGTCCTACGGCATCTGATGCTTATGATGCCAACTTTCTTTGATTTCTCCAACAGAGCACATTCCTGGTTTTCCTTCTATCTGTCTGGTTATTCCTCCTCTGGATCCTGTCTCAATTCTAGTTGTCCCAAGGGTCCTAAACTTGACCCTGGTCTTTCCTTGCGATATGCTCTCCCCAGGTGATCTCGTCCACTGTTTCAACCGCCACCTACACCCTGTTGTATCTGCAGTCGACGTGTCCTAGCCAGCACTCTCCTGCGTTTCCCATGTATTTAGCTTCTTTCTTTACCTGTCCACTTAGCATTCTTCAGGCACCTCTGCCTAGCAATGCCAAGATTAATCATATTATTGTTTTTACGCATCAACATATGGCCCTTACGGAATAATACTTTAAGTTCAAAATACATGTTTCCACTCATTTGATCTTCATAACCCTAGAAGTTATTACTTTTATCATACCCCATTTTACAGAAGAATATGAAGTAGTATCTAACTTTAAACTAGTTTTACCCACCCATCTCAAAACTTATCTCTTCCCATATTTACCACAACATACCCAGGCACCCAACATAAACCATGAAAGCTATTTCTAGGTGCTTCCTTTTTTACTTCCTAAACTCCTGACAGTCTTCTTTTCCTTTTGCATCGACCTTAGCACAAGCTTGCATCATTTCTTCCCTGGATTACTGAAACCACATCCTCAGGATTTCTGGGCTCACCAGCTTCCACTCCAATTCACATTCCATTCCATTGCTTAGGTAATCTCCTTAAAGGCCAAACTGGGTTAGGCAGCTTCCCTCCGTCTTCCAGATAAAGTCAACTCCTAACAAGGCACACCCAGCCCTTTTGGATCTAGCAACCCCTGCTATCTCCTTCAGCTTATTCCTTAATGTTCACAGTTCTGCACCCCTGGCTCCCATCATACTCACTACCCTGGAGTCCCCTAAGTGAGAGTATCTTCTCATGTTTCTTCATCTCTGTAGAGGTTATTTCCTCTTCCCAGAATACCCTTCCCATTCACGCTTGTCCTTGGAGTTCCAGCTAGTGGCTAACGTGATAGCTCTCCTAGAAGCTGTCTTTGACAACCCTCCCCACTGCCACTACGCCATCCCACCTTCTGCAGCACGGTAGCTTACACATACTCCCAACTTAATATTTAACATCCCCTTTTGGTTTATCTTCTGATATTACCCACCACACCAGGTATGAGGTTTGACCAGAGGTGGTATCTTTCCTTTCTGCATCCCTACAATCACCATCATATACAGTACACAATAGGCAGCCAATAAGTGTTCCCATTCTACATACAGGAAACGAGACCCTGAGCTTTTTTCAAGGAAAAATTCCAACCCTGTAAGCTAGTATTTGTATTCTGCCTTTACATAAAGAAAAACTGAGTCTCACAGAGACTGGGTTATTTGCCCGATGTCATTCTCCCAGTGAATGATGGAGCTCATCTGAAAGCATAGGTAACTCTAAGTCCACACTCCTAACATCTATGCTGCATATTCCCCACTGGTACCCTTCTTTAATAAGTCATAAGTAGATAATTTCCAACACAGATATGTAAAGCCCCATGCTACCGACAGTTGCATTCATCTACCAGGTGAATTAAAAATTTAATAGGGCAAGACTTCCAGGGAAGATGGTAGAATAGGACCCTAAACTCACGTCATCCTACATATACTAGATAACCCTCACATCAGTGCAAATAACCGAGAAAAGTACCTGAAGACTAGCACAACAAACTCCACAACTAAATGTGAGGAAGAGGTCACATTAAAGAGAGTAGGAAGGTCAGAGACATGGTGGAGAGCTAAACACAGAACTTCTGGATACCAGAGGGAGGGAGCTATAAACACAGGAGAACAGCAAGAAACAGACTATCACACCAAGGAGCCTGCATACTAATCTCCATAGCATTTGGCTTTGAAAATCAGAAGGGCTGATTTTGTGAGTTCTTATAACCAGCAGGACTTAAAGCCTAGAATGCTAAAAATCAGCAGGCAGTCAAGGAGAGACTGGAGGGCAGGCTATAGGAAGCTGAGTCCTCACCCTTAACGAGTCTGCAGAACAAACAGCCTGAGGAGATACAGCTTAGAAGCAGCATTTTGAAAAATGCCTGGGGTATACAAGAGGGAAAGTTAGTTACTAATCTCAGAGTTCCCGGAGAGACTTCTCCAGAAACAAAGGAGTTGGCGGGCACCATTTCCCTCCCCCACCCCCAGCATAATCACAAAGCCAACTTCAGGAAACAGCCAGCACTCACTACCAAACTTGTTTATATCATGCCCTGCCCCCTCCAGCTAGGCTACCTCAGTCCTGGTGCTGTGGTTTCCTTCCTTCAGAAGCCCACCCAACCTTGCTGAGACCGCATCTCCTACCTCCCTTGCATGCACCTTGTTAAAACTGCACCCCTATGCAGATGCACTTCATGGAGCGGCCACAGCCAGCCCCACTCTCCACAGTGGCTGAGTGTCCCCTGTGGAGAAGGAATGGTGCCTACAGCTTATGGCACCAAGACCTCACTTTTCCATACTTCCCAGAGCTACCCTGGCTGGCCTTCCAGTCTCCACAAAGGCTACACGATCCCAGCAGAAGGGCACCCAAGGGAACAGCTTGCAGCACCCTGCCCCCACCTGCACGCACTTTATGAAGCAACCCAGGCAGGCTTGGTCTTGGAGGCAGCTGAGAGATCCCTGTGAAGCGGACCAACATGACCTTGTTATTTAAAGTGTGGGCCTTACCCACTGCTTCCAAGAGCAACAGACGTAGCTGACTTTCCCAACACACAGAAACAGACCCAGAGAGCTAGCAAAATGAAGAAACAGAGGGATATGTCCCAAATGAAAGAACAGGGCAAAATCATAGCAGGAGACCTAAACGAAACAGAGATAAGTAATAAGCCTGATAGAGAATTTAAAGTAATGATCACAAAGATATTCCCTGGACTTGAGACAAGAGTGGAGGACATTTGTGAGGCCCTTAACACAGAGAAAAAAAGAACGTGTCAGAGATGAAGAATACAATAATTGCAATTAAAAATACACTTGTGGAATAAATAGCAGGCTAGAGGAAGCAGAGGAATGAATTAATGACCTGGAAGACAGAGTTCATGGAAAATAATCAAGCTGAGTAAGTGAGAGAAAAAACAATTATGTAAAGTGAGAAGAGACTTAGGGAACTCAGGGACTCCATCAAGTGTAATAACGTTCACAATATAGGGATCTCAGAAGAAGGGAGAAAATTTATTTGAAGAAATAATAGGTGAAAACTTCCTTAATCTGGGGGAGGAGATATCCAGATCTAGAAGGCACAGAGATCCCCACAAAAAACATCAATACAAGGAGGTCCAAACCAAAGACACACAGTAATTAAAGTGGCAAAAAGTAGTGATAAAGAATGATTTTTTTGTTAAAGATTTATTTATTTGAGAGAGAGTGAGCAAGAGAGAGAGAGAAACAGAGAGAGAGAGAGATCAAGCACCGAGCAAGGGGGAGGACTAGAGGGAGAGGGAGAAGGAGATTCCCTGCTGAGCAGGGAGCTCGATGTGGGGCTCAATCCCTGGACCCTGAGATCATGACCCCAGCCAAAGGTAGATGCTTAATCAACTGCGCCACCCAGGCACCCCAGTGATAAAGAATGTTAAAAGCAACAAGAGAAAAAGACAGTTACATACCAGGGAAGCCCCACAAGGCTGTCAGCAGATTTTTTAGCAAAAACTTTGAATATATCCTGCCATTCCCTTCCAGCCTGCAAAGTGCTAAAAGGGAAAAATCTGCACCTAAGAATAGTCTATCTAGCAAGGCTATCTTTCAGAATAGAAGGAGAGATAAAGAGCTTCTTAGAGAAATAAAAAGTAAAGGAGTTCATGACCACTAAACCAGTCCTACAAGAATTACTGAAGCAGACTCTGAATGGAAAAGAAAGATCATAAGTGAGAGTATGAAAAGTAGGAAATATAAAATAAGTAATAAGTATTTCTTTAAAAAACAGTCAAGGGATTCACAAAATAAAAGGATGTAAAATATGACATCACATACCTAACACACAGTGGGAGAAGTAAAGAGTGGGTTCAAACTTAAGCAATCATCAACTTCATATAGACCTCTATATGCAGATGTTACACAAACCTAATGTTAACCACAAATCAAAGCAAACCAGTAACAGATATACAAAGAATCCAAGTATATCACTAAAGAAAGCCAGCAAACCATGAAATAGAGAAGTGAAAGGTCAGAAAAACACTATAAGAACAACCACAAAACAAGTAACGAAATGGCAATAATCTGTCAATAATTACTTTGAATGTAACTGGACCAAACTCTCCAATCAAAAGCCACAGAATGACAGAGTGGATTAAAAAACAAGACCTATCTATATGCTACCTATAAGAGATTCATTTCAGATCTAAAGACACATGCAGATTGAAAGTGAGGGGATGGAGAAACATTTATTATGCAAATGGAAGTCAAAAGAAAAAGCCAGAGTAGCAATCTTTTCATTGGGAAAAAAAGAGACTTTAAAACAAAGACTGTAAAAAGACAAAGAAGGACAGTATATAAAAATAAAGAGGACAATCCAACAAGAAGAAATAACAATTATAAATATTTATGCACCCAACAAGGGAGCACCCAAATACATAAAACACTTAATAACAAACAAAGAAACTAATTGATACCAATACAGTAATAGCAGGGGACTTTAACACCCCACTTACATGGATGGACAGATCATCCAAACAGAAAATCCATAAGAAACAATGGCTTTGAATGATACAATGGAACAGATGGATTAAACAGATATATTCAGAACATTACACTCTAAAACAGAATACATTCTTTTCAAGTGCACATGGAACATTCTCCAGAATACAGCACATATTAGGCCACAAAACAAGTCTCAACAAATTCAAAAAGATCAAAGTCATACCATCCATCTTGTGTGACCACAACACTATGAAACTAGAAATCAGCCATAAGAAAAAAAACTAGAAAGAGCACAAATACATGGAGGTTAAATAACATGCTACTAAACAATGAACAGGTCAACCAAGAAATCAAAGAAGAAATAAATTACATGGAAACAAGTGAAAATAAAAACACAATGGTCCAAAATCTTTGAGATGCAGCAAAAGCTGTTCTAATAGGGAAGTTTACAGCAATACAGGTCTAGCTCAAGAAGCAAGAAAAATCTCAAACAACCCTAACAACCTAACCTTAAACCTGAAGGAGCTGGAAAAAGAACAACAAACAAAACCCCAAACCAGCAGAAGGAAGGAAATAAAGATTCGGGCATAAATAAATGATATAGAAACTAAAATATCCAATAGAACAGATCAATGAAACCAAGAGCTATTTCTTTAAAAAGATCAACCAAACTGATGAACCTCTAGACAGAGTCCCCAAAAAAGAGTGGCGTCAAATAAAATCACTAATGAAAGAGGAGAAATAACAACCAACACTACAGAAACACAAGAGACTATATGCCAATAAATTGTGAAAAATTATATGCCAATAAATCAGACAACCTACAAGAAATGGATACATTTCTAGAAACCTACCAAAACTGAAGCAGGAACTAGAAAATTTGAACAGACCAATGACCAGCAAAGAAATTGAGTCACTTATCAAAAAACTCCCAACACAGTCCAGGACCAGATGGCTTCACAGATGAATTCTACCAAACATTTATTTATTTATTTATTTTTTTCTACCAAACATTTAAAGACGAGTTAATACCTATTCTTCTCAAACTATTCCAAAAAAATAGAAGAGGAAGGAAAACTTCCAAATTCAATCTATGAGGCCAGCATTACCCTGATATCAAAACCAGATAAAGATACCACACACACACACACACACACACACACAAAAGAGAGAGAGAGAGAAAGAGAGAACTACAGGCCAATACCTCTGATGAATATAGATGCAAAAAGCCTCAACAAAATACTAGCAAACCAAATCCAATAATACATTAAAAAATCATTCACCACAATCAAGTGGGATTTATTGCTGGGATGCAAGGGTGGTTCAATATTCACAAATCAATCAACATGATACATTACATCAAGAAGACAAAAGGAAACAAGAGAAAGGATAAAAACTGTATTGTTTCTATAGATGCAGGGAAAGCTTTTGACAAAGTACAACATCCATTCGTGATAAAACACCCTCAACAAAGTAGGTGTAGAGGGAATATACCTCAACATAATAAAGGCTATATATGAAAAACCTACAGCTAACATCATACTCAATGGGAAAAAAACAGAGCTTTTCCCCCTAAGGTCAGGAACAAGGCAAGGATGTCTACTCTCACCACTTCTATTTGACATAGTACTGGAAATCCTAGCCACAACAATCAGACAAGAAATAAAAGGCACCCAATTTGTAAGAAACAAGTAAAACTTTCACTCTTTTCAGATGACATGATAATATATATAAAAACTCTAAAGACTCCACCAAAGAACTACTAGAACTGATAAATGAATTTAATCAAGTTGCAGGATACAAAAATCAATGTACAGAAATCTGTTTCATTTCTATACAATAATGAAGCAGCAGAAACAGAAATTAAGAAAACAATCATGTTTACAATTGCACCAAAAATAATAAAATATCTAGGAATAAACCTAACCAAAAAGGGGAAAGACCTGTACTCTGGAAACTATAAAACTGACGAAAGAAATTGAAGATGACACAAAGAAAGGGAAAGACATTCCATGCTCATGGATTGGAAGAACAAATGTTGTTAAAATGTGTATACTACCCAAAACAGTGAAAAAATACCAATAGCAGGGCACCTGGGTGGCACAGTCAGTTAAGTGTTGGACTCTTGGTTTTGGCTCAGGTCATAATCTCAAGGTCATGGGATCGAGCCCCACACTGGGCTCCTCACTCAGCAAAGAGTCTGCTTGACATTCTCCCTCACCCTCTGCCCCACCCCCTGCTCATGCTTTCTCTCTCTCAAATAAATTTTTCTTTAAAAAAAAAAAAAAACAACACATACAACAGCATTTTTTTTTTTTTTTTACAAAACTAGAACAATTCTAAAATTTGTGTGGAACCACAAAAGACCCCAAATACCCAAAGCAATCCTGAAACAGAAAAACAAAACTGGAGGTATCATAGTTCCAGACTTCAAGTTATATTACAAGGCTGTAGTGATAAATACAGTACTGTACTGGCAAAAAATAGACACACTGAGATCAATAAAGAGCCCAGAAATAAACCCACAAATACATAATTAATATTTAACAAAGGAGGAAAGAATATTTCACCATACACAAAAATGAACTCAAAATGGATTAAAGACCTAGATGTGAGACATGAAAGCATAAGAAGCCTAGAAGAGGGCACAGGCAAAAAGGTCTCTGAGATCAGCAGTAACAATATTTTTCTAGACATGTCTCTTAAGGCAAGGGAAATAAAAGCAAAAATAAACCATTGGGTCTACATCAAAATAAAAAGCTTCTGCACAGCAAAGGAAACAGCACAACTAAAAGGCAACCTACAGAATGGGAGAAGATATTTGCAAACGACATGTCCAATAATGGGTTAGTATCCAAAATATATCAAGAACTGATACAACTCAGCACCCAAAAAACAAATAATCCAACTAAAAAATGGGCAGAAGAAATGAACAGACATTCCCCAATAAACATCCAGATAGCCAACAGACCCATGCGAAGATGGGTCTCAACATCACTCATCATGAGGGAAATGCAAATCAAAACCACAATGAGATGTCACCTCACACCTGTCACAATGGCTAAAATCAACAACAGAAGAAATAACAAGTGTTGGCGAGGATGTGGAGAAAAAGGAACCCTTGTGCATGGTTGGCGGGAATGCAAACTGCTACAGCCACTATGGAAACAGCATGGAGGTTCCTCAAAAAAGTTAAAAATGGAAATACCCTATGATCCAGTAATTGTACTATTGGATATCTACCCCCAAAATACAAAAAACACTAATTTAAAGCGACAGATGCATCCCTATGCTTACCGCAGCACTATCTACAATAGCCAAATTGAGGCAGCCCAAGTGTCCATCAACAGATGAATGGATAAAGAAGTGGCATATATATACAATGGAATATTACTCAGCGATAAAAAGAATGAGATCTTGCCATTTGTAATGACATGGATGGAGCTAGAGAGTATAATGCTAAGTGAAAATAAGTCAGTGAGGGAAAGACAACTACCATATGATTTCATTCTATGTGGAAGAAACAAAACAAACAAGCAAAGGGGGAAAAAAGAGAGAGACAGACATCCCCAAAAAACAGACTCTTGATTATGGAGAACAAATTGATGGTTACCAGAGGGGAGGTGGATGCGGGATGGGTGAAAGAGGTGATGGGGATGAGGAGTGCACTTATCATGATGAGCACTGAGTAATGCACAGAATTATTGAATCACTATACTGCACACCTGAAACTAATAAAACACGTGTATTAACTCTGCTGGAATTAAGATAACTTAAAGTGTTTACAGGGTTACTTAAAAAAATAATAATAAGGCAATATCCTAAGAGAACTACACCAAATTGGCCAGAAAAAAAGCATGTGATTATACACAAACTACAAAATCTTCTACCTCTACCACAAAGCTGGCTAAGGTTATCCCTTAGAGAAAACCTTTTAAAAGGTAAAACACATTTTTGTTAAAGATTTACTTTTGTAAGCTGGTTAAATCAGATTTACTCTGCCTTTCAAGCCAACATTCTGCAAAATTTTGAAAGCCTGTGGTGTATGAAGCAGAAAGGGCCAGGATTCCAGTCAGGAGCCCGTGGTTTGAGTCTGTTTTCCTACTTACCAGCTGTGTGTGTTTTAAGTAGCCTTTCTGAAGCCTTTAAATGTGGCTAACAACTGGCCCACTGTTGTTGGAAAGAGTGACTGACAATGTATACAGCACCGGAATATTACAGGGAAAACGTAATGACATATATACACAAAACCTGAGCACAGTGATCCAGAGCAGGAATCAAGAAAGGATCAATTCCTTCCCTTTCAGGTGATTCACTGCCCCTTTAGCTAATACACTATCCCACTTAAAGAACCTCTGTAATAGGTAGCTATACTCAACTTGTATCAAATTAAAATCAAAATCCTTCCTCCAAATAAGAAACTTTCTGAAGTTTTGGATAAACCCTGACTAAACAACAGTGAGATTGTGGGCAACTTAATAATTCAGTAAACTCAGGGGCACCTGGGTAGCTCAGTCGCTTAAGTGTCCGATTCTCGATATTGGCTCAGGTCATGAATGGAGATCGAGCCCTGCGTCCGGCTGCATGCTCCACAGGGAATCTCCTTGAGATTCTCTCTCTCTTCCTCTCCCTATGACCCTCCCCCCACTCATGTGTGCACATGCTCTCGCTCTAAAATAAATAAATCTTTAAAAAAAAAAAAGGGGGGGGGACGCCTAGGTGGCTCAGGTCATGATCCCAGGGTCCTGGGATCGAGCCCCACATCGGGCTCCCTGCTCCACGGGAGGCCTGCTTCTCCCTCTCCCACTCCCCCTGCTTGTGTTCCCT
>NW_022589718.1:20457303-20535752 GCF_004348235.1 Phoca vitulina
AAAAAAAAAAAAAAAAAAAAAAGAATTCCGTAAACTCAAGGCCTAATTTAGCCCCAGACCAACAGGGCACAATGAAAATTAACATCCTTCCAGCACTGTCTCATCAAAGATCGAGGGCAGATTTAGAACCTTTGGGTACTGCTTAAGTGACCAAGAAATGGGAGTTTGAATCAGCACGAAGCAATGTTTACTCATTCAGCTCTCTGCAGAGCCGTGGCCTGTGATGGTTTGCCCTGTCCCTTCCCCAAGATAACATGAAAATGTGTAAGAGGTGATGGGACGCCTGGGTGGCTCAGTCGGTTAAGCACCTGCCTTCGGCTCATATCATGATCCCGGGATCGAGTCCCTGCTCAGCGGGGAGCCTGCTTCTCCCTCTCCCTCTGTCTGCTGCTCCCCCTACTTGTGCACTAGCTCGCGTGTTCTGACAGATCCATAAAATCTTTAAAAAAAAAAAAATGTGTAAGAGGTGAACCAGTGCTATTGGAGGGAACTGCATTTAAGACATGGGTAAAGAATGAGGGTGTTTTTTTTTTTTAAAAAACCATTTGATTAGTGTCTTGCTGAAAATATGGGAATCCTACGCAAGATTCCAGAAATGAAAAGCGCTTCTTCCCCAAGATATCCTGGGATCCATTTCAACCTGATGATTCTATCACCTGGCTCCAACAGGAGCCTGAAAAACAGCTTTATGTCTCATGTGTATAGATCGAAAGCCTAAGATTTACTCAACGCACACAAAAACTTTTAATTTCAAAGTTATACAACCAATTTATATGTATGGCAAATGTTTTTTAGAGAAACCTTATGCTCGTTTTTTCTGGCCGTTAGATGTCAATACATGACAAAAGCCTCCCGTAAATCAAGGAGGAATACATGTATTGTTTTTATGTATATCTATAAACACCAAACTAAGAATGTTGATTAGAATTACCAGAGGTTATAATTTCACTTGGCAAAATATCAAATTATAAATGATATAAAACAAGTTCCCGACATTTGACTTGAAAAGAACTTAAAAATAAAAATCGGAGTTTTGAAATAGGCAATGGCATTAGTTTAGACATCACTGTGTGGGTACCATTGTTCCCCCAAAAAAGTTAGAAAAGCCAAAACATCTCTAAACCCATACAGCTCAGGAATATCCAGTGTTTCCTAAGTTATCTCCTGAAAAGGACCTGACAATTGCCTCACACACCCTCAAAACACTTCTAAAACAGCCCTTCAACACTTTACTCCACCTTACGTGCTTCTTTCCTCTCAGACATGAGCCCTCCACAGAGAACGCAGAGGTCTCACATCTGCCTTCCAACCTGGCGCCCAGCTCCATTCCTGGCCCAGAGGACGGAAGCCCAAGGAAAGCCTACGTGGGGCCAGAAGTCAAAATGTTAAGTCCCTACTGTGAAAATCAGTGCTAAGGACAAGTACACAAAGCCCCAGAATGGTCTGACCAACATTTTTAAAACTCAGGAAACTAGTTTCTTCATGCTGTTGACAAAAATATAGGTATGTTTAAAGAAAAACAATCTTTAAACCGCATGTGAATTTTTTGCTTAAATGGAACTATCTAGTCTCCTCCTCCCCCCTACACACACACACACACATACATCAAATATGTGACAGGTGCTATAGACAACAGACTGCTTTTTCACTGTACATGAATAAAAGGGGTTTGTTTATTTTAACATATCAGGAATCAATAGGTTAGGGCTAGAAGAGACCTCAGACTTCTACTAGTCTAACCCTTTCACCTCTGGGTGTCAAAGACTATTTGACCAAATTCACATTGGCTGATCAGAGGCAGAATCTCCAACCCCCCCTTTACATAGGCGGGGGCTCCACTTCCCAGAGCAGCTTCCTCCAGAAGCGACCAGGAGTTATTTTTATGTTGATACTGTTTACTAGCTCTCTCCAGCCCTGCCATTTCTTAAATGTGGCCCAACACATTTTAAAGTTCATAAACAAACCTTTCTCTTTTTCATAAGTGTAAAATATAAGCAGATGTTTAACTTCAAATAACTAATTATACCACAATATTAAAGTAACTCGTTCTTTCACCTTATTAAAAGGAATGTTGGTATGCAATACAAAATACTGTATTTTTTCCCCATATGCAGTTTTCCTATATTGTAACCAATTAACACTCTAAAGTGTGCAACTTACAAGACAAAGAATAACTGACTAATATATTAACACCTGAAAGCAAATTTGCACAGCTAGGTCTGCAATATTATTGACTATTTGTGTTAATCAATGGCTAGTACATCTCTCAGCTTCCTCCACCCTTCACCGAAGCAAGCAAAAATCTCACTTACCAAAAACAGAGAACCATATTCAAAGGTCTCATTCATAATTTCCTTCTTTAGCTCTTGTTTTTCCATAGGTGTCCCATTTTCTTTTTCACCCTTCTTTTCGGGGCTAATCCTATCGATGGTGGAAGCATATGTTATTTCCAAACATCCTGTGCTTTCCATTTTAACAGGGAGTATGTCTTTGATCTTCTGAAAAAAGGTAGCCACGGACCCAGTCTCACATGCTGAATTAGAACTTGCTTTGTCAACATCTTCCTGATTCGATTTCATGGCAGATGTTGTTCTTGGAACCTTGTGTGAAGCATTTTTAGAATGAGTTGTAACATGCACAGCCTGGCTGGTAATGAGTTTATTAAATTGTTGCTTATGCATCTTGTTAATTAGGATTTCTGCTTTTGTATCTGCATTCAAGTCAGACCTTGGTGTTTTGCTCAAAGCTGTCAACTGTCTTGAGGAAGACCCTGATGAGGGTGATGAGGCACTGCTTAACTGAGGTCTGGGTGTGACCTTTGATAAAGCAGGGTCTTTGGACTGCAATACTGGTCTAGACATAACTTTTGCTTTGACATTCTTGAAGTTTGGTCTTGGGTAGCTTATAATTTCGGTTTTTCTAACTTTGCTGCCTACAGGGGTATTCATTTTAGTTGTCAGTTTTCCTAGATTAGGTTTAGACATGTTCATAGGTGCCCCCTTCAAGTTTGGTAAATTTCGAAGCTCTCGATGACTCTTCTCCACTTTACTACATTTCTTGGTCCCTTCAATAGGTGAAATAGAAAAGGTTGCATTTGGGGAATCTAGGACTGGCGTTGACATGCAAACTGGGTTATTTGTGCTAATGACCATATCATTTGCATCCCAACTCAGTTCAACTGATGAAGCCATCTTTTGTCCTGGTGGGCTACTCAGTATCAATTCAGTGGTACGATTTTGGGTTTCTAAATCCTTTTCATTAAAGGCATTTGGTGTGTCTTCAGCCACAGTGACTTCGTGTTCTGGGTTCAGCACTTGGGCTTCATTTTTATCAAAAGCTGGCCCCAGTAAAGGGCATTCATCATCTATAAGACAATAGGACACTGTTTCTCTTAGATTTTGGCCCATTTTCTCTTGCCCATATGAGCTCTGTGAATGTGTCTCACTATTCGGTTCATCTTTAGATAAACAAAAGAACTCTTGTAATACAGACCCATTGGGAACATCCATGCCCTCAGAAACTGGCGTATGAGCTTGTATCTCTTTTTGTCCAACCAGTTTTTGCTGTGACCCATCTGTGTAGTCACTGGTGACCTGTCCTGAAGAATATGGACACTGAATGCCAGTATCTGGAACAACAACATCAGTTTGCATCACATCAGAAAATGCTGTGTAAGTTGTGTCTTGAGCCTCTGCTTCTGTGGCTTGTGGGTTTTCAAAGCTGTCTTGATCATAATTTGTTTCTCTCACGTGTATGTTATCAGAATGTGAAGATGTATGAATGGAACAGGATAAAGATGGATTTCCACCCCTCGTGCCGGTTGGCTGCCGATTTCCACAGGTATGCAGAGACTGACTCTTTTCAATGGCATGATGGGTTATAAAGGTGCAGTTAACATGATCCACTGTCATGTCAAATGTTTGGTTTAGCTCCAAGGCGGTAGGATAGTCTGTAGAGTGCAAATCATCGTTGTTGGATTTCCACACAAAAGGCAGAGATGTCTCAGTACTCTGGTCCTGAAATGATTCTAGGGAATGACATTTGTTAGGCAGGTACTTGGACTCCTCTGTATTTAGAACATGTGCACAAGACTGAAGTGTGGAATCTTTATGGATATCGAACACCTCCTTACCAATCAACTCATTTGAAGACTTCTGCTGATCAAGTACTTCCACACACCGAGGGGTTGAAGCAAGATTTTCATCAATGTCCACAGCAGAGCTGGTTTCATAATCAACCACCATTTCATCTGGCTTGGCAGAATTCCAATTCACATTATTGGTTGAAGAGTTTTGTGTGTGTGGTGATTTTTGGTTGTATGCATATGTGTTTCCATTTTTATCACTGATAAATAAGGATTGCAGTTCATCTTCTGTCTTCTCATCTGAATTATCATCATTCATCCTGAATCTTAACTTTAAAACTCTGCCATTTTATTTCTTCTTTAAATCCTTTCAAATGAGAGGAAAGGAAAAACTGTCCAAGTTTTAGCACAGTTGAAAGTTTCTAAGATGCTTTGAAGTTGTAATGATTGGTTGTTCCCTGGAAGAAATAAAATGATCAATTCAAGTAAGTATTAAAATTAGTAAGTCACTGCTTGATTCATTTCAATCACTTTATTTTTGTATTTGGAACATACACCTCTGGATAGGAGTAAAGATATCCTTAGCTCAAGTAACACCTCCTTTCAAAGATGCTTTTTCATTTAAGGGAATGGGACAGAAGACAGAGACACTGCTAAAATTGCCCCTGTGACTGACTTCACATCTGAGATACCGCCTCCATATTCCCATTGATTCTTATTTGTCAGACGAGGGAAGGAAGCTCAATCTAACAACAGCCTTCCCTTCTTGTTGGTTAACCATTGGTGCTAATTTGCTGAGGACAGTCCCAATTTATGCCTGTTGTCCCAACATAATTAGTAATAAGGCCTTTTCATATTCAGAAGGGTCCCTTATTGTTTCCATGGAGAGTGATTACTAGACAGACCTGTCAAACACAACAAATGAGCTGAAGATCAATCAAGACGTAGGGAAAAGAGAAATGCCAATGCCGTTTTCATTCTCTTTCTCGAACGTATTTCAAAGTTGAAAAAAAAAAAAAAAGTTGATTCTTAATAGTTAAAGTGGTACTCTATTGGAAGTCCCTAAAAATGTTAAACTGCATGACACAGGATTTCTACTCTCAAGTACCTACTAAAGAGAAATGAAAACATATGCCCACACAAACACTTGTACAAAGGTACATGATTAATAGAAGCATTAGTCATAATAGCCAAGTAGAAGTCAATGTCAATTAACTGGCAAATAAGTAACAAAATGTACACCCATACAACAGAATTAACAATCAGCAAAAGAAAAAAGATGGAGTATTGAGACATCTACAACCTGGATACAGTGTTACAACTTAAAAATATTATACTAAGTGAAAAAAGCCAGTCATCGAAGACATCCTATTATGCATTATATTTACATGAAATGTCCAGAATAGGCAAATCTATAGAGACAAAGTAGATTAGTGATTCTCTAGAGCTGAGAAAGGGTATGAGGGAAGAGAATGAACAGTGATGGCTAATTAGGATGGTGTTTCTTTTGAGAGTCATGAAAATGTTCTAAAGATTATGGTAATGCTTGCACAATACTACAAATATACTACTGAATTGTACACTTAAAAAACATCACTGAAAACAACCCATTAAAGCTTTCAAATCCAATGATTTTTGCAAATAACTAAGAGTTGATTATGCTTTTGGTCAGACTGAAGTGCTTAAAAAGGGGCCGATGCTCAAGAGAGGACTGCAAATAAGTCACAGACATACGTTCACTTGAACTGAATTTCTAATCCTGGTATTAAATGTCAATCAGAGGTCACTGTTCTGTCCTAAAGAAATAAAACATGCATGAGGGGGGGAAATGGCATTCTGTAACCTGTAAATTTGTGAATTAAGAGATCTCATTTTTCCATTTTGTAATCCTCTCTCTGTAATGAAACTTCAGTAACCTAAATACACAGAAGAATAGGAACCATGGAAGAACTGAAAGGATCTGTATCTTCACTAACAGTGTTCTGTGTGTTTCTGGCCATGCATCCTGAAACCAGCCTTTACTGAGGGGAGGCAAAGGCTGCAATGTTCAGCTCAATAGCATGCATATGTGCATATACACATGTGTGCATATACACACTCAAAAGGAGACTGAATCCTAAAACAAGGCTGTATGATTTATATACTGATGGAAAATATCAGTTACTTATTGTTTTTCCACCACAGTTGTTTTTTTTAAGATTTTGAGAGAGAGAGAGAGAGAGGGAAAGAGGGAGAGAGAGCCTGACTGGGGCTCGATCCCAGGACCCTGGGATCACGACCTGAGCCAAAGGCAGACGCTTAACCAACTGAGCCACCCAGGCGCCCCTTCCACCATAGCTCTTAAGTGAATAAACAAATCACTGAAGTAATAGTTGTGTGGCTACCACCTTAATAAAAGTTTTTCTGAGATACAATTTTTTTTTATTCCTGGGGTATAAAATATGCTCAAGCTAAATACGGAAATCAGGAAGTATATTTATTCATTTTTTAGACTTACATGTGTGAAATACAATTTCAAAAAGCAGTAAATATGTTACATTTGTCTGTTTCCATGAAAGTCAATACTCATTTAAGAGATTCTGGTATAAAAAGATATGAGCACTGTAAACAGAAGCTTTTAATGGAAATCATAGAAGTCATTTGTCTACATAAACAGTCATTAGATTCAGTTAAGGAGTTTTACTACCTGAGCTCCTTCTTCCAAAGTACATAAAAAATTATTTAAAAATAAACAACAAAAAAAACTGATAAAAACGGAATAAATGGTTCATATGTCAAGGCATTTCAAGTTATTTTTACAATAAACTAATAGGGGGCGCCTGGGTGGCTCAGTCGTTGAGTGTCTGCCTTCGGCTCTGGTCATGATCCTGGGGTTCTGGGATTGAGCCCCACATTGGGCTCCCTGGTCGGCCGGGAGCCTGCTTCTCCCTCTCCCACTCCCCCTGCTTGTGTTCCCTCTCTCGCTGTGTCTCGCTCTGTCAAATAAATAAATAAAATCTTTAAAAAAAAAATAAGTAAAATAAAATAAATGAACAGAATACAAATGTTTAATGGGATACGGACATTCTACATTTAGTTTTTTTACAGTTTTTCTCCTTCATAAATAACACTCAACATTTTTGCAATCTTTGACTACCTGTGATTATTTCCTTTGGAAAAACTTCCTAGAAATACAAGCATTACCAAGCCAAAGAAATTATTTTTTTAAGGCTCTTGATCTAGTTTGCCAAATTGTTAGATGAAAGGGGAGGGGGGAGGATTCTTTATAATATATATACACATTAATATATGCACATAATAAATATATGACCTGAGTTTTTTACTTTTAAAGTTCATGTATTTTATTCAGCATTTTCCCCAAGTATTTTTCCAGGTCATTATAGTATAAAAACATTTCTAATAGTTGTGAAATTCCACTAAAGTTTTTTTTTTTTTTTTTAAAGATTTTATTTATTTATTTGAGAGAGCGAGAATGAGAGAGAGAGAGAGAGTACATGAGAGGGGGGAGGGTCAGAGGGAGAAGCAGGCTCCTCGCTGAGCAGGGAGCCCTATGCGGGACTCGATCCCAGAACTCCGGGATCATGACCTGAGCCGAAGGCAGTCGCTTAACCAACTGAGCCACTCAGGCGCCCAAATTCAACTAAAGTTTAAGTGTTTTAGATTTACAAGCCAGTAGTTTACGAAGAGTAATGAAAATGTAAAGAACCCATCAACCACTCCAACGTTCACATGACTGCTTAGTATACTTGGGCTTACGATTTTTTTGTTTAATTCACAAAGAACAACCAAACCAGGTGAGCAAAGCTATTAAAAAATATATATATACCACCAAAAAAATGCAATGAGAAGAAGTACTCCAGCAAAGTTTTGATAGGAAATAAATTTACAGAAGTGTTTTCTACCTTAGTAGCTAAGAGTAAAGAATTTGTGGTACAAAGATTTGGATACTAAAAAACTCTTAAGATTATCAGTTCCAGAAATAGTTGGAAGATCAACATTCACCAAAGAAAACAACAGCTTCAAGTCATCACTATGAAGATAAAGCCGTGGTCAGGAAAGGGTTGACCAGGATTCCCTCAGGAACTTTGTCAAAAAAGTTGAAAGTCAGCCATTTTGTCTGATGGCCAATTTCATTCCTCTCCCACTTAAAGAATAGTACCTAAGTTTCTACTACATACTGGACTCATATTCTTTGATAATCTCACCCTAGCCATGAAGTAACGTCTTTGTATTTCTATAATTGCAATATCATTTGTGACACCTTCAAAATTACTATTTGGGCAATGTTTTTTATTAAAGCAAAATCAAAAGTTTGAAAAAAGAAAAAAGGCAAAAAAGTTGGAATAAATCATTCTCACCTAAAGAGTTAATTTCTCAAGTTATCTTTTAGCAGCATTATCTACCAGAACAAAGTAGAATGATCAAGTTTCCTTTTTAAGAATGCCATTTGGGAAGATGAAGAGATCTTCTTCAGGGAACATTTTGGAGGAGAGAGAACAAATTCCCTACTTACTAAGATTTGAGAATATGATAGATTAGCTCCTCTTGAATAGAAAGCTTACCAAAATATACATTTTTACAATGATTTGCAAGGTTAAAAATTAATCTGTACCAAAAGAAATGGTCATTGAAAAGAACTACTAGTGTAAGATTTGAGCTATTTCAACACTTTTGGAAAAAATAAGATTACTTTCTAAATTTTAGCTTAAGAAGAATGATTGTTTATTCTCCAAAGGTAGAAATTCCATCAGTTATTACACTGAACAGACATATCTAAAAAGATAAATCATTATATAAATTAAGTCCTTATGACAGAATCGAATTCACTGTCATTATATTAATACTGGAAAATATTTTAAAATTCTAATTCAAACATCCTCATTTTACAAGTGAGAAAACCAACTGTAAGACAAACTACATGACTTGGCCAAACTGGTTGCTAGAACATTACTACTAGGTTATAAAATAGTTGTGTGCCTTATTCACCGACTGAACTATAAACTCAGTAGAGGCATCAGTAGGTATCTTTTACATCTTCCTGTTACCTATAACGCTAACTCAGCAATTTGAACTTAGTACAGATAAACTTTCTACCTCATATGGTAGTTATGAAATAAAGGTTTCCAGAAGTCACATGTGAAAACTAGTTTCAGTACTTTATAGCCATAAGAAAACTTTAATTTTACTCCTTATTTGTGTCTACATATGGCAAACCAGTCGTAAGATTTGAATACAAACACAGCTATAATTTACAGCTTTCAAATCACAGAACCATATCAATTCTTAGCTTTCAAATCATGGAATCATACCAGTTCTTAAAGTTTTTATGAAATCACAAATCATAGCACTAAAACTCTCTAGGCTTCAAAACCCAGAGTATACCTGGTCTTGAACTTATTTTAAAACAGAAAAGATGACATATGTACAGTATCTGAGCTACCAATTTTATTTTATTCTGAAGTGAAAAATACAGACGAACAAAAAATCATCAGCATGTGTTATTGACATATTCATAAAACTCTCCCTTCTGTTCCAACTGTTCAAGGTGCTAAAAGTTTTACCCCTAAGCCTCATCATAGTACCATTTTCCAGTTTACGTTTGAATTCTTAAATTAGCTCCTGCAACCTACCTTTTGACAATTCAGCCTCCTCCAGCAGAGTTTAGTAAAGCACATCTTACCCCTCAGAACCAAGAACAAGCATACCAAGTAGTCAGTTTCCTAAGAGCATAAGGACTGCCAGCGAAGCCATTTAAACAGGAGGATAGCTAGCGTTGGTTTAATGGATTTCAAAACAAAGGCTATGGAAGTGTCACAACGGAGCTGGACGTTACATACAAATGGACCTTTTGTGAAGAAATGCAGATCCATTCACAGTAGGTCTGGGTTGGGGCTTGAGATTCTGCATGTCTCTCCATCTCCTTGGTGATGCTGAAGCTCTTAGTCCATGGACCACCCTTGGAGCCACAAAGATGTAGCAGAGAGCTTTGAGAAAAGAATGCCTGTCTAGTCAAGCTGATCAATACAATTCATGGACTGTCCAAGCCAGCAACTTCCACAACCAACTGTAAAACTTGTTATCCTAACTAGGGATAGACTTCCCTTACCTCTGAACCCTATTGTAGGCTTTGTCCTTTCCTCTCTGAGAGTGAATATTCCCATCTATAGAGAATTGGAAAGTTTTACAGTCATGGAGAATGTTGCTTCTAAATCCACATGTGGAGGGCGCCTGGGTGGCTCAGTCGTTAAGCGTCTGCCTTCGGCTCAGGTCATGATCCCAGGGTCCTGGGATTGAGTCCCACATCGGGCTCCCTGCTCAGCGGGAAGCCTGCTTCTCCCTCTCCCACTCCCCCTGCTTGTGTTCCCTCTCTAGCTGTCTCTCTGTTGAAAAATAAAATCTTTAAAATAAATAAATAAATAAAAGATTAAATCCACATGTGGAGGGAGTTCAGTTAGTGTAATGTTCCTGCCCTGTTCTGTCCTTTTACTCACTCCACCCAGGAGAAATAAAGTGATTAATGGGTTCTGTAAATCTGGGAAGAACTAGCTGGGCAAGGACTGGGGTAAGGTAAGTGGCACTTAATTTAAGACAATCAGTAACAGTGCCCCTTCGAGCCATACTGGAGCCTGAGGCAAAGGGAAAAGTCAGGAATACCAACCCTATCTTGTCAGTTGTTATATATATATATACATATAAAATACATTATATGTAATACATTATATGTAATACATTATCTATATTTTTTGTTCATTATAATATATATATATTTGTTCAATGGCTCATAACCAGAAAGAGGAAAAAAAAGGCATGAATACTCATAATGGTTAACGGCCAATGCGGAACATGTGCTGACCCCGCCGGAGCACAGTCCTGCAGGCCCAAGCCCTGGTGAGCGAGGCATTTACCCTTCAGGTGTGGGACCGCAGGGGACGTCGACAGAATCATCCAGAAAGGACTGCGGTGGCTGCAGCAACCCAAAGAAGCATATGGGGTTTGGGGAAGTAGCTTTTCACAAACCATTTCAGGAGAATGTATTTTAACAACCAGTTCAGCCACTCCTAATAGCACTCTTGAAAAGGAATTATTTTTTTTTAAGATCTTTTATTTATTTGAGACAGAGAGCGAGAGCAAGCAGACAAGCGCACAAGTTTGAGGGGGGGAGGAGAGGCAGAGGGAGAGGGAGAACAGACCCCCCAATGAGCAGGGAGCCCACACGGGGCTCGATCCCAGAACCCTGAGATCATGACCCGAGCCGAAGTCAGACACTTAACTGACTGAGCCACCCGGGCTCCCTGAAAAGTAGTTATTCTTTATTGGGCCCTCTCAAAACTGTAAATCTATTATATGAAGCAACAAACCATGAGAAATCAGCAAGGAGTAACATCTGCAGGAGCAAAACACTCGTAGAGTAACCTGAGCTTCTGCCGTGAGCAAGGTAGCTGGCACTTCGGTTCAATCACAGGTCACGTTTTTCCATGCTGGAGGTTTGCAGCCTCTATCCTGCAACCAGCTCACTTTTTCAGTGAGGATGATGGTTTTAAATAGCACAGACGGGGCAAGAAACTTTAAGCTTAAGACCATACATCCTTTTGATCTGAGTAGGAAACTCCAGCTCAGGGCAACTCTGTCCGTTGGGAAGTGGCCGTTTCCATGGAAGGAGGACTGTGCAAGTCCATAACTGGAAGAAAACAAGGCCTGGGCTGCACATCTAAAATAAAGCCACGTGGCCCTTGGCACAAGCAAAGGCTTTTAGCAGTCAGCCTTTTCACGCAGGCCACACGGATATACCTTGAACTAACCCTGGCAGGTGGGGGCAGACAGCAGAAGCTTCACGTGAGCCCAGCGAGACAGCAGAGAGCCGGGCGGCAGGCACCAGGGAGAGACACACCCGCACTCCGGGCAACAACGTCTTTACAGGTCCTCGAGGACACTGGTGGTCAACACAGTATTTCTGGCTTTAAAACAGCAAAGCAGATTTCTGTGTGCCCTACAGAAAACTACAATGTTCCCAGCTTTCAGTTGTTAGTGATAGATCTGATAGGCAATGCTAGGCTAGGAAGTCACCCAAATTCCACTCTGTATTTGAGGACAAGAAGGTACTGGTGGGGGGAGCCTGGGTGGAGACGTTAAGCGTCTGCCTTCGGCTCAGGTCATGATCCCAGGGTCCTGGGATCGAGCCCCGCATCGGGCTCCCTGCTCAGCGGGAAGCCTGCTTCTCCCTCTCCCACTCCCCCCTGCTTGTGTTCCCTCTCTCACTGTGTCTCTGTCAAATAAATAAAATCTTTAAAAAAAAAAAAAAAGGTACTAATGGATGGAGAAGCTGGAATCCACGTGGTCTTTCCAAGGACTCAAGAATCACAATACCGCACACGCGGGCGTGTGTGTACGCCCCTATACAACAAAGTGTCCCCAAGAAGCTCTTGATTGGATTGTTAAATATTAGAGATCAATCTTCCTCAGGAGTCGGGTTTCTTAGCTGTAAGTACATCCAGAGCAAGAGGCAGTAGAAGTAGCTCTTGGGGCAGAAACTGAAAAGGGCTGCGGGTCCAAGAGTGAAAGGGGTGGCACGAGGCAGGGGCCCACGTGGCGTGGCACCGGCTCGGCGGTCTTCAGGAACACAATCAACCCCGTTCAAAGAATGTACTTTTTCCCTGCTTACTATTTCAGGGTTAGGGGATTGGGTTGTTTTCAAAATGTGCCTTGGGGGCAAAGGGAAGGGGAGAAGACTATTCTGTGATCACCTGTGTCCTCTTCACACACGGGGGGCCTGAGAACTAGCACAACCTCAGAGACTGCAAAAGGCAGCCCTTCCTGTGAAGCAGCCCAGACTATAGCTTCCAGAACAACAAACCACCACCCAGGCTTCAAGAATACTTTAGCCTGACAGGACCTGGTAAAGATATGCTTATTGGAATTTATTGTTTTTTTTTACCTCGAAGTCTCCAGAAAGTCAGCTCAAGGAGGGCAGGCAGGATTTTTTTGTTGTTGTTGGGGGGGGGGGGGGGGGGGGGGGGGGGGGGGGGGGCGGGGAGGGACCAAGGAAGTGGGAGAAGCAGACTCCCCACTGAGCAGGGAGCCCGATGCGGGGCTCGATCCCAGGACCCTGAGATCACGACCTGAGCCGAAGGCAGACGCTTAACCAACTGAGCCACCCAGGCGCCCTATTTTGAACTTTTAACTCCTTTGGATTTTGACGTATTTGGACTTGAACTTGCAAAGTTAAACATCCTACAATTAAACTTCTACTGTCACATTCCCAGGGAAAAATTATGTTCAAACTTAGGCATCACTATGTTCCTGGCACCTGTGTCACTGGATCTCACAACACACCTCTAAAAAGCTATGCAAGAAAACATGGCTGTAGATCATTCGAGACTGAAAAGAGGAAAGCAAACTTAAGCCCTGGGCACAGAGTGGCCTTGGAACTGATGTCATTAACCGCCAGAGCCTTCAGTCATTATCTCCACTGCCAGTGAGAAGTGCGAGAAGAGCACCCAAAGGGACCGTGGTTTCACTGGGAAGCAACCTCTTGAACAGGAGGCGCTGGTTAACCATGAGCCAACCTGCAAGCAGGATATGTGAAGAGAACAAGAAGTAGGGATGTTTCAGGTGAAGGCTTCTTCCCCCACACCTGATGCTTCTTTTAGTGGGGGAGTTCAGTATATCCTTCTTTGCTTCAATCTGACCTTTTTATCCTGCCCAAAGAAGTGCAGTAATGTATCTGAATAGAAAATTTGGGAAGAATAAACAGACCAAGCTTGGCTGAGCGCCACCCCCCCAACTGTCTTGTTGGGGAGAAGTCAGCCCATGGGGACCATGGGAGCACAGAAGCACTCTGCACCTCCAAGAGCAGCCCTGTGGTAACTGGGAGGACCAAATTCTGGGGTGTGCTGTTAAGGAGCTCCTTGATCTCTCACGCCAAGCTATCACCTCCCAAATAGCCTTCAACAGAGATGACTTGATTGTTCAAAGGCCAGATACCTTACTCTGTCCTATTTCTCCAATGGGCCAGAACCTAGATTGAGAAGAGGGGTATTACTTATTAGACGGGTCAGTGAGTTTTACATAGTTTTATTTTTCTTTGATTCTTATCTTAAATCTACAACTTGTCTTTTTTTATTTTGGTAAAATCTGCATAAGATTATTTTTAATTGTACTTAATGCTATCTAATGGTACATTAACAATGCTGGGCAATCACCATCCATCTCCAGAATTTTTCATGTGAGATGAAATTCTGTACCCATTAAACAATAACCTCCCATTCTCTCACCCCACCCCTACCCACCACCATTCTACCATTGTCTCTATGAATTTGACTACTCTTTAGAGGAATCATACAATTATTTTGTCCTTTTGTGACCATCTTTTCTCACTCAACATAAGGTTCATCTATGTTGTATCATGTGTCAGTATTTCCTTCCATTTTAAGGCTGAATAATATTTCATTGTATGTATATGCCACATTGTTTATCCATTCATGCATTGATGGATACTTAGATTACTTCCACCCTTTGGCTATTGTGAATAATGTTGCTATGAACATCAGTGGATGGTTATCGCCAAAACCCTGCTCACAATTCTTTTGGGTATATACCCAAAGTGGAATTACTAGACCATATGGTAATTTTATGTTTAATTTTTTGAGGAATCACAACTATTTTCCACAGCATCTGTACCACTGTACATCCCCACCAGCAATGCAAAGTTCCAATTTATTTACATCCACATCAACACTTGTTTTAATATAATAGCCACCCTACTGTTTGTGATGTGGTATCTCCTGGTGGTTTTGACTTAAGTTTGCTTAAGGATTCCTGATGCTGAGCATCTTTTCAGGTACTTAATGGCCATTTTTGTATCTTCTTTAGAGAAATGTCTATTCAAGTCCTTTGCCCATTTTTTAATTAACCTTTGTTATTGTTATTATTTAGTCCACTTTGTAAAAGTCATGATTTAGGGGATTATTTTCCTCCTCTCTGGGAAGCAGGATGGACTTAAAATAGTACACTGGAGCAGAGATATTTTTCAACTCCTGTTATGGGTTGAACTGTTTCTCCCAGAAAGATATGTTGACATCCAACCCCCAGCACTTATGTCACCTTTTTTTTTGGAAAGAAGAGCTTCACTGATGTAATCAAGTTAAGATAAGGACATTGGGGCGGGCCCTAATCCAGTATGACTACAGTCCTTATAGAAAGAGAAGAAACAGAGGAATACCATGGGAAGACACACACACACCGGGCAGCTGGCCTCGTGAAGGCAGGGCAGAGACTGGAGTCATGCTGACAAGCCAGCGAATGTGAGGAAAAGGCGAAAAACACCCTCCCCTGGAAGCTTCAGAGGGAGCACAGCCCTGCAGACACCTCGATTTTGAGCTTCCAGTCTTCGGAACTGGGAGAACAAATCTCTGTTGTTTTACGCCACCCATTTTGTGGTGCTTTGTTACAAACTAGCACAACTCCCTTCAAAGAAAATTAGTGCATTGTTCAAGTCCTTTTATGAATTGGTTGTTTAGAATTCAGAACACAGTTTCCATTATTTAAAAAAAAAAAAAAAATACACTTAAACAATTGTTCGGATCCCAGAGAGCCTCTACATGACATTTTAACCCACAATGGAACATGACTACTGCCCAGGAGTACTGCCATTTCCCCCAGAATTATAGGAACTACAGCCAGCATTGCATATGGGGCCCTAAAGGCCAGAAACCACATCTCCTCTGGCTGCAGCCATGGTCCCTAGTCAATCCTTTCTCCTCTAATGGGCTGAGTGAGCAGTAATTACTCTTCCCCAACCCCCTCAGAGAAGGTGATTTCTTGCTCTAGGTTGCCCGGATGGTGAGAAGATCTCCATCCTTGCTCCCCTCACCCACACCTGTATCCAGCTGCACAGGCAGTGACAAGAAAGATTAGATTCCCTCCAGAGCCCTCTCGCTCTCACCACTTGTAAAGGCAGCCAAAGATAAAACAGTCCTTCATTTCAAAGATAAGCATCAGTGGGGGGAAAAAAATGAGGTGAAAATCTTGGTAGAAATTCCGAAGTACCTTTACCTTGGGAGATGCCTACATGGGTAGCAACGAATAGTTCAAATGCCTAGCACTATTAGAAATTAATAGAGATTTACCTTTTTTTATTATAAATATGATGCTAGTTTGGATCCTTAAATGCTAGAGGGGTGAAGATCTCGAAGCACCAACACTTACCCTCTACCCCTCAGGATAGGCGCAGAGCAAAATCCACCAGGAACTTCAATGGTTTACTGCAAATGCCCAGGGGTTTTGGCTGGGAGCCCTGCTCATACCCATGGTCAACCACAGAGTCAGGCTGATGGAGTCTTCATCTCAACAAAAACTTCCACCATCTCCAGACACTGGGAAAGGACCACAGCCAAGTGCCCACTCACTCAAAGCTCCTGCCAAGCCGTGACACCATTGTGCTCACCATTCACCAAAGCAGGCCACAGGACAATACTCAATCTCAGCAAAGTCAGAAAGCACCATCTTACCACTTGCCCAGTGGTGGGCGAACTGAAAATATTTGTGCCAAGCATTAAGGTGGTATAAGAATTCCTTTCCACTATAGGTGGGAAAATCAGGAATGGGAAATCTCACTAAAATGAAGTCAGGAGGTTTTGGTAGGGGGAGATCTCATGCCCTACTGCCATAGACCCTACAGGAAGAGATGTACGTGACCTTGCATGCATGTACTACTCTACCACGCCAGCCAGAGGAAGAGTGGCTTTCCCCATTCCCGGGACAACAGGTCAGCCAAGGAGAAGCCACCACACTTTGAACACCCAGTTTCCTCTAATGGACTTTCATTCAGTTCTGAACAGCCTTCCCAACGGACCCCTTTTCTCCTTAAAAAAGTGGGTCTCTCCTTTGTTCCCTGGACTTGCCTACAGTTTTGACACAGCTTGTTTCTCCCGGATTGCAATTCTCTTTTATTCCCGAATAGACCCGTCTTTTGCTGGTAAAAGTAACTGGCAGTTTCACTTTTAAGGTTAACATGGGGTAATTATGTCAATATTCGGTATATGGCACATCATACCAAAATAGGATCTTTGCTAAAATCTGCCTTGAGTGACACTACAGTTCCTCTGCCCAAACTATACCTCTTCAGCTGAAATCACTTATCAGGGATTCACAGTCTTCAGGGAAGAAAAAGGAAAAAAACATAAAAAGTAAGTGAAGGCTTCTATCTGTCACCAGTATCTGATTGCTTTCAAAATATAAGGTGATTGTAGTGACCAGTAATTGTGGGAGAGACTGGCTGGTCACCAAAATCCATTTCCTTTTTTTTTTTTTTTTTTTGTCCCCCTGGCACACAGACAACGTTTTCCTACCTCTCCTGCAGGTAAATGCCATGTGTTCTAGCCAACAGAATGTAAGCAGACACTGTACCCCTTCTAGGCCTGGACCATAAAACTCACAGAGAACCCTCCCTAGGTTTTCCCTCTTTACGCAGCTGGACACAGGGGAACCAGGTAGAACCACAGGATCAAAGAAGCCTGGATCCCTGAATCACTGCTTGGAGGATTATTGTCCACCAATCAGAATTACCAATTCTGGACTCCAAGAGAACAAGAATTAAATTAGTATTTGAGCGTATTTTTTAAGAGGGTTTTTTTTGGGGGGGGGCGGGGAGGCAAGGGGGAGAAGCAAATTATATTTTTAAATAATACCGTAACTACCTTGAAAGAAAGGAGTAATCATTAAGAACTCCATCATCTTAGTCATCTCATTTTGGCAAAAGAAAAGATTCTTTAATCAGCACTTCCTAAATAGGAAAAAAACCGTAAGATCTACAAATTCTTGAGGATACAAAGAGTAGCTCATTCCATTTGCCCTGTCCTCTTATACTGAATGTCCAGACATACGGGCTAGTAACATCTAAAAACAGGAAAAAAGGTAATTTCTGTGTACTTGCACTGATACGGAAGAAAATTATACCCATCAAACAGTAATTCATAATGCATCTCCTACACACTGAAAAACCTCCTTGTTCCTTTTTTATTTTCTTAAATCCTCTTAAGTTTGCTTCTTCCAAGAAATCGTCATGTTAATCTAGCCCAAGGGTTGGCAAACTATTTTCAGGAAGGGCCCAACAGTAAGTATGTCAGGCTTTATGCTCCATATGGTCTCCGTTGCATTTATTCAACTCAGGGATTGTGGAAAAAAAGCTGCCCCAGACCATTAGTAAGCGAATGAGCATGGGCATGTCCCAATTAACAACTTAAACAAAACAAACCCAAAACAAAGCAAAACAAACACAGGCAGTGGGCCAGAATTGGCCCTCAGGCCACAGTATGCTGACCTTTGCTCTAGTCCCTTCTCTACTGCATCAGCGTAAGCAATCACCTGCACTATACCCTCATTTAAAAATATATTTCTTGGGCGCCTGGGTGGCTCAGTCGTTAAGCATCTGCCTTCAGCTCAGGTCATGATCCCAGGGTCCTGGGATCGAGTTCCGCATCGCACTCCCTGCTCCGCGGGAAGCCTGCTTCTCCCTCTCCCACTCCCCCTGCTTGTGTTCCTGCTCTCGCTATCTCTCTGTCAAATAAATAAAATCTTTAAAAATAAATAAATAAATAAATAAATATTTCTATTTTTTTTTCTTGACTCAGCAAAGTGAATTAATGCAAAAACAGTGTAGTCTCAACTCTCTGGGTACAGTCAATATTGATCTTGATTAAGACACCCAATCCTAAAACCAGGTACCACAAGACTCCTAAATTGCCTAGTAACAAACATGAAAAATATCACTAAAAATTGGTTCCTGGTTTTCACAAATCCTCCCCATCAATTCTCAGAAGTTAACTATGTGATAAAATCATCATATAGTATTAGTAAAGAGATATTCGTGCTAGTATTTGTGAAAAAAAGCCTAATTCTGACTTTAGAGGCAATATGAGAAGAGTTTACACTAGGTGCCATTTTAGTGAATTTATTCAAGTTTGGTATAGATGTTCAAGACCATAAAACTGAAAGCATATTTTATTAGCAAAAACAAATTTTTTTTAGATTTTATTTACTTGTCAGAGAGAGACACACACACACACACAACCAGAGAGAGCAGGAGAGGGAGAAGTAGGCTCCCGCTGAGCAAGGAACCCGATGCAGGGCTCGATCCCAGGACCCTGGGATCATGACCTGAGCCGAAGGCAGACACTTAACTGACTGAGCCACCCAGGCATCCCAGCAAAAACAAATTTTATCAGTATCTGCAATTTTAAGGAGAAGATCAGAAACTTGGCAACTGATGGGTGATTCAGTGTCCCCAGAGTACCACACGCAAGGACACCCAGTACGCAAGTAATCCCCTTCCTTGATTAGACACGGAAGAAATGTGAAAATGTATCAATCCCACCCATCTGAAGGCCAGAAAGAGGCTCCATTCCTCCATTCAGCTTCCTTCTGCAGCTACAGCCTTCCTTGGGCTCCTGTGCCTCCAAATTCCTGTAACTTCTAATCTCATAGCAGCCCCTACAAGGTGCTTACCTATTATGCATCCTGCCCTTCTTCCCTGCTGACAGAAACCTGAGTTCATACAGGTGTCCACCCAGTCCATGTAATTTAGGGAAAAAATGCCACCCAGCTCAGGGGTACATTCTGACTGGTCTAAGCCAATCATGGAGGTCCTGATATTCCATCAGGTCCAGGAAAATCAGTCAACAGCTCGGGTCCTTAAGATTTATTATGTTTGCAAGAAGACGTTTTAATACTTCAGTTTAGAATTTCAATGGGTATAAATTTAACAATAAACATCAAAAGAGACTCCCACTTACACTCAAAGTTTCAACAAATCTTTTCATTTAAAACTCACCAACGGCTATGGAGGATTCAAATGCCAAACTTGACCTTGAGTATGATGGTAGTTTAGTGAGTGCAATGCACAGTCACACAAAAGTGATAACGTTATGATAAAATGTTATGAACAAAATAGCACTTCCAAACAGTTTCATTCTGTAACAAAAAATGGACAGTAATACCTTTCCCTATACTTCCTAAAACAGGAAGGTCCTCTTTCCACTTTTTGCCACAAGGTTAAAACAATATGCTGCAAGCATACTTATGCTTCCTAATTTTAAGTCATTATAATAAATTCAAATATTTGTATTCTTGCATTAAAAAAACTAAGAAACAAAAAGAATTCAATAGTATATGACACTTTAACCACAAACCTCAACATTTGAAACCAGGAATGACTTACAGAGAGGTCAAACAAGGTCACAGAGAACATACCACAGGATGCAAGGCAGAACACCCCACAGAACCCCAGAATGACCCAGGAATTGGACACGTGAACAACAGAAGGTGGAGAGAAATAGGGCCTCTACAGGGAGATCGCCTGTAACTCTAAGGATCCACTGGACATCCCGTCCCCCCCAGGTACCTACCAATACCCTGTATATTTAGACAACTACCCCCCACTCGGTAAACAGCTATATAATCTCAGAAGAAACTGATTAGATGTCCCAACTTTAGAGCTACTAGATCTAGGGGAGGCTGAGAGCAAGGCACGGGGGTGCATACAGGGAAATGTAATGAAATTCTTCTGCATACTGAATTGTGCGCCATTCCACAATAAGCTTATAATCAGGCTGATAGCCAGGCAAAATAGAAGAGGATCGTTCTTGGCAGAAACAAAATTGAGTCCAGAGAACTCAATCTTAAAAAGGAAGCCAAGCATCAACCTAATATTTGAGGACATTCTTTGATATGAAAGAAAACAAGAAAAAAAATTCTCAGAGAAAATTGAGGCAGGCAAGGAAGAGGATCACTACTATCTCGAAAAAAATTTATCATATTCATGCAAAAGCAGGATGTTTTAAGTAATATAAGCAGAGAATAAGAATGCTCAGAAATTCACATGAAAGCTGTAATTAAAAATTTTTAAAAGACATAGTTTAAGAATTTATGCAAAAGACACACACACCCAAAGAGTACAAAAGGAAAAGGGCTTTCTTTTCTTCTTTTTTTAATTAAGGGTTCATCCAAGAGATCCAGCATTCAACTGATACTGTTAACCGAACAAGGAAAAAAAAAAAATTCGTGGTAAGAAATAACCAAAGAAGTAATCCAAGAATTCTTCCTGGAGCTAAGGACAAAGTCTCCAAAATAAAGAGGTGCACTGTTTGTTCTACACAATAAATGAACAAGATCTGACCACAGTGTATCACTGTGATATTTTAGAATAGCTAGATTATAACAACTAATAGCAGCCAATATGAATCTTACGCACAAAAAGCTTTTCTAAGTGCTTTAAATGAATTCTCATATAATCCACAAACAACTGTTCAGAGTGATACAGTGCTTTTATCTTCATTGTACGCATGAGAACCTGAGGCATAAGAGTTTGATAATTTGCCATAGTTACGTAGCTAGGAAGTGATAAAGCTAAGCAGTCTGGTCTTGTACTCATCTTTTAACAACTATGCTGAAAAACATTCCAGAGGCCAAAAAAAAAGGACACACAGAAGACCAGATATCAGAATGACAAACTTTGCTACAATTCTGAAAGCTAGAAGACGGAGCATTATCTTCAAATTTCTGAGAGAAACAGGGTTTTCAGACTGGAATTCCAATCCTGCCAAACCATGTATCAGATAGGAGTGTTGATAAAGGGATTTTTCAGGCAAAGAAAGCCTCAGTCTTAGCTCTTTCATGCTTTCTCAGGAATTTAAGAATGAAAGCCACCAGAATAAGGAATTAAGCCAGGTCTGAGTGTCATCCAGGAAACAGGAATTAAACCAGGTATGAGTGTCATCCAGGAAATAGGAATTAAACCAGGTATGAGTGTCATCCAGGAAACAGGAATTAAACCAGGTATGAGTGTCATCCAAGAGGACCAAGGAAAAAGGAATCCCCCGGCAACACCTGGGTGACCCCGTGTCCTACACCTGGATGGCAAACAGCCCGTTTGGCAGCAGGAAGTCAGAGGTCCAATAAGGACGTCTCCAGGAACAACAGAGAACTAGTACACACTGGAAAGTTTCAACAATTGAAAAACAGAACGGAGAGAAATCTGAGTGTGCTTTTGGAGAATGTGAACTATTTCTGCCAAATATTCAAAGAAAACAAATAGGGAAAAAAATACAAAAAAATTAAAATTGTATACTACTTGGGTCACAGAGACCCAATATTTACAGTCATTTTTATTTAATATATGGAAGTAAATAAAATTAGCGGAGAGGGAAAGACTGCCTCTGAGAGTAAAGGATGAGCTCTTCTTTTTTATAATCATTCTAGCAGTACTTGTCTTAACTCTGAGCATAGGGAACAAACTAAAGAATCAGGTAAAAGGATTGTTTCAAACCTTCACTATCTTGTTTTCTCCTTCCACAGAGAATCTTCTTACCAAATCAAGCTGCTCTTAGTTCCTCCTTACATCCTGAACAGGTTAGCTGTTCCTGGTCTGAAGCCAAGAGAGACCACCAACTGGGCTCCATGAAGAAACTACAAACTTGAGCTGCAAGTGGCCATTTTCTGAACCTGAAGCGAGTCACTTCTTCAGCTATTGCTCAGACTAGGAATCCTGGTTGGCTACTGGACCTTGCTCATTTTAAGCCAGTATTCATGCTTCAACATTTTTCTGCAACTAATTCTAGCTACTTTGGGGGATGCCTATGGACCATCAGGTCACATGTCAAATTCTGCTCTGATTATATGCCAAAGCTAAGAGGCTGTCTTGTAAAAACACATTCTAATATCAGAAACATTCCAGTGTGGAAACGTCTATTTTAGAAATGATCAAATACGGTAATTTATTAACACAAAACTGAACAAAGTCATTGAGTCTCAGGTTAGAGGAAGCCTTAAAAATGATCCATGGAATCTTAACACTAACCCAACATTAAATCCTTGTAGACCGTAATTAACCAAATCTCTGACAACTCCAGAGAACGTACCATGTTTCTAGGCAGTTCTTACTTTCCTGGTCTAGACCTTCCCTGTCCAAAGTCATAAAGCATACTATAGTATTTGGGATTCAAAGTCTAGCCAAAGGAGACCAAACCTCAACTGGAGTGGCAAAAGACCAAACTTTATTTCTGTCTCATGGAGAAGTCTGCATAGGTTGTCCAGGATTAAGTGACCCAGCTGTCAGAAACCCCAGCTCCACCTTTCTCATTCCTCTGCTGTGCATGACCTCAACCTATGGCCCAAAATAGCACCCTCTGCATTTTGCTGAGCAGGGTGTAAAGGCAACAAGTATGGAAGCTACTTCCCTAACAGCACTCTATTCTCCAGGGTCGGTAGCCTAACCACATGGCTACACCTGTTTGCAAGGCAGGCTGGGAAATGGACACCAATACAGGCTGTACCCCACTCAAGATTCCATCAACATAAAAGGGGGGAAAACAGGGACTGAGAGGCAAATGGCCATCTCGCCACACTCAACACAGACCCAATGCCTCCCTCCACAGATCACTGCTCTTCACTTAAGAGAGAATGGATTTGTACTTAGATCTCCATGATTATTTATTTACACTTTAACAGAGGTTTTCTAGAAACCAGGATGTCTCCAACTCAGATCTATATTCTGAAAGTGCTTGGCTAGATTTAGGGGAGAAGATGGTCCCTACATAGTTAAGCCACAGATCCACTATTTATGACAACTATGGCAGTGGGCTTGTAGACCTTAAGGAAAGCTCCTGGATCACTGTGAACCATTCTGATAACAGAAAAAAATTTAGTTTGTTTTCATAAAGATCATCAGTCACGCTCATTTAAGATTTTATTTGAGAGAGAGACAGAGAGAGTGAGAGAGAACACGAGCATGGTGAGGGGCAGAGGGAGAAGCAGACTCCCTACTGAGCAGGGAGTCCAACGCGGGGCTCGATCCCAGAACCCCGAGATCATGACCTGGGCTGAAGGCAGACATTTAACCAACTGAGCCACCCAGGCACCCGATTCAAGCTCATTTCAAGTCTGGTTTTACTTATCGATAAAGAAAACTCTTCGAATGGTTCACATCTTACATGTGATTAATGACAGTTGGGCTTTTGGATCTTGGACCAGTTTGTATTCAATCAAAAACTGTGCACCGTTCAAATTACAAAATGAATACAACCAGGGAATACTGTCTGAAACATGTGTTTGATGTCGACCACATGCCGGGGCACAGTTAGGGGCCAGGGCTGTTGTGGACTGGACTGGGAACACTTGCGTTTATAGCAAGGCAAGTGCCTCACTAGAGAAAAGATCCATATACAACAGAGGTAACCAACAGACCATGACTGAATGGAGATTTACGTGTGCCAAACGAAGTCGGGGGAAATATCAAGTAGAGACAGAAAGACAGGCAATTCTATCAGAAGAGATCGTACTGGCTCTGATGTTTGAAATGACCACACTGACTGGAAAGAGTAAGAAGCTCAAAGTGGCCGTGGGAGGGATCCAGGGCGGCAGTTGGGTAAGCTCAAGGTTCTGCATTCTATTCTGGGAACAACAGGAGTCTGCCAACACTGTTAAAATGGATACGAACACTTTGGTTTGGCTGAAGTGTGAAAGATGTCCCAATGAGGAAAGACCAAGGGCAGCAAATTGCTGGGATGGATCTGAACACAGTGGTGGGAGGAGACGAAACCCCAGACAGAGCTTAAAGGCTCACCTCTGTGTTTTCTGCACGGAGCTGCAGAAAGCTTGGCAGACACTCGGTGCCCAACATACGAGTGTTAAATAAAACATTATTTCAAAAGACTGTTCCACTTACATTAATATTTTAAGAAGGAACTACAACAGACAGTACAGGAAAGCTGCATAAATATTCACATGTTAGGTAGATACAAAAGGTAATTTATACTAAAAGCTTAAATCCAAGGGCTTTCTATGCTTTTTTCTTTAGTTTGTTTAAACTAAAAGGTTTTTGTTTTCCCACTCCGAGCAATAATAAAGGAAAAGTTCAAAGAACAAATAAGGGATCTAGGTTAAAAGGCTTATTAAGCTTAGAGACAGATGCTATTTAGTTTAGTCATTCAAGGAAAGTAATTCACTTCTCTCTAAAACACCAAGACTTAAGAGTTTTTAAGTGAAAATACTACTCAACTATGAACTCTATCAGAGAAACTTTGCTTATGCCATGGTAAAACAATTAAAATTACCTCAAAAATGTATCATTCTCTTTCCTCATCCACCCTCAAAAGCACATGAGGTTTGTATTTAAATTATCTCTAAGGCCCTGCATTTTGCTAATTAGAATATTTTTGTAGGAACAATCGAGTGTTCCCAAGTATCATAAAAGTAGATATAAGCCCCTCACCTCCAAAAACAAAACAAAACAAAACACAAAGAAAACCACCCCAGTTATAAGACCACCAGCAGGTAACAAAGAGTGGTAGTGGACAGATGGCATACCAAAGTACTCAAAACTGATAACAAACATCCCAGAAAAAAGAATCCTCCAAGGGAAAAATAACTATTTTTACACGAGTAAAGATTAAACAATTAACTGATAGTCTGTCTAAATCTTGTGGTAAATAAAATTTATTTTAAGCCTATGGTCACATTTTTATGAGAACTGGCATTTCAAAACAGACTTACTCTGTTAACCATATAGTACAATCAGTCTTAGATAATTCACACTATGCAATTAAAAGCCTTTCAGGGCCCTAGAAAGAGTGAGGCCCCTAGCTGATTATGACAAAGACACCACCACTGAAGGAAAGCACCTACCTAGAGCCTACTTCAAGAGTCAACACAAGCAGTTCTGGGGTGGAGTCTTTGGGTTTTCCACATAAAGTATCATATCACCTGCAAAGAGTGAGAGTTTGACTTCTTAATCCAATCAAGAACTGGGGAGAAGAGATGAACAGACATTTCTCCAAAGAAGACAACCAAATGGCCAACAGACACATGAAAAAGTGCTCAATATTGCTAGGCATCATGGAAATCTAAATCAAAACCTCAATGAGATACCACCTCACACCAGTCAGAATGACTAAAATTAACAAGTCAGGAAACGACAGATGTTGGCGAGGATGCGGAGAAAGGGGAACCCTCCTACACTGTTGGTGGGAATGCAAGTTGGTGCAACCACTCTGGAAAACAGTATGGAGGTTCCTCAAAAAGTTGAAAATAGAGCTACCGTACGACCCAGCAATTGCACTACTGGGTATTTACCCCAAAAATACAAATGTAGTGATCCGAAGGGGCACGTGCACCCCAATGTTTATAGCAGCAGTGTCCACGATAGCCAAACTGTGGAAAAAGTCTAGATGTCCATCAACAGATGAATGGATAAAGAAGATGTAGTGTGTCTATATATATAGACATAGACACACACACACACACACACACACACACACAGGAATATTATGTAGCCATCAAAAAAATGAAATCTTAAAAAAAAAAATGAAATCTTGCCATTTGCAACAATGTGGATGGAACTAGAGTATTATGCTAAGCGAAATAAGTCAGTCAGAGAAAGACAATTATCATATGATCTCACTGATATGAGGAATTTGAGAAACAAGACAGAGGATCATAGGGGAAGGGAGAGAAAAACGAAACAAGATGAAACCAGAGGGGGAGACAAACAGTTAAGAGACTCTTAATCTCAGGAAACAAACTGAGGGTTGCTGGAGTAGAGCGGGGTGGGAGGGATGGGGCGGCTGGGTGATGAACGTTGTGGAGGGCATGTGCTATGGTGAGCGCTGTGAATTATGTAAGACTGATGAATCACAGACCTGTACCTCTGAAATAATACATTATGTTAATTTAAAAAAAAGTCAACACAAAACCAATTCACTGACCTACTGAGGCTCAAGAATTTTATTTGACAGAGAGAAGGAGAGACACAGTGAGAGAGGGAACACAAGCAGGGGGAGTGGGAGAGGGAGAAGCAGGCTCCCCACTGAGCAAGGAGCCCAATGTGGGGCTCGCCATGACCTGAGCCGAAGGCAGACGCTTAACGACTGAGCCACCCAGGCACCCCGAGGCTCAAGAATTCTGATTCCTGGACTTTATTCCAAAAATCTACTTTTATTCCAAGATTTTCTGGCTTCAGAATTTCCTAAAACCTCAAAACCAGCATGTGGACGACCCCACATGTTCACAAATTCTTAAAACCGCATTCCTGCAAGCTTAGTAATTTCACTAAGTAAAATGTTTCAACATTTGCCTTTTACAAACAATTATGTTTCAGGACATCCTATATTCTTTAAACATATCATAAGATAGCATCAATAAGTGTTCTCCCAATCCTCCTATCTTGTTGCTAAGGTAGTGTGAAAGGCAAATTGCCAGGTCAAACATACTCAAAGCATTTTAAATATTCAAGTAGTTCTAAGTTTTCTTCTACCCCTCCCTCCCATTCTGCCTCATTCACTTACTCTTACGCAGGAGCCTCCCCCTCTGCCTCAGAGCTATAACCAAAACACTAACCATCTGGGTATTTCAGATGTACAGAGTAAACTAAAGTACATATAATTTTCTATCATACTCCATGCTACTGCATACGTAACCATAAAACGACCATAGTCCATTTTAACAACATATAAACTTCTTTACATGTTGCTTAGAGTTTTGGTATTTGACAACATAAGCACAAAATATGGCACACCACACTTAACTCTCTTCCTCTCCAAAAAATAAGAGTGTACTCACATTTGCTCATAATAATCTTTGCATTTTTACATATTCTAGAATTTATGCGGAAGTAGGGATGTTTTAATATAACAAGATCTAAGGAGATGAAAAGTATGTAAGATTTTAAAAGTAGCTTATTTAAAAAAAAATTATCACTTTTAAAACTTAACTCTGGAGTTTTTGCTTAATTTAAATGCCCTCAATCAGTTGTATCAAGGTAATTTACCTGCATTCTTCAGAATATTAAAATCAACAGCTGTGAAATTGAGAGGTCTTATTCAAGTTATTTGTCCCAAAATAGTTTGTGGCTGTACATAAGAAACTGTCTTTTTCACAGAGCAGAAACTGCAAGCAGACTAAAAGAAATCCAAACACCAGACCATTCAATGAATCCTCTCAGGAGACCACGGTTATTCAAAGACTAGCTGGGTCTTGTAGCAGTAATACAGCTGAGTGTAATGCCTTCTCCCCAACCCCAAACTAAAGAATTTTCCTTGGACTCTTTGCCAACAAAACATCACAGACTTGTCTGAAGCTTAAAGGAGGAAAATTTGTACACAGACGTTTCTTGGTTATATTGTACATCACTTACAGTAAGACTGAAAACAAAACAAAAACACAAAGTTCTGTACAACAAGCAACTTACTGGTCTATCCGGACCATCTCTGCAAATAGGAGGGACTTTGACTTGTCAGATTAAATCAGCATTCACCGTTGCTGGGTGACTGCTTCTTAATTAAAGAACCCACAATATTCCAGTGACTTGAATTAAAAAAAAAAGTTTAGAAGGAAACATCTTAAGTATGTATCTACATCACAATAGGAATCCTTATTAATCTATGTACAATTTGATTTCTCATTTTCTATCAGTGTAGGAATATTGCTTCCTATACTAAAAATTCTGACGATTTTCATAGCCTTTAAACTCAGGAAATTCTGAGTGCTCACAGATTATCAAATGATTTATGTATAAGGGACCTATGTATAAATTTGCTTCATAATTATTTAAATATTTATAATCATCTTGGGAATCTTATCTAAATACCAAAATATTAAAAATATTTACGCTCCAATGGAGTAAAACCCACTCTTTACAGATTGTACTTTTTGGATCAACATTTCTTTCATAGAAACTGAAATCGGAAGATTTAGAAATCATTTAATCAGCATTTTGGACCAGCGCTACCTCTCTTTACATTACGAGTAACTGGGGTCACTGAAGCTGTGACTTCTCCCCATAGTCAATACAGGCTCTAAAAATGAATGCCTTTCAAATCCCAACAACAGGTTGTCCCATGCAGAGACCCGAAATACATGCCGACAAGTCTTGCAGGGACTGCACATGACAAGCCTACACAAGACATGGCAAGTCTACACATGAGGTCAAACACTCCAACCGTGGGACTCCGGTGCAAACCTGTTCGTGCTGGAGCCCGCACACTGACCCACCCCGCAGCCCCTGCATGAACGTGTCCTCCTGCAACCCCACGCATGTCACACATGACCCTGAGCTCTACTGCTGGGGTGCACGGTTCCCCAACGGAGAAGCAGGTGATTCCCAAAGTTCATTCGGAAATGTATTCTAACTCAAAATTCATTTTCCTAGAGCAATGCTATTGTTAAGGACTACGTCAATTCTCTGGAAATAAAACGCTACTTTTGTTAACAAAAATAATTTTCCAATTCTCCTGGAAACGGGGCCCAGTCATGGAAGAGGGGCTAACACGGATGATGGACGCCTCTCCCAGCGCTCAGAGCGTCCGAGTTCATTCTACCCAACCTTATTCTGTGAAAAAACCAGTGGTCCAGGGAGTAAGTTAGGATTTCTAGTAGCGCCTCTGTGGCCTGACTCTAGGGGTCACCGTTCACATCACATTCTACAGAAAAGAAGCCCAGCAGGACCATTTACTTAAATTAAAAAGGATGCTAACAGTGCCCTTAGAATCCTGAAGTAGAGCAGCCCTGAGGACTTCCAAGTTCATACAGCTGCTTAGAGACAGAACCAGGATCACAACTCTATTTTCAGCTGCTCTTTAAGGGTGCATTTAGGATATAAGCAAATTTGTATCCTCTTTAACACCATGCATTCAATTATCTTAGGGGAAATGGCACAGAGTCACAGATGAATCCTGCAGTGAGAACATCCAACGTACTAAAAGGAAAACCTGCACAAACTAGAGACAAACCTACAGAAAACAACTTGTTAAAAAAAAAAAAAAAAGACACCAAAGGCATGCTACACCAATGTAACATATTAAATAGTCTGTCCCAAAGCTGCAGATGAAAACAAGAGTCAGTATTTACCTTGCATTACCCAAACCCGAATCCCTCTTGTTCTTTATCTTCCAGTGACTACACCACAAAGGAGATAAGGTGATTCATAATTATGTCTGCCATGTGCATCCACTGAGAAGAATTATCTGGTCCTGAGGCCAGCTTCATCTGCATTACTGTCATACGAGGAAAGCACTGTGGCCACCATCGCTGATGCCAATTAGGATAAGGAGCAGGACATTCAGTCCTCTACCGGGTCTCAAGACAGATTACGTTTTTCTACAAAGATAACATAGGCCCCAAACCAAACACCCTATGTTCCACATTTTTTAAGCCGGTATCTCTCAATGATAAAGATGATCTAGGCATGAAAACATCTGATTACTCAATGGAGTAAAGAACCAGAGCAGTGCTCCCAATTCCTGAAACTGCACAACCACTTGCCAATCATCACAAATAATCAAAGGGAGAGAGGTAGAAAGGAAAAAAAAAAAAAAATCAACACAGGTCTTTGAAAAAGTAGTGGCACGGGAACTATGATGATTATAGTACAAGACTGCTTAATCCATGTTAGAGAAAAAAATCTCAAAAAGAGATTCAACCTCCAAAAATACATTCCTGAGAAAGGCTAACTACCTACTAGAAACTAAATCATTCTTCCAGTTCCCTAGGCATGTGCAGTACACACTCAGAACTTTCCCTCCTTTCTCCTACCTGATTTGAAAAATTAACTTAGATCGAGAAACTTATCTCTTTATTCCCAGGCATGTCAGTGAAGACCCAAGAGAAAAAAGTTACACAATAAAATATACAGGAAGACTAGAAATCCTCCCAGAAGCAAAAATAATAATGAATTCAACATCACTGGAAATTAACATCTCTGAACCCAACTTTTAAAACGTTTTAGGATGCCAGAGACCAAGTCCACGTGCAGCAGTGAGGGAAGGATCTGCAAGAGTTCAGCCTGCTCCAGTTATCACAGAAGCCTGGACGTGCTCGGAAGATTCCGGAAGCAAGTCAGAAGGCCCAGTGCTTACATCAGTGCCCTTTCTGCACAAAGGAAAACTTAGGTAAGATGCTGCACTTTGATGTGGCACAAACAGGCAGAAGGGACTTTGAGGGAAAAACTCTCACATCTCCCTCATCACTTTGATTGGAGTCAACCAGCATGCAGACACCGTACCCACATACATGTGTATCAACAGCTACAATTTCCAAGATGGAAACTTAGGTGCAAAGCACACAATATGTAAGTGGGATTCAGATGTAAACCTGCTCATTCCAAAGCCCATGGTCTGACCCACTCCACAGCCCCTGCAACTACGTGTCCTCCTTCAACCCCAAGCACCTCATCACACACCCTTGTGCTATACTGCTGGGACAGGCAGTCCCCAGCTTACAAGCACGTTATCCTCCAAAGCTCATTTGGAAATTTATTCTAACTCAAAATTCATTTTCCTAGAGAAATGCTAATGATGATTAGGTTCCTAGGCTAGCCCCCAAACCAAAGTGTAGTACATCTCCCACTAAGATACGGACATACTATACGTATGTATAAAGACCAAGAAGCTGAACACCGGGTAGGGCATTGTGTCAGTGGGGAAAAAACACAGTCAGGGAAGAGAATGACAGAAGCTACTTTGCTACCTGACTCTGGCCGCCATCATCTTCAGTCTCAGGAGTCAGAAGAGAGTGGAGGAACTGGGGGGGGGGGGGGGGGGAAAAAAAATGGGAGAAAGTTTCTGTCTTTCTAAAATATAAAGAGATGAAAGAGAAAGGAATCTCATTCTCCACCCTACCTCTTCCTCCTCCTCCCTTTACAATCCCAAACGAGACATAAGGCTTCAGGCCTTCCTCATTCCAGTTAGACAGGTGGTCTCCTACCTGGTCCACGTGCATGGGAGCACACAGCCAACCTGAAAACACCAAGAGCAAAATTTGGCTTCAACAGATAAAATCTGTCAGGGGCGCCTGGGTCGGTTAAGTGTCCAGCTCTCGGTTTCAGCACAGGTCTGATCTCAGGGTTGTGAGATTGAGCCCCATGTCAGGCTCCACATTCAGTGGGGAGTCTGCTTGGGATTTTCCCTCTACCTCTGCCCTTCCCCCACACTCGCACGCACATGCTCTCTCTCAAATAAATCTATCCTTTAAAAAAAAAAAAAAAAACCTGTCACTTTTTAACATCTTCCACCAAAATGAAAACTTTCCTCCCCACTCTCAATCTAACTTTCTTAATACACAATAAGAAAGCTAATATATAGGACTATGAAGTGAAACCAAGGAACAGAAAATTTAATTCAAAATGTTAACATCATGTGAAAAAGGACTTGAAAAGACATTTCTCCGGGGTGCCTGGGTGGCTCAGTTGGTTAAGCATCTGCCTTCAGCTCAGGTCATGATCCCGGGGTCCTGAGATTGAGTCCCGCATCAGGCTCCCCCCTGAGAGGGGAGCCTGCTTCTCCCTCTGCCTGCCACTCCCCCTCTTTGTGCTCTCTCTTTCAAATAAAATAAAATCTAACAAGAACAAGTACAAATGGCTGATAAGTGCATGAAAAGATACTCAACATCAAAAGTCTTCCGGGAAATGCAAATCAAAACCATGAGATACCATTTCACACCCATTAGCATGGCTATTATCAAAATGTTAGTGAGGATGTGAAGAAACGAACTCTCTCAAATTGATAGTCAGAATGTAAAATGATGCAGCAGCTGTGGAAAACGATCTGGTGGCTTCTCACAAAGTTAAATATAGAACTACCATACGACCTTGTATTCCACTCCTAGGTATATACCCAAAAGGACCAAAAGCAGGGACTTGAACAGGTATTTGTACACCCATGTTCACAGCAGCATTATTCATAACCACAAGGTTGAAGCAATCCAAGTGTCCATCAACAGATGAGTAAAGTAAATATGGTACATAAATACAATGGAATATTATTCAGCCATAAAAAAGGAAGGAAATTCTGACTCATGCTACAAATAGATAAACTTTGAAAACATGCTAAATGAAATAAACCAGACCAAAAGGACAAATATGGTAGCAGTCCTCTCACTTGAGGTACCAAAATAGTCAAACTCATACAAACAGTAGAATAGAGGTTACCAGGGGCTGGTGGAAGACTGAACGGAAAATTACCCTTTAATGAGTTCAAAGTTTCTGTTTGCGCTCATGGAAAATTCTGGAACTAGATTGTGGTGATGGTTACACAACATTATGAGTTAAGTTAATGCCGCTGATCTGTATACTTAAAAATGGTTTAAACGGTAAGTTTTGTTATGTATATTTTACCACGAACAAATCAAAACCACAAACCAGAAGAGCTAGAGCTAATAGCATAACTTCATTGCAACCTCAACTTTCCCAATCTACAGAATAGGAGAAAAATACGGTATTAGGTATCTTAGAATTTGGGGCTGCCTTGTAACTATCTGGTATCTCAAATATTAAACCCACAAATGGAAGGGTCTACACTCTAGCATGCATCATCATGCTGACCACTGTGGTACAACCCGGCTGCCAGGGAGAAGCTCTTCTGAGTTAGACCATCACATACGAAGAATCCACTTATACACGTGAACAGATACCTTAACTTGGCAAGTTTCACTGTTAAAATCTTCATTAAAATTCTCATTGTATCAACATAAAGTCACAAAATAAATGATTTCAGAGAAGGGTAAGATTATGACAGTAACCAGAGTGCATTTGCTGACAAAGACTTTTATTTTTCTTTAGTTTCTTTTAATTTATTATTTTCATTATTATGTTCTATTACCCAGCATATTATTGGTTTTTGATGCAGTGTTCAACGATTCATCAGTTGCGCACAACACCCAGTGCCCAGCACCACACGTGCCCTCCCCAATACCCATCACCCAGTTACCCCATCCCCCCAACCCCCTCCCTTCTGTAACCCTCAGTTTGGTTCCCGGAGTCCAGAGTCTCTCCATGGTTTGTCTCCCTCTCTGATTCTTTCCCATTCAGTTTTCCCTCCCTTCCCCTGTGGTCCTCTGCACTATTCCTTATGTACCACATATGAGTTGTTTAAAATTAAGAAGGGGGCACTCGGACGCACAGGGGGACCTGCCGATAGTCACTGGGTGAGTCCAGATAAAGCAGACTCCAGGTAAAGCAGCCTGGCCAGGCTAGGGGACTCCAGACTCCAGCTAGGACCTAAAACTTAAAGTGAGCACAAGATACATAACCCCACAATGGGTCACACAACTTAGGAACAGGTTTCTAGGCAGGCATTGCATAGTTAAATCAAGGTACTGACGTTCTTACTGAACCATTTAGCACCCATATTGATATTATTTCCAGACAAAGACTGACACAACTACCTGAATATGGAACATTTCCACTCAAGGACCACTTAATAAGAAACTCCTCCAGGGTTAAGTAAATCTCAACTTGACTGCATGGTTCCAAGAATAAGAGCTGTCTAATAAACTTCCTTGTATTTACAGAAGTCTCAGACACGATGCTTAACATAAAGCAAGCATTCAATAAATGCTACTAGATCAGATTTTCTTAGCTATCCATTAAACATCACTCAGAGGGGATGGATCAAAACCAAGAAGAGGTAAACAACTCTTTTTTGCTTGTGATGAAAACTTTTAAGATCTATCCTCTAAGCAACTTTTAAACATGCAATACAGTATCATCAATTATAGTCACTACGCTGTACATTACATCACCAGGACTTAGCTTATAAAAATACAAAATGCTTCATGAAGTTGCGGGTCATCCTTGGGAAGGGGCCATGCTAATCCTTCTCTGTATTATTCTAATCTTAGTATATGAGCTGTGGAAACAGGTACCTAAATGATTTTTAATATGTAAATACAAATATAAAAAAATAGATACATGTAATACTCCCAACTCTCTCCTAAGACCATACTGTAATTACCCTTTTGAAAAGCAACTTGAATAGTCATAAAATGGATTTTGTGTAATCTTACTTTAAATGGTAACGTCTGAGTGTGGGATTAGTTTACAAGAACCCCCTTTCTCTGAGAACACCTCCTTTTTACTGAGCTGGGCTCCACTGTATGAACAACAGTGAACTGTCCTGGTGTGGACGACTACCTCCAATGTGGTCAGATTGTCTCTCCCCCACCACTGGATTTGAAATAGCTAGTCAGGCAGAGTGTGTCTGTGGAAGTCCTTGGACTGGAAAACATAAATCCCAGCACTGTGGAGTTAGTCTCCTCCTGTCATGCACCCTGGAGCAGATGAAACAAGTCTCTGCAAAGAGAATGCTACCAAAGCCCCAAGAGAAGCAGAAATAACAACGAAGAAGAACGACCGACCTGACTTGGTTCCTGACAATGTCCTTGACGTTAACTTCTGAGAAATATTCCATACCCTTTTAACACCTATCCATTTTTTGCCCCGGTTAGCTTGAATTGATTTCCATTACTTTCAAATTAAGAGTCTTAAACTGTTGCCAAGAATTTATCATAGGAACACTTTAGATGATGGTTAGCACATTTTCTACAACTGTGATGACTTAGAAACAATCTGAATGTCACCAAGGATTAGAAAATTAGAGTGACTCAATGAAATGCAACCATTTTTAAAATATGCAGTTTATAAAACTAGGCAAAATGTGTGTTTTAGTAGTATTACCATGCAAAACACATAGAAAAAAACATGGGAAAATGAAAACAGTAGACATGAATAGGGGTTTGTGGCTGTGGGTCACTATTGCTGTTTTAATTTCCTGTCTACTAATTAAGACCAGGAAGGAAAAGCTAATAAATCGCCAAAAACTAGAAACAACATAAATGTCCATCACCAGTGGTTGAATAAGAAAAACTGAAGTACATCCATACAATGAAATACCACTTGGCAAGAAAAAGGTAGACCGTTGATACAAACAACAGCCTGTGTGTTTGAGATACTTCTCTAAGTGAAAGATGCCAGACACAAAAGGCATGTAATGCTCTTTACATAGTATCTGGAAGGGCAAAACCATGAAGAAAGACTGAGATCAGCGTTTGCCTGGGAGTCAGGGGAGAGAGGCTGAAAGGGACACAAAGAAACTGCATGATAGAAATTTCTATTTTTTGATGGTGGCTGACGATATATTTGCCAAAGTTCAAAGAACTGCCCACCTAAAAAGGCAATTTTTGCGGTAAGTAAAGGATACCTCAGCCAATCTGACTTAAAAATAAAGACACTGAGCTTGAAAACCAAACCAAAGCTACTGAGGCACCTGTTTTCTAATACTGGATGACATTCATTCACATTTATTAGGTGCCCACATATGCCCAACACTCTGCTAGGCGCTACTACACAGTGAACAAAACAAACAACTATACAAACAGAAATTGTAGTCAGTGAAGAAAATCACAGGCATTCCTGTTGCTATTATAGGGTGAAGGTCTCTGAGCAAGTCACATGTTTAGCGGAGACCTGAGGAATAAGGAGCAGAGAAGAGAAAAAGCATGGAAAGATTTTAGATGTACTAGTATATCAACAGTTAACAACTCAATAGCAACTCAACTGTTTAAATGCAGGAAGTGTGGTTATATTTTAATATTTTGATATGATGTAGAATGGGGCTTCCTAAGTAAGCAAATGAAGCTCTCAAAACAGCACTATGGGCAGTGGCCAGATACAAAAAAAAATGTTGCGGATTTGGGGGGCCCTCAAAGAGTATTATGGTTCTTCCATCCACTGCTGATATTTCAAAAGTGATTAACAGAATGTATCCAGTTCCCTGCAATGAGACTGCCTAACGATAATTAAATGTCATGTTCTGGTGTTTTCAAGAGATGTATTGTGCTTGTTTTTAATTTTGGCTGAATTTACCATGGTTTCCTCAAGCTTATCAAGATTCTAAATGATCACTAAACACATTTACTTACCAAAAAGTGAACAAAAGTGTCCTCTGGTAAACAAAACTCTTCCACTATAGGGTTCGAGCCCCAAGACACCACCTTCACTTGGCTTCAGAGGCACTCCCCTAGCTTTAATCCTCCTCAACTCACGGACTGCTCCTTGGCAAATTCCTCTGCTGGCTTCTCTGACCAACCTCCTAATGTTGGGAGTAATTCATGGCTCCTGCCCCTTAGCTCCTCTCTTCTTACACTCATCATCTTGTTTTAAATACATTCTGTTTCATGGCAAGCCCCACAAGCATCTCACTGCCCGGATCTTTCCCTAAAGCTCCAGATTTGATGACCCAACTGTTAATTCAACATTTGCCCCTGTATACCTAACAGGCATCTCAAACTTCCTGCCTCTAAAAGAACTCCAGGCTTCTTGACTCACAAATTCTTTCTTGCCCCAGTGTTCCTTATTCTCAATAAAAGATGCCTCTAGGAGCCCAAGCTGATCATCACACCAAAAACCTAGCAGTCAGCCTTGTTCCCCTCTTTCCCTATCACCTCATTAGCAATTAAAATAGGCACCGCCTTCAAAATATATTCCAAATGCAACTATTTCTCACCTTCACTATTACTCCAGGTCCAAGATACTCATCTCTCTCCCCTGAAGGACTGAGTAAATCATTAGCCTCTTGCCTCCTTACAATACATTCTCCACAAAGCAATCAGAAGGAGTTCTCTGCATTGTAACTCAGCTCATTGCAAATCCCCTCTCAAAAGTCCTCTGTGGGCCCTCAGGACACAAAAACTCACATAGAACAACAATTAGCAACACATTAGCCTTTGCACTGAAGGTAACAAGAAATATCTTCAAAGTCAAGCGAGTCCTCCTGCTACCCCTAAATCAGAGAATATTACTTAAACTTAGTAATCAACGCTCAGATGCAGTGAAAGAATCCTTTCAAAAAAAAAAAAAAAAAAATCAATAAGCACCCATCCCTAAATCAATGAGTTCAAACAAAATACTCTCCACCTCTTATCTCATCAGACCTCCTCAGTCACCCTGGAGGCTGGGAGGGAAAACAAAGCTCTTGGTCTTTTGACCACAGATATTTTAAATATCTGAAGTAATCTGGTTTCACCTTAAATAGAAAAGGAGACTGGAAAATAAATACTAAGTTTTGAATCTATCATACCCAGTCAGAAAACAGCTACCAAATGGAAGACCGTCTATCACTTTCAGACAGCAATTTCTTCTAACCAATATGACTTCAACATAAAATGTGTACCAGATGTATCCGAAGTGTTGTTAGTATGTTAAATAATCTTTCCAGAAACTTCAGTTTAAAATGCATAGGTCCACAGTAAATTTAATCAAGTAGGTAAGAGACCTGTACTCTGAAATAAGATACTGATAAAAGAAATTGAAGTTGACACAAATAAATGGAAAGATATGCCAAGCTCATGCTTGGAAGAATTAATATTGTTAAAAATGTCCATACAACCCAAAGCAATCTACAGATTCAATGCAATCCCTATCAAAATACCAATAGCGTCTTTTCCCAGAACTAGAATAATCCTAAAATTTTTATCAAACTACAAAAGAACCCAAATAGCCAAAGCAATCTTGCAAAGCTAAAGGCATAATGTGCCCAGATTTCAAACTATACTACAAAGCTATAGTAATCAAAACAGTATGGTGTACACACACACACACACACACACACGGAACAGAATAGAAAGCCCAGAAATAAATGCGGTTAATTAATCTGTGACAAAATAGGCAAGAACATACAAGGGGAAAAAGTCTTCAAAATGGTGCTGGGAAAACTGGGCACCTGAAAGAATGAAACTGGACCACTTTCTTACACCATACATAAAAATAAACTCAAAACAGATTAAAGACCTAAACATAAGACCTGAAACCATAAAAATCCTAGAAGAAAACATAGGAAATAATCTCTTTGACATCAGCCTTAGCAATTTTTTTTTTTTTTTTTTTGGATCTGTCCCCTCAGACAAGGGCAACAGAAGCAAAAATAAGTGGGACCACATCAAGTTAAAGCTTTTACACGGCAAAAGAAACCATCAATGAAATGAAAAGGCAACCTATTGAATGGCAGAAGATATATGCAATGATATAGCCAATAAGGGATTAATACCCAATATATATAAAGCACTCCTACAAGTCAGTACGTAAAGAGCAACAATCTAATTTTAAAAATGGGCAGAGGACCTGAATAGGCATTTTTCCAAAGAAAACATACAGACGGCCAACAGACACATGAAAAGATGCTCAACATCAGTAATCACTAGGGAAATGCAAATGAAAACCACAAGATATCACCTTATATCTGTTCGAATAGCTAGTATCAAGAAGATATAACAAGTGTTGGTAAGGAAAAAATTAAAACGAGAACTACCATACGGTCGACAATTCCACTTCTGGGTATTTATCCCAAGAAAGAAACACCAATTTGAAAAGATATATGCACCCCTATGTTTATTGCAGCATACTTACAATAGCCAAGATATGGGAGCAATCCAAGTGTCTATTATTAGATGAATGGATAACGAGGATGTGGGGTATATACAATGGAATATTACTTAGCCATAAAAAGGCTGAAATCTTGCCATTTGTGACAATATAGATGGACCTCGAGATACTCTGGTTTCTCTTCAGATCACATAAATCTTTCGCCTTTTACTAGAGTGTATTATACTAAGTGAAATAAGCCAGACTAAGACAATATAATGATTTCACATATATGTGTTATTTAAAAAACAAACACAAAGCTAAACTGAAACAGAATCATAAATACAGAGAACAAACTGATGGTTGCTAGAGGGGAGCGAAGTAGGGAGAGGGGTAAAATGGGGGAGAGGGGTTAAAAGGTACAAACTTCCAGTTATAAAAGAAGACACAGAATGCAATGTACAGCATAGGGAATATAGTTAATATTGCAACAACTTTGTATAGTGACAGATGTTACCTAGATTTACTGTGGTTGCTCCGTAATATATAAATGTTGAATCAGTGTTGTACATCTGAAACTAGTCTAATAATGTATGTCAACTACACTTGAATTTAAAAAATTGTCTTTGTTGAAATGACCTGTCACCTTCAAGTTTTCAAACGATGCTTCACTTTGTGTTCTCGGGCACTATGGGAAACAAGGCACATCACGGTTTCCATTCCTCAACAATCTGCGACCGACATTAAATACAAAATGTTTTCTTACAAATTAGAAACATCTAGAAATATACCCCACTAAGCCCAACCTCATAAAAAGAATCACCTCCCATATTTGCTTTTACTGTCTCTAAGGGTTTCTGAAAGTCAATCTCTAAAATGTTTATCTCCCCCTCTAGAAGCCAGGAAGAAAGTTTTATTCACTCTCCTCTACACTTTTCACACCTGTCCTCGGACGCACACGCTCCCCATTTGACCGTCTCCTTATGGCACCATCTTCTGGCAGTGAGAAGGGAGCGGTGGCGCCCTGCCATTCAGGCCCTCCTCCCGAACTGTGACTATTTTTAGGCCAGCGGCCCCTCTCTGATTCCTAACTTGGCCCTAGGTAATCATGAGGCAGTGAGAAACCCTTCAGAAGCCAAGCAAGTCCCAGTGGGATTAACAACACTCCACTGCAAGAATCTCCCAAGGGCTACAAAGGAGAATGCCCTCCCACGCATAGCAGGGTCATGACCTTTACAGCCCAACCCACCCACTGCCCTCACTTGACCCAACCAAGGCTGGGCTCCCAATCCAGACATGCAATCCATAGTACCCATAATTTCATCAGGGGGAAAAAACAAAAACAAAAACAACAAAGCTGAGATTTCCTACTTTGAGAGTTTTAACCCACATGCTAGAAAATTTAAAGCTATTCAGTGTTGATTTTTTTTTTTTCCCCTTAAATGTCATGTCCAGTAACAACACTGAGATTTTGGATTTGTTAACCTTGGAAAGACGTAGGTATTGATAAAAATATTCAAAGAAAATTTTAGTCACCTTTCAAAAAAAAGAATATTCCAAGATGGCATAATAAAAGTATCTCCTTGTGCTATTTATAAATATAACCACATACTACAACATCTATAATTGGTACAGGCCCACCAGAAATACTAAATATATCTGATGTTAGAACTCTACACCATCACTGCTTCACCTCTATTAAAGATAACTATAGTAAGACAAATTTCAAGTTAAGTGTTCGGTTGGTTTTTCCAGCTCACTACTAAAATGAAACATAAGAACCTCAAACTAGGTTTGAATATTTGGCAACTGAAATTTCAAGGGAGAGCACATACAAAAAAATGGAGGAAAAATACATTCATATATTTCATTGTGTACCTTTCCTCCAAGGACATCGTGTCACATCAAAATTAATCGCTTTCATTCATCCCCCAACTTGGATTTTGTAAAGAACGGTCCATCTTTTCTGAACCCCTAGGTTGAGAGCATCAAAAAGGTTTGTTCTCCAGATTTCTCCTGATAACAGCAAATGAAGACCTCATGAAAATGTTAAGGACAACACACTGGCTCTAGTATTTGAGAAGACAAGCTTGATTCAGAGGGGGAACCAAGGAGTAAAGATTCACTCACTGGTTCTGGCTGTGACATCTGCTTATTGGGAGTCTCTGGCCCTGAGGGTGAGGACACCTCTGTCAGATGTCTCCTCTCCAACCACCCTGGCGATCTAGGATGGCTGAATGTGGGAATATGCCAGGAGAACAAGAAATAGAGCACAGACCTCAGGAAGCAAGAAACCCAGCCAAGTCCCCTCCCTTACCCTCATAAGCAGAACAAAAATCTCACTGTTCCAAAATTAGCTACTTTTTTTTGTATTTCTCAGAAGGGAGTATAGGAAGAGGGAGCCTATGGGATCTTAGAATCTGTCCTCAATAGACTTGGAGGAATAGATGGTATTTTTTTTTAAAGACACTGAATATGCAAATTGTTGTGCTATAGAAAAATTAGGAAATTCACAAATTGGGCTTTGTTTGGCTTTATTTATCTAAGGCTAATATGTTCAGTGCAAAGTCTTTAGCTTCATGAAAAGGGTCCAAGTCTGGCTACCAATTACATCACAGCCTGATTGCAACAGCCTTTAATATCAATAGCACAAAGTCAATCAAAAGAGATACTTACAAGTAACCACCCTCAGCAATAAATGCTCAAAAGGAATAATTCAGTAATAGAATTCCATCCTTACTGGCAATCTGTGGCTCAGTTATGGCCAAGAAATCTCCAACTGACCAAAGCCAGAACCACTGCTCCCATTTGCACAGATAGGTGGGCCCTGATGGCATGACCGGCTGGCCCAGAGTTTCAAGGTAGAAATGGATACAAGAGGATTCGAACTTAGAAGTGGGAGGGAAAGGTTTTACCCATGTTCACCCAAATAATATTTGTGGAGTTCAACAGCCCAATTTTTTTTAAGTTAAGAATTTCAGGGTCTACTCATGCCTTTCTCTAAATGATTCTGATCCCTGTATAAAGTATTTTAATCAGACATTAAAATAACAGCTCTCCTTTGGGATAATGACTTTCTAATTTGTATACCTAAAATATCTGTGTGATTTAACTTAATTCACGTTTACAGTTTAGAAAAATTCTATTCCCACCATTATATAAATGCAAGATGTTATAGTTAGCGCTCCAAATCTTACCAATTTTCTTACAACTATTCCCTTAATAATAAAGCCTTTCAAGCAGGAGATTTTTTTTTTTTTTAATATTCAGAACCTCCAATTAGCTACAAGAGAAGGAATCCCCTACAACAGCACTAGAGCAGTCCCAGAGAAGGAAAGTGGGGGGTCGCGTACTTCATGCACCACCCTGCCCGTTTCTGTATCCCTGCTTTGAAGTGACCTTTTACTACAAGAACTTCCATTCATTCAACAAACACTGATTACTTGCCTACCACATGCGGGCTGCTCTCCTAGGGACACAATGGTGAAGACAATCCGTGTTTAAGGAGCCTTCAAAGAGCCAATAGTTAAGACAAGAAAGTACAAGTCAATAATTACAAAAACTGCAAAAGTAGAGGTGGAACCCAGCCTAAGGGAACCCAGAGGATGGACTCCACTGGTGTCGACATGGAGAGAATGATGGAGTGTAGCTCCCTGAAGAGGAAGCTTGGACTGAGGTTGAGGAACAGGCAGGTGAGTGTTTCTGAGCCTTTCAGATTCTATCAACTAGTAACATTTCCCCTCCAAAAATCTGGAAGGACAACAGGAGAAAGGATACTTAAAATATTATGGAGGTTGGCTGACATAATAGCTAGAAAACTATCTAAGGCTTTGAATGTCAAAGAGACCTGTGAGAGAAAATGTTGTGTAAACACAGTGTTCGGCCCATCAAGACTGTCACGTGGGGACTCTCTCTCTGACACACCGTCAATCCCTCTTTGTCTGCCCAGTCTCCCGAGTGTGTGAGGCCAGGAGGGGGGAGCAGGCAGCTATCTCTTCCATGGACAGAGATAAGGATGTCAGCACACAGCACTTCCAAGTCCCCAAAGTGTTCTCACAGTTGTCTCCCAGGTGACAGCCCCATAGCACAGACCGGTCCCATGATGACTTCCTAGGCCTCTTCCTCTTTTATAGATCTTCCCAGAAGTTGAGGATCTTGCCCAAGAAACATAGTTCATAAGTAACAATGGACATTAGAACCCAGTTCAAATGTGTACCCTTGGTCTCTTTCCCCCTTCCTTCCCATAGCTAATAAGGTCAACCAACATTTGCTCGCCACAGACCCAGCTCTGCAGAACTGCCTCAGCTACTGGGCTACCTACCTTGCTTGGAACAAGCCAAAAGTCATCTTGGCCTCATTTCCCTCCTCTGTAAAAATGGATGCAACAGTAAACAATCCATTTCTTTGGGTTGTTTTAAGGTTAAATGAAATTTTTGGAAACTTTCTAATACCCACCATTGTTAGTTGCTACCGTTATACTGTCAATAACCTTGTGAAACAAGCTTTATTATCACCCTCACTTTAGGACCAGAACTTAGCAACTTGTTCATTCAGTCAAGGCAACTTTCCGGGGGGATGGACGTGTTCTAGAGCTCGACTGGTGTGACGGTTGCACAGATGGAAATTATTTGTCAAGACTCATATTTGTACACCTAACCTAGGTGCACTGCATGGTACTTAATTTTATATCAGTTAAAAAATCTGGGTGGCACCTGGGTGGCTCAGTCAGTTAAGTGTCTGTCTTCAGCTTGGGTCATGATCCCAGAGTCCTGGGACTGAGCCCCGCATTGGGCTCCCTGCACAGCAGGGAGCCTGCTTCTCCCTCTCCCTGCCGCTCCCCCTGCTTATGCTCGGTCAAATAAATAAATAAAATCTTAAATTTATTTTTCACCTATCATGTGGCCAGTAAACAGTTTGTATATTCCCAAACACCTCTATTAACTCATTTTTGAACTAAAGATGTTTTTCCTGGTTCTTATTCTAGAATCTACTTTCCAACTAATCCTTCCTACCCTAGTGAAAATCTTGCATGGTTACTACACCAACTACCATTTTGGTCTGATCTTGTGGACATTAAAGCTGACTTACACAGTTTTACGTTTCACTGTTAGCTCCTGCATATATTCACCTAGACCCTCCTAAAGGAGTAGGTCTCTGTCTATGACCCTGGAAGGGCACTATAGCCCCAGACCTAAACAATCACTTTGAAAAGCAGTTTAGGACCACAAACCAGGTACCTAAAGTCTCAAACCAAGAGACCTCTGAGAATCTAAAATATTAGCTCTTAGTCTAGGTCAGCATTCCTTCAACACCTTTTTAAGCACCTTAATAAAAGCACTATTCTAAGTATTCCTAATAGAGAGGTGAACAAAATTACATTCTTGTTCTTGTCAAGATTACATCATCTTGCCGATAAGAATTCCATCATAAATTCAGCTTTTTCATGAGAATCGGTAAGAAGTAGGAGTCAAGAACAGTAAGATTAAGTTCCAGGTACCACTGAGGCCATACAGAAAGGGCTGCCCCAATAAAAGTAAGCAACTAAAACCATACCACCATTCGCACACAATGCTTGTCAAGAACACTGTCAGGGACTCTACAGTTTGCCTGAAGAAATAACTTGATGTGAAGACTCTGCATTCTTTTGTTTCTAAATTGTACACAGCTAGGTAAAGGAATTACCCAAAAGGTAGCACAGGTTGTTGGAGAGAAATGGGGTAGACTGGCTACACAGGACACAGATTTAAGCTAAAATGACTTCTCTCCCTCAAGGTATTAAATGCCCATGAGCAGCTCCTTGTTTAGAATCATTCAGACAGTTGCCGGATCTCCTCAAAGTCCACTTGGCAAAAAGGAAATAATTTTCCATCTGAATCCTGCCAAGACCAGTTGAAAAATGTCAGTATGTGTGTGTGTGGTTACGCAAGTTGGCACCTCACACCATATCTCCCAACCTTTATTAAACATCAACTTCCTGTGCCTTTTACTTGGAAAATGATTACCTGTGTTAGGCTTTCCACTGGCAAGTAAGAGTTCTTTCACAGAAGGTCAGTGTATGTACAGATCTAACTCCTAGGGGCAGCCCAGAGGAAGAAAGAGCCAACCTCCCTAAAATGGCCTACTTGTCAAGTCCTAACATCATACAGTCCTTAGAAGTCATTTTGGTAACACAGAACCGTTGACCTTTAGGGCTAGAAACCATGACTGATACTCAGGGTGTAACTGTGGTTTTATGGGACATTCTCTTCCCTGTTCTGACGGACACCAGGCCTCACCTCCTAGTTAAATTTCTACCTGGGATTAACTCCATCTGCCAAAGAATTACCTGCCTCCATGTAGCTTAAAATAAGGAAATAGGATTCAATATTTCTATAGAAAAAAGTGCTTCAGAAAAACAAGTATTAGTCCCTGTTCAACATACATGACCCTGGGCTGCTATCTGTAAAATGGGGACATTTTACAATATATTATTGTACAACCAAATGATTCAGAGGACTGTTAAAATTCATTTGGTTCTCTTTGAAGCAGTGTAAAAACGGTAAAATGTCACAGAAATGTCTGTAACTATCAATTTTCCATTTGTGCTACTCATCTTAGTGGCTTACAGGATTTAACACTGTTTTATATTCTGCAGTTATAAGATGGAAAAATAACACGCCATAATTCCAAGCAACGTCATTTGAAATGTTATATACCCAAACCAGTGATGCTTTTGACCCCACTTCAGCACCAATATGAAGAAAATCCTCACAACAGTGATTACTCTTTATGGCAGGAAAACTAGTCAAGTATCAGTATCCTACCAGGAGTGTGGTATAGACCAGGAGAGAAGAACTGGATCCTAGTCCTGGTTCTAGAACTCACTCATCATAATACAAAACATTTATCCACATAGTTCCAGTCAACTTCCTCATGTATAAGATAGACCTCTACTTCACAGGTTGGTGTGCTAATTGAACAGAAAGGTCCTTAATGTCCTATTTACAAGGTACTATCCAAAAACACAGTTATTATTTCACTGTAATTTTAATCACATGCATGTGTGTGTGCGTGCATGCACGTGCACACATACACTGAGGCAATTCTGGATTTTTCATCTCTATTTTCACACACACACACACACACACGCGCGCGCACACGCATATCAGCAGCTCCTTAAACTTGAACTCTAGAGAAAACCAAAAGGTAACAAAGCTGAAGTCCAGGAATAAATATTCTCAACTATTACTGGTATAAACCAATTCTTTTTAAGAAGAAAAATGATCAAGCTCCTGTGCCTGGAATTTAATTCCCAGCAGAGAGCACCAGTGGGCCCGAACAACCACCCTCTCAAAATTCAGTTAAGGAAATTAAATAAAACTTCCTAGCCATAAATCAGAAGAGAGGCCCTATATTTGGCACAGTGGCATAATAACCCCAAGCAACAGGTATCATCCCCACCGTCTTGATGAGGGGACAGGGGTGCAAAAGGAAGAAAGTTACTTACTGAATCCACGTGGCTAACACAGAAGATCTCAGACGTGAGCCCAGCGTGGTCCTGTTTTAAAGTCTGTGCACTCTCCATTATATTCTGGTACCAAACGTACTGGATCCCAGTAACATTTTTTCCATTTCTATTAACAAAGTATGTCTCCAAGGTTTCACACTGGACATCAGGGTGAGCAAAATCTAGCTAAATGTTGAAATACCTCTTTTATTATTCCAATCTTAATAAAACAAGAGAAAGGAGAGAAAGAAAAAAAGCATTACCCTGCCCTGGAGGCTTGTACTTAACACCATTTAAGTAGAAAATAATTTTCATTTGATGTACCTATAAGGTTTCAAATTTCAAGTGTTCGGCATAACAAGGTATATATAACCATTTTGTAACCTAACAGTGATACCTGCAATATAAAATCATTTAAAGTTTTTCATGAAAAGAGAAATGCAGGATTTTTCCTATCTCCATTTCCATTTTATTGATAGACACAGTCCCCTTCTACTGGAAGTACAATGTACTAGTAAATTCCTTTGCATAGTTACCATTGGTAGTATCTCCCCATAAAGCACTACCAGGAGTTTCTAAGCCTTAAATAAAAAGTCAACTCTTAGGAATACAGAATCAAATTCAAAAGCCAGCAAGTCTTGTGGGCCATCAAAGTTTTACAGAAATGCAAAACTACTCTGAAACAATCTCATTAAACGCAATGAGAGAAACAACTACCCCAGACTGAAAAATTCATCTGAATTACTTTTTAAAACGTAAATACATATTTCTCTAAATGAGAAACAGCCCACGTCTCTAAGAGAAATTGTCGACTTGTGACCATCTGCACAAAATGGAGACTGTAATAAATTAGCACAAGTGGAATTAATTCCGTACAAGTATTTGCACGTGGGTTTGCCAGATGTTCTGAGAATGGCACTTAGTAATAAAAGAAAATTCTAACTCGGGAGGACCAAACTTCACACCTTCCAACTCCAGGTTACCCTACCGCCTAATAGCACCAGCTTTCGGAAGGACACAGGGCCACCTGTGGAGTGGCCTCTGTCTGCTGGCTGAGGCTACCACAGGGGGTGTGGGGAAGTGTGAGGGCCAGGACAGAGAGGAGAGTCTAGAAAAGCAGTCAGTAAATTATCGTCTCTGGCTTAAAAGACCTTCTAGTAGCTGTGACTGACGGAGGAAAGAATTTCAAACTCTCATGCCATTAGTGCTCTAGATGATTTATTCCAGGCTCCATCTGGTACAAATAATTATAAAAGTGCAAATGTACCCAACATAAGGTTTAGACCCTATCCTCAAGAAGCTTACAAGTTTTAACAAAAACCCGTTGGAAGAGGTCGCTAAAAACATTATCCGGAGCAAATAAGTGAAATTAGACTGCAGTGCTAAGCATCCTGCTTCGCGACAATTCTGAGAGTATTCGTGATCCCTGATTAAGGACGAAGAGTCTTTAGATGACCAAAGATGTCACACATGCAGGCAGAGGGAGAAGCAGGCTCCCTGCTGAGCGAGGAGCGCAACATGGGAGTCGATCCCAGGGTCCTGGGATCATGACCTAAGCCAAAGGCAGATGCTTAACTGACTGAGCTACCCAGGCACCCCTGAGTCTATGTTTCAATGTCAGCTCGTATATGGCTGGTATAAGCTTCTATTTTTGTTCCTTTATAAAGCTGCATTACATAAAGCTCTATATAGGCTTCAAATTTTGTTCCAACAAACACAGCCACAGACATTATGTAAGCTCTACTTGTATTCAAACACCTGTTTAAACAAGACTATACTTTTACACATCTCCTTCCCACTCTTCTCAAGAATTGCTTTCTCAATGCCAATTTAGAACACAAATGTCCTGAAATGTTTTAGTTAATCGTGGAAGGTCAGCTCAATCATGGTTGATCGGCCCACGAACATCAGTGCCAACTTCATTTTCTTTGCATTGAGTGTAAATATAAATTGACAAGGTACAAATATTTACAAGAATTTAAAAGAGTGAAAATAAGGAATTTGATGGCTTTAAACCCCTCTCCATGGCATCTTACCCCTAAGCCTGAGGTCTTCGCAGTCTGTTTTCTTCCCAATCTGAGCTTTCTTTTTCTGTGTGCACGCAGTGGGAAGCTGGCCAGACCTGCCCTCCCACTTAGCACAACTCTTACTGAAAAACGAAATCAGTACAATTTCAGGCAAAATTAACACTACCTGAAAGTAATTTCCCAGCAACCGCTTTGCCCTTTGAGCTAGTTTGAGAAGCTTATGACCTGCACATGATCTTCTTTCACTGCTCAAAAAGAATGGAGTCAACCCTACTAAAAAGTAAACATGTCTCCTCAAAAGAAACTAAGTGACTTTAAACCTATTTAGTTTTACAACTTCAAAATGAAATAAAATTTCTATGTGAGAATAATGGTAGGATGTGTGCTTTCTATTTTTACTCATTCAAGTAATATGTACACAGAACATTCATAAGCTTAGACATAAGCCTTAGCAAATGTAAATACAGTTTATCTTTAAATATTTTCTCTTCAATATTGGGCTTACACTGCAGACTACGGAAAACCTACCAGCTTTAATGAATACCTAAAGCTGTTTTGGAATCAAAGATGTATATGCAAAAATGGAATTCTGAAGGGCTTGAAAGCTATTTACCTAACACCTCTATATTCAGCCTTGTTTATTATTCTCTTTGTTGAGCAAACACTTCCTTGATTGTGTAAACATTATACATCAGAGCAATCACAAATTGCAAAATACTTTAGAGTGTATGAAAATGAAGTTTTATTGTATTTATCTACATAGTAAAGATTAGCTCCCAAATCTGTCATCCCCAAAAGGGAAAAGTCTTTTTCATCTTGAGCCAAGTGAATAAGAAAAAGTCATGCATTAATATCATGGATAAATGCCCACAGAGAGGAATAACTTCTGATTTCAAATAATATTGCAGCCCTTTCTTTTAAAAAAGAAAATTATCATCAGAACAATCTTGTATGAACTTGATTTAGAAAAATACATCTTTAGAAGAAGTAGTTGCCAGTCGAACTCAGTTACTGGTTATAACCGATTTCCCAAAGTCAAGTATGGGAAACCCTGGTTAAAGCAGGCTTTTCTAAAAAAAAAAAAAAAATTTCAGGCTGTTGGTCACACCCCATAGGACCTAATCCTTTTCCTGCAGCACACTCATCCTGTCACTCCTCACCTCTCCAAAGGCCCCAGCCACCACTGTCCAGGTCCCTACCAGGCAAGTGGGGCAGGTCACCTCCTGGTAGGCTCACCTGCCTCCAGAGAAAGTTTGGGCTCGTTTTTACATGCCCTAAAACACATGCAGCACACACCAACCTTATCCTCGGGGCTCATATATGGTCTGGTGGCTTATTTGTGGGCCCTAAGTGATGGAGAACTCGCTCAGCAAAGCCTTTAAAAGTCCTCAGGGTATATTTAAACTTCCACAGTATTGGAAAGATAACTCAAGTTTGGGAAATCAGGCGGCTACCCGCCCCCCCACCTCTTCAAATAGTTTCATCTGTAAACAGTGTTGGAAATTTGGGAAAAATTTTAAACTACATATACATCTGTCTAGACATCAAGAAAAGAACAATTCAGTATGAACTGTAATAATGATTGTACAATCTGGCAAGACACTACTACAAATAAAAAATAAATGTATAGTGAGCCTAATTACATTTACATAATCATAGAACAGATCTGAAACATTTTTATTCCCTGGGATTTAAAACTTTGCTCTGATTTTGAAGAATGTTGTTCCTAATGATATATACCATACAGAACTATTCCTTATCAACAAACCCAATCTGGTTTACAATGGTCTCTACTCCAGGATATAGAGGTTGTTCTAAGGATTTGAAAGGAATCTTACTCAGAATTGGTGGGGAGGGGAGGGGAGATTCTTTTAAAAGTCTGCCACTGTTACTCAGTTCTTAAGCTATGATTCAGAAGTGTTAATTTTGTTTTTGAGAAAGTCAACAGACTTGGCTACATTAAAGTATAGAACACCTCTAAGTCAAAACCGCTATAAACTCATGGTATTGGTCTTTATAAGGCCAAGACATCAGGGGGGGAAAAAAATCTGTAATATGAAATGTAAAAGTTTATTATCAATCCATAAAAGTTCTAATAGAAAAATACTAATATCCCAGTAGAAAAAAAAATGGCACTGCCGTCATAAAAAAAGGAATAAAAATGAAAAATAACTAAATTTTGTTTGGTATTCATGATTTGTAATTAAAGAACTGGAAATTTAGGTATCAAGAAAGCACTGTTTACCTCTAAAGCTGGAAGAATTCTTTTTCCTTTTAGGAATGATTCCCCACATTAACAAGAATACCATAACAGATACTCTCAGAGTGTTGGTGGGGATCATACTTGGCAAAACATTTTTTGGAAAGCAAATGGTCCATCTCTATCAAGAGATCTTTGAGCCAAAAACTGTATTTCAAGGACTCCTTCTAAGGAAATAGGCCCTGTAGATAAAGTTTTATGAGGGATATTTCTTGCAACAGTATATATTTAATAGTACTTGGAAATAAAAGTTCAGCTTATAATTTTTTACCTCTATATAATGAAATATTATGTAGCCACTAAAATAAGACTCTTAGAGAACTTAATGACCTGCAAACTTTTTCCTCAGATTAAACAGGAAAAAAAAAAAAAAAAAAAAACAGTATGCAATAGTATATCTGTATAAACTGAGTAACTGTAAAAAAATAAATCCATTAACAAGCATGAAGAAAACACTGTGATTATATTTGGGTGGTAGAATTATTTAATTCATACTTTTTTCTGAATCTACCCATTTTTACACAGCAAGCAGACATGGAACAAGGCCAACAGAGGAAGGCTATTAGGGGACATGCCTTCTAAATGCTTCCGTCTAATAACAAATACAGAGAAAGAAATCTAGCTAGAATTTTATAACCCTATGAAATTATCCAAAATTGTAACCATGTATTACTAATACATAATTAAAAGGTGCAGATCTTCTGCAAGCACTATTTTCTCCATGATGCTGATTTTTAAAAGAGGGAAAAGCTGGCACAAGTAAATAATATGTTTTATTTTAAACTCAATTCCACTAAGTTTTTTTTTAAGGATAAATAGTTTTAATCATTTCTTTGTATAACTTTCCTTATGGAATAGTGTATTGAAGGAAAAAAAAGTGTCCTACACATTGCAAAGCACTATGCAAATAAGGCATCATTGGTTCAATTTAAATTGTCCATCATTTCCTGCCCTAATTATCCCTGAAAAAGAAGCTGGTCTACTGTATTGCATTTCCAAATTCTTCAGTTTCTCTTCGGGTTAACCACACACTGCTATCTGGGTGTATCTAGACTCCTTAAGGAGGTCATTAAGGAAGCAGCAACTCATTTCCTTTTTATTCCCCTCCCTCCTTGCCTCCACTCCTAACACCTGCACGGCACCCTCCACCACCCCCCCCCCCAGGGCTAAGGATTTACTGTGCTGATGACTAAAATCCCATCACCTGGCAAAACATAAACCCTGTAATTCCCCGAGTTTTGCCTAAAACTTTGATTTTATTCAAACAAACAAAACACGCTGGATTTCCTTTCTTAGCACCCAAACTACTAAATAGTCAATAGTAGTTAACAGGGTAGGTCAAACTTGATGGAGGCTAAATGAAGAATTAATCTCTCCATTCTTACTCCAAAATAAATTATGCTAAGTCAAAGTCAACAATCACTTAGTTATTTGCAAAGAGTACGTCTTGAAAAAGGAGAAAAAAATTTAAGGTAATAAGTCCCATAATTACTGCAGAGTAGTAATCAATCAGGTGACTTGACTTAGGAGTGGATTTTTCTAGAGAGCTAGAAAAGCACAAGTAAGCCGCAGGAAGTAGTAAGACACGGGACGGGAGGACCTTGGGAATTGCAGCAACCTCATTAACGCCACATTTCAGCCCTGATTGCTTATGCTGAGAATGGGCCCAAGCGAACCGCAACGGGAGAAGGCTGGGACTGCTGGGCCCTGGCAGGTCAAGTATTCGGTGGGCGGCTTCCGGCTGCAAGCATACGCCTGTCAGTCTGCGTCTACTGTAAACCCCTTCGGTCACTTTCAAGGTGACAGCTAACTGCGATCCGCATCCGTCCCTGCCGCACCAGCTGCGCTGACCCCACGTGAGACCCGATCTCCGCAGCCTCCGCTCCTGTGGGCTTGTCTCCCCACTTCTCCCCCAACTTTGGCACCCAAGCCCCTGGAATAACCGCCCCCTCCCTCAAAGCTAGTTCGGTCCCCCATGACGGTCGCGTTCACGTTGTGTCCCCGTCCGTCCGCCCCCCCCCCCCAGCCCCCCCCCCCCCCAGCCCTAGATCTCCACCGTGGACAGGCTAGGCGGCTGGAATCCTCTTCTCAACTCCGCACTTACCCGCAGCTCCTCCTTCTCCTCCTCCCGGGAGCAGAGACGTAGAGTAGGGGAAACAGGGACTGAGAGCCCCGGCGCCCTTCGGATCCCCGGCGGAGGCGTTCCAGGCCCACCCGGGAGACCCGCGGTGCAATCAGTGCCCAGCGGGCAACGTCTGCACCTGGGGACACACGGCTCGTCCCTCACCCCACCCCCGCACGCCAGCGGCGGCTGCAGCTGCCAGGCGGGAACCCCGAGGCTGGGGCGCCCCAGCCTCCCCGCCTCTCCAGCCGCTGGGGGTGGAGCAAGGGCGGGGAGTTCGGGAAACTTGTAAATAGAAAACCTCCGCCGCCTCTACCCACCTCGCTCGCTGCCACCCCTTCCAAGCTGCCCCAGTCTGCACCTCGCTGCTGGAGACAAAGGGCAGGCGGCATTCAAGGGGGGGGGGGGGGGGCGCCCCGCGAAACTGGAGGAGGGGGGGGGGGGGGACCCCGGAACACAGGCCCGGGAGACTCCCGCCGCGCTCCGCTCCGCTCTACTCGGCAGGTTGGCGGGTTCGACTAGCCAGTTCGCTCCCTCCTCTGGCGCTCCCGCGTCCGGGTCCCGAAGCCCCGCACGCTCCCGGGCTAAATGCAGACTCGCCCCAGGCCCCGGGCGTCAGCCCAGGACTGCGCTGCACCTGTTGCCACGTGCAACGCGGCGCCCCGCGGCTGCTGCCAGCGCACCTGGCTGACCCGCGCGTCCCCAGACCACGCAGGTCCCCGAGGGCGACTGGAGTTCTGCCTACTCCGGCTCTCGCCTCCCGTGTTATCCCTGCGAGCTCTCTGGCTTCCAGCTAGCCGTGGGGCATTGCAGCGAGGGCGGGCCAGGAGTGGGGGTAGGGAGTGGGGCGGTTGCAGAATTATCAGGGCGGAGGTTTGCTAGGAACCAGCACTGATTGTCTCCTCAGAGTGTCCGACTCCTGGTCTGTTTTATCTTCGTACTACTAAGAAGTTTATTAGCGAACACCTATTAAAGGTTAAAGAAATGAGCTTCAGCTGCTATCTTGGAATAAGTGGAAAGAATACAACACCAGGGAGATAAACGAGGCCCGATCCATTCTTCTCTAAACACAAATGAAGTCCTTCTTCTTTGCTAAACTGAACGAATTTCATCCATAGCTGTCTATTAGGCTCATAAAATATTTTCTTCTATAGACCTATTTTTAGTGCAGCGCTTTTCCGAAGATGCTATTCCACTTACGAGAGATGTAAGATTATTGAGCCATTAAGTGTCAGACAACCTGGGCCCAAACTTAAAAAAATAATAATGATAATTAACCGGTTTGGATTTGCTGAAAGCATTTTAAGAGAGGCTTTTTCAGAGAATTAATCCGAGGATATTGTATTTGACTAAGTTTTCTAGGCTAGCAACATTAGATCCACTAACAGATGTACTGCCATTTACAGTTGCAAAGCCTTTTCACATTACAATGTCCCAGTATTGCCTCAACAAGACCCAGAGTAAATAGGTCAGATTATTACCTCCATATTTCAGCTCAAGAAATGGAAGCTAAGAAAGGTCAAGGGACTTACTCAGGGTCACACAGCTAGTGAGAGTTAGTGCAAACCCATCTGGCCTAACTCATGATCTTGTCTTTTTATTGTATTGCATGCCAACTTGCTTTTGAAGAACCTGTTGCAAAGACAGACATGTAACTAACATATCTGTGACTTTAAAAGGCATATGATTATTTTTAAAGAGATACAGCACTAAACACCATTGAATGATTCTCATGCAAAAGCACCAAAACAAACAAAAAAAAATCAGAAAAACAAATGCACTGATACAGTTACTGCAAGTCATGAGGCAATTATGCTAATTAGCAACATGCCTCCTTCCTAAACAGAATAGTCCTAGTGTTAAACATATCATTTAATCTTTATAACCCTCATGTGACCCAGATGATTTGGTCCAACCCCCTACAGTTCTATTGTGTGGCTTAGTTTTATCCATAAATATAGAACCTGTTTTACTTCATTTTTCTAAGAGATAGATTGAAGCAAAGGGAAAACAAAACAAAACAAAAAACACCTCTCCTAAGTAATGAGAAGCAACTTTTGTGGTCATTGGGAATCTGAAACTTAGCTTTTAATTGCATGCACATAAAAACAGAAGTTACCTTCTAGGGACATCATCAGGGACTTTATCAAGGCAAATATGCTTGAAATGGGACCTGCTGACTTTTCTTTCCATCTTGGTCCTGGGCATGTTGCCATGTTCTTGATCTCTGAACTCCAGTGTTAACCTGCTACAGACTCGAAGAACAGTATTAAGGGTCAGATAATACTCCACAAAACTTAGGGGTCATTTGTCCTTAAAAGAAAAAAGCATATTTTTTTTCCTGCACTAGAAAAATGCAAATTAAAACGACATTGAGAAAACACTTTTTCATTTATCAGAACCACAAAGATTAGAAAGTTTGATAACCACTGTGTGCTGGCAAAGTGGAGAAACACTCAGTCACAGTGCAGATGTGCATGTACATCAGAATGGCTCCAATGAGGGCAATTCATTCTACCTAACAAGATTATAAATGCACATGTCCTTTGAGCCAGTAAGTCTACACTTAAGAATTCATCTTACAACACACAAGAAATGGTAGATGTGTATAAGCTTATCCATTTCAGCATTGTTTATGGTAACAAAAGATTAAAAAAAGTATAGATGTTTATTAATAAAGGACTGGTAAATTATGAAACAGCCATAAATGACATCCTATGAAGGCTTAAGAAAAGAATGAAGAGGGGCAGCTCGGTGGCTCAGTCGGTTAAGTGTCTCCCTTTGGCTCAGGTCATGATGGGCGGAGGAGGGGTCCTGGGATCAAGGTCCTCAGACTCCCTGCTAAGCAGGGAGTCTGCTTCTCCCTCTCCCACTCCCCCTGCTTGTGTTCCCTCTCTTGCTGTCTCTCTCTCTGTGTCAAATAAATAAAATCTTTAAAAAAAAAAAAAGAAAAGAATGAAGAAAAATGAAAAACAAACTAAAAGAAAATTTTCATTTAAACAAATGTGTTACATGGCAATGTTAATAAGCACTGCTCTATGTTCTAGTAATTAAAAACCTAAAAAAAGTGAAAGCTCTTTGTACTCTTCTGAAATGATCTCCAAGATACATTATGTGCACAATTTTTAAAAAATGAAAAACAATTATCTAAGTATGCTACATTTTTCTATTGAAAGGGGGAATTATATACACTTCTATGGAAATATGTGTGTATATATATATACATAAATTTGTTTGTATAAGCATAAAATATCTCTGAAAAGACATATCAGAAACTGCTAAGATTGGTTGCATCTTGGGAAGGAAGCTGGACAGCTGGAGGGCAGGGTTTGAAGAGAAATTTTGCATTAGATATAATTTTGTATTTTTTGAATTTTGAACCGTGTAAATAATACTACCCATTCCAATATTTTAAAATGCGTCACTTCTTGAAGTTTTGCCATCAAGAATGACTAAAATTCTCTCCCTACTAATTTCACTTACAGATATAATAAATTGAAAATTTCTCATACATAAATGGGGAGAAAAAACAAAAATACTTAACTGATACTTTCAAACTATTTCTTCTCTAGTTTATCTAAAAAGAAAGTATTCAAAAAATTTTTTAAAAAAGAAAGTATTCAGTACATAAAATTCTAACACACTGTCATTATGGTGAAAATGATGACAGGGTGCCTGGGTGGCTCAGTTGGTTAAACGACTGTTTTCGGCTCAGGTCATGATCCTGGAGTCCCACGATCAAGCCCCGCATCAGGCTCCCTGCTCAGTGGGGAGCCTGCTTCTCCCTCCGACTCTCCCCCGTCTTGTGCTCTCTCTCTTTCTCATTCTCTCTCAAATAAATAAATAACATCTTTAAAAAAAATGATGACAGCAAATTCCTTAGAATTTTATTAACATTGACATCTCCCTGGAGTAGAGCTTTCAGCTAATTTTCCCCAAGTTGCATTCAATAGAAATGAAAAAAGGAGTTCCAGGCTTAATTCCCAAAAGGGAAACTCCAGCACATTGATTTAAGTAGTGAGGAAGTAATTCCATGAGAATTCCATGGCATCATTTTTATTCCCAAACTCGATCCTTTTTAAAAAATTTCTTGCTTATTTATATGTGCTTATACCAGCACTGCATTGAATGAGGGGTTTGAATAACTCCAAAAGACAGGCACAGTAAATTTTAAAAAATAAATATTTAGAAGTATATACTAGGATCCAAGGAAAAACATACAGGTAAGTAAACATACCATTGAGTAACCAAATTAAACCACTGAGTAGCCAAGTGTCCCAACCAGTTACATAATTGCCATTTGCAAAATGGGCTGATAGTTCTTGAAGGGAAGCAAAGCTGTTCTTAACACTAATTACAAAGAGAAAATTTTTCACTCATGTTTCAGATCAAGACATCCGGGATGGAAAACAACAATATATTGTACATAATACTGTAAGAAACTTTATGTGCTTCTTTTTCATAATGGCTTTGAATAAAAACCAAAGTATTATCATAAAATTCAACTCAAAAATATTTACCCAGTCTGGGACCAAGCCAATGTCAATCAAGACTTATAACAGCACAATGGATCAAGGATTGACTATAAATAGACATTTGTATATATAGCAGTTCTTTCATATATGCTTTTGAAAGTCAGATATGCTCATGGTAAAATTCTAACATGTCCACAAACCCCTTGGCTCAGAGTGAGACACAGTTGTTTTAAACAACATTCCAGAAGTTTTCTAGTCGGCCAAGAATTTGATAGGTGCTGAAGAACTGCAGAAGTGAGAAAGACCCAGAATGCCGGAATTTTGTGACACTGTTGATGACCTGTTTCCTATTTCTGTTGAGAGAAAATATATATTGCAAATAGCCACATGACATTTAATTCTTGTGTCCCAAGATAGTAAGACATCCATGGTCAAGTACATGGACTGACTCGCTGTAGGAATGATTGCAAGAAAACAGCATGAGAGCAGCAAATGGTCTTGATTTACTCACAAATAACTCCTGGGTTTCTAATTATCCATCCTTCTTCCCAGTGGACTTGGAGACTTGAGTAGACTCTCCCATCAATATTCCAGAAGGGTAACTATCAGAGCAGGAATGTTCTTGTGTAGAAATCTGCAGATTTGTAAATCAAGTATCTCAAGAAAGAAATTTCCTGTTGCAAGTTCAGAGCAGTAGCAATAATAAGGAAGTACAGTTTCCTCTTATGAGAACGATCTGAGAGCATCTGAGAAACTTGTTCATCCTCCCATACTATGGAAGGCATCTGCAACAGACCTTCTATTCCATTTATAGACTCTGTAGAAGGAACCATTCTTATAGCATGATGCCAAAATTATCTTAGCTCACACACAAACAACTTGTTCTGCAGTTCTACTTTTGACCTCTTCATATTAGGAAGAAATCAAGAAAAATATAGCACCACCAGTTTGTTATGCAACCACATTGAAAATGTTTACTTTGAGTGCTTAAAATGCCATGACTAAAGAAACTACTGGTGTGCGTAATCTACGCTTGACAATGAATCACAAGTGTGTCACACTTGGAATTGGTTAATCTTTGCTCCAATCAGACGGAGTCTTCCTTTTAAAAAGGGGATGTATTTTCAATTTCAAAGTATTTATTGCTTCATGACAAATATAATAACAAGTCTGTGGCTTTGAAGTCTCATACCTTTGAGACTATCACAGTCTACTTAGACTTTTTGACTTTGCCTCTGGCCTTGTTTTCTTGCCCTTAGGGAGCTGAGAGAAGCCTTCCATTTTGCCACCATCCCCCTTAGGCCCTGCTAACTGATCAGTGATCCTCTAAAAAGAGTGCAAAGAATGCACATCCATGAAGCCTAACGGGTTCAGTGTTGATGCATCGTGACTGGTACCCAGCATCCAGGCCTGATCTACTGATTGACTCTTCATGCATTCCTTCTGCAACTTTTGGTCTTGATTCATAGCTCCTGATCCATACTTGACATTGAGATCTTCCCCCATGCAAATGGTATGCAAATGGTATGTGTCCAATTTAGTGCTCTAAATTCTAACAAATGTTTGCAAACCATAATGACTTAGGTAGGAAGAGCCGTAAACTAAATGAACAACAGCAATTAGCCTTCATGCTCTTACACAAGCATTCCTCAGAATATAATCACTCTTCTAAACATAAGCTGGCAATTCAGAAAAGAGCCAATGAAAATATTATCATCATTATTTTCTCCAAACAGTGAGTAGGGCTAACACTATGTTTGCCTAAAACACACTGCAATGTGCCAACATTGTAAGTCAGTGCCTGATTAGTTACCAGAAAGTAAGACAATCTTCCCTTTGGGTATCTGGAACACTGAGAAGTCAGGTTGCTGATCCAGGACAGTAATTTAACACCACCAAAGATTTTTCTGTTTTGGCTAAGTATACTTCTGATCTCTTTTTGAGTACCTACAAAATTATGATTAATCCTCAGTAGTTTGTAATTTGATTATCTGCTCTAGAAACCCACAGCTAATTGTTATTTGTTGTTTAACTCAGGAAAAAAAAATTATTGTCTACAAATCTTAAATAGGAATGTACATCTACTACAAACAACAAAAAAATACCATTATCACTCCAAAATTAAGGACACAAATTGGAGTTAGAAGATTTAGTTTTGACACCTAAATATGTTTTAATTGATTTGACTTGTCTGGATCTCTGTTTCTCTTTTATAAAATTAGTTCGTTAGATCTCATGGGGATGTTGTAAGGATAAAATATGGACTTATTATCCATGTATTTATGATTTGTGTATGAGCTCATGTTCGGAATTACTGATAAGACTCATTTCCCTTCCCATTGGCCTATGAACTTGAGGCTACGGAAGACTTGCATTCCCAAGACATCATTGCCTCCTCATTTCAACCTTCAGCTCACACCTGAACTGTTCAAGTGAGTAGACCAGTGGCCTCTAAACCATTCTGCTTGTAATTCCCTATCTATTAAAAAAAAAAATTGAGTATGCATTCCCAATATTCACTTAATTGTAAATTATATATAGCACTAGAATACTAATATGAACAGAGTAAACTATACACAAAAATAGAAAAGAATAAGATTAAGAATATAGATGCACAGACAGACAGATAGCTAGATAGAAGTTCTCAAGTTTTCTTCCCCTACCCTACCAGATAGCCTCTGGGACCAAGAAATGATCCCATTTCTGTCAATGGTCTTTAGTGTAGAAGAATTTTCCATTGCTAAAAAATTGAAAGGCAAAAATAAATACCACTTTTAGTGTAAGCACCTAGAGTTACCGATTTTAACAGTTTGGCATTCTAAGTAAACTTCAACAGGTTTTCATTAAAATACATATACCTGGAAACAACACTTACATATTAATTTAACTAGTTCAAACCTTGTGTCCAGAAAGATGTGGCTGGATTTTTTTTTAGCCTTCTTCAGTGTGTTTTTCCCAGCACAAGCAATTCAATTCTCCACGAACACTGACGGGGTGTCCTACAAATTTAACTCGGTTCTCAGATAGATCCCACAGGTGAAGACCTCAGTCTCACAAGACTGCTTCCACTCAGTTGCCAAATATAAGTCCCGGGTGTCACTTCTGCTTCTGACCAACTGGCTATAAATTGGAGATCCCCAGGACTTCCTCCTAGGGCTGAATTAATTTGTAGGGAGGCTCACAAAACTCAGAGAAACATGTACTTCTATTTACCGGTTTATGATAAAAGATATAAAGGACACAGGAGAACAAACAGATGAAGAGATACGTAGAGTGAGGTCTGGAAGTGTCCAGAGTGCAGAGGCCTCTGTCCTCATGGAACTGGGATTTGCCACCCTCCCAGCACATGGAAGCATTCACCAACCTGAAAGCTAATCAAAACTTGTTGCCCAAAAATTTCATAGAGATTAATCTGCAGCGCACACAGCTCCCTTTCCAGAGGTCGGTGGCTGGGGCTGAAAGTGCCAACCTTCTAATCACCTGGTCTTTCTGGTGACCAGCCCTATCCTGAGGCTCTCTAAGGGTTCCATCCTAAGTCACCTTGTTAGCATAGACTCAGGTGTGCTCAAAAGGGGCATCTTTTGACAAAAGATACTCCTACCACTTGGGAAATTCAAAGGGTTTTAGGAGCTGTGTGCCGGGAACTAGGATCAAATATATTTTTTGTTATACCATACCTTCAGTTGTAAAATACAACACAGACACAGAAAACTGCATGAAACAAACTCATAACTTAATAAATATTATAAGGTACACATCTCGACACTACCTTGGTCAAGAAATAAATAGAATGTTGCCAAGCACCCTCCTGATAATGACCCCTTCCTTCAGCCTTAATAGTAAACATTCTGGCTTTTGTGGTAATCACTTCCTTGCTTCTCCTTATAATTTTGTCATCCATGTACCCATTCCTAAACACTCTAGCTTAGTTTTGCCTATTTTTTAATATTTATTTTAATATCTATGTTCTCTTTCCCTCTTTCTCTCTCTCGCCCTCCCTGTTCCCCCACTTCCAATTCTCTTTGCAATGTATTTGTTGAAGAAATGGGATCATTGGACCGGTAGAGTTTCCCAGTCTGAATTTTGCTGCTTGTATCTCGATGTTCCTTTGCTCTAACTCCTGATAGTTGGTGGGTGGGCCTACAGGCTTGGTCAGATTCAGGTTGGATTTTGGTTGAGGGAAGAATACCTCATTGATGGTATTATGTTCTTTCACCAGGAGGTATAAAATATCTGATTGACTCACTTTTTGTGATGTTAGCAGGCATCAGTACTTAATGCCTACATCCAGGATTTCATTAGAGTTTGAAAAAGAATGGTATTAATAATTCAGTCACTTTGTCATCACTTATTAGCTGGAATATTTCTTTTTTTTTTTAAAGATACTGTTTATTTGTTTGAGAGAGAGAGAGAAAGAGCATGAGCAGAGGGAGAGGGGCAGAGGGAGAAGCAGGCTCCGCGCTGAGCAGAGAGCCCGACATGGGGCTCTATCCCAGGACCCTGGGATCATGACCTGAGCTGAAGGCTTAACTGACTGAGCCACCCAGGTGCCCCTAGCTGGAATATTTCTATAACAAGAAACATACCTTCCTGTACTATATAATTACCCAGTGGAATAGTTCATATAAGAAAGACAGGAAAAATACTCAATTCTTTCCCTATGTTTACCAGTTTAATAAAATAATGAGTTGTTTCCCTGGAATCCCACAAAGGTAACTAAATGGGTCACTGTCTTTGTTTCAACTATGAACTCATGTATTTCAACCCATTATAGTTATTAAATTTTCTCATCTTTGGGCTTTGAGAACTCTTTAAGTTGGCTCCTAAGGTCTCATCACATAATATTAGTCACCTTTAAGAACTTCCTTGCTACCTGAGATGACAATATTTTCCAGGATTCTCTTCCTGACCCAGACTTGGAGTTAGCCATTTCTCTAAAAAGCTGGTTTCTTTCAGTGGCAAAAGGTACCCACAATCTGGGTATTAAAGAAGTTCACTGATATTAGGTTAGTCACTATTTCTAGGACAGAGTTAGGCAATATTCTATACCTGTATCTGTTACCTATTGTCTATTTCTATACCTAGACCATGTGTAATCTTTCCACACTGAGAATCTTGGTTTCCAAGTAACAGAATTAGAATATTATACAATTATTAATTTGCTTTAATCACACAGTATACACACACAAGCCCTCAGAATATAACACCATTAATACCAGCTCCCGTAAGGTGACTGAAAACAACTAATTTTTTTTTTGTTTTTGCTATCCCTATTATCTTTCCATGTTAATAGTTGTATTTTATCTACACTGTCAAGTGTATTGCCATTACAGATTGTATTCTCACACATCCTTACTTAGTCCAGCTGTACTACCATACACACACATACCTATACATCTACACCTGTGTATGTGTGTGCTTAATGCTTCCCCCTAATTCATATGTCTGTATGTCTCAACATTATGGCTGTCCAAGGCTTGTTCTCAAGTCGATTTCTCAGCAAGTGCTCATGGGAGCCCTATCCCTGAGTTTGATCACAGCAATAACATTTTGTATGCAACCTTTATCCTTGAAAATCCTCAACTCATATTTTATTCTTTGATTATCTTAAATGTGTTAGTCCATTTTGTTCTGTCTAAATCATTGCTGTCAAAAAGTTTGATAACAAATCTGATTTTTTTTTCCTTTATAAGTGGACTTTTTTGCCTGGATGTCCACAATATTTTTTCCCTTTGAAATCTAGTTTAACTATAATATATATTGATATTGCTAGTTCTAGGTCAATTTTTTTACAAATGTTTAATGTAATTTTTCAAAGTTTCAATTTTTTTTTTCCGTTTCAGGAAAGTGTTCTTGATTATGGGTTGTTTTTTTTGTTTGTTTGTTCGTTTTTGGGGGGTTTTTTGGTAGTTATTCTGTTCCTTGCTTTGGTTTTCTTCTTTAGAGACTCCCACTAAACATATGTTATATCTACTTTGCCTGTCTCTGAATTTGTCTCTCCCTCTCAAATCCTTTTAATATTTTTCCTTCTACTTTTCTCCTTTAATTTTTTCTCTTTCATCTTCTATTTTTTAAGGCATATCTCTTGTTTTTATTTGTTCTTGTGTTACTTTTAGTGTACTCTTAATTTCTGAATTGATTTTCCTTTTTCTTCTGACTTTTTCCTTGATTCTAGCACCTCATTTCTGAGGTTTTCTAATTCTCATTTTTTTTTTTTTAAGATTTTATTTATTTGACAGAGAGAGACACAGCGAGAGAGGGAACACAAGCAGAGGGAGTGGGAGAGGGAGAAGCAGGCTTCCTGCAGAGCAGGGAGCCCGATGCGGGGCTCGATCCCAGGACTCTGGGATCATGACCTGAGCCGAAGGCAGACGCTTAACGGCTGAGCCACCCAGGCGCCCCTTCTAATTCTCATTTTTGTTACTCTCTCATATCTTGTATGATTTCTTTAATGTCTTTTAGCTCATGTTGAAATAGTAGGTAGTGGTTTTCATCTTTTCGGTAGGTGTGCCTTGCTGGCATTTTTGTCACTGTAAGGATGCTCTTCAGTTCCTCCTCCTTCTCCTCCTCCTTCACCTTCTCCTCCTCCTCCTTCTCCTTCTTCTTCCCCTTCTTCTTCTTCCCCTTCTTCTTCTCCTTCTCCTTCACCTTCTCCTCCTCCTCCTTCTTCTTCTCCTCTTCCTCCTCCTCCTTCCCCTTCTTCTCCTTCCTCTTCCCCTTTCCTTTCCCTTCTCTTTCTTCTTCAGCCACGTGCTGAGAAGGAGCCCTGTAGGGTTGACGCCAGCGCACTGCTTGTGGAACTAGAATTTCTTATTCTCTTTTTCCTTATCATAATTTTGTATGGGATTTAACCTGGATAATTTTCTTCTCAATTTTTTTTATGTGAAATAGTTTTCCTGAACTTTGGGAAAGGATTTAAGGCAGGATTTGAGACAGTTTTTCTAATTTCACAGCTGTATTGCTGTCTTTTTTGTTGCTTTTGTGTAGTGTTTAAAAATATAGCAGCTTACTTTCTGAGATCTTTTGAAGAGTCACTTCCTCACTTTCATGTGGACCCTCTCTTTCTTTTGTCTCTATTGTCCCTGTTCTACTTAATTAGCATTATTTTCTCACAAGTTTCTCCTCTGTGCAGTGCTTGTCCTGGACCGGAAATTTGGCTGATTAGCTTTGAACATTCACTGTGCTCCCCAAGACACTTTGCACTCCCCTGCCATTGTGGTATGCAAAACTTCTTCCAGTTTCAGCTGCTAGTCTCCAATGGAAACTCCAAGCTTTCGTGTGAGTATTTTTTGGCTATTTGGGGATTCTCAGATCTCTCAATGCCTCATGGCTTCCGTCTGTGTTCTACTATAGAGCTGGTGATACCACCCAGCTCTTGTGCTGTCTGTACCTTTCCTCAATTACTAGTGTTTTGAGCTTCGTGCACATACCTTGTCATCTAGTTTTGTTATAGATCTTGTCCATGGGTTTGAATTTTGCTGTCCTTGCTCCTCTGTCTGTTTTTATGTGGGGACTGGAAAGTTCGGAAATGATGACCTCTCATCTTCCATGCACAAGCGACTATCAAATGGAAGATTTTCACTGCCAGAAGCCCTGTATGGCGCACGCTCCTTGACAGCACAGAGAATAAAATGTTTAGACAGGTTAGTATAAGCCCCTTGTGGATGCTAAAAGGGAACCATAGACAAAGAAAAGCAAAAAAAGCAGAAGGCAACCAGCTTTTATTTGAGGACTGTTAAATAGTCCTCAATACAAATACAGATATTTTGCCAGTACTTTCCATATTTATTATTTCATTTGACTTCATCTAATGATCACCACAACCTCTTGCTGGTGTACCATGCATTATGTAGGCATTTTACACTTTACATATGTTAATTTTTCATTACTCACAGCAACCCTATTAAGCAGAGGGTTTTTTAAAATTTTTATTTGAATTCTAGTTAGTTAACATACAGTGTAATATTAGTTTCAGGTGTACAATATAGTGATTCAACAGTTTCATACAGCACCCTGTGCTCATCACAAGTACACTCCTTAATCCCCATCACCTATTTCACCCATCCCCCCACCCACCTGCCCTCTGGTAACCATCAGTTTGTTCTCTGTAGTTAAGAATCTATTTCCTGGTTTGCCTCTCTCTCTCTCTCTCTTTATTCCCCTTTGCTTGTTTGTTTTGTTTCTTAAATTCCACATATGAGTGAAATCATATGGTATTTGTCTTTCTCTGACTGACTTATTTTGCTTAGCATTATACTCTAACTCTAGCCATGTCTAGCAAATGGCAAGATTGCATTCTTTTTTATGGCTGAGTAATATTCCTGTGTGTGTGTGTGTGTGTGTGTGTGTGTGTGTGTGTGTGTGTATACCAATCTTCTTTATCCATTCATCAGTTGATGGACACTTGGGCTGTTTCTATAATTTGGCTATTGTAGATAATGCTGCTATCAACATCGGGGTGCATGTAGTCCTTTGAATTGGCCTTTTTGTATTCTTTGGTAAATACCGAGTAGTGCATTGCTGGATCATAGGTTACTTCTATTTTTAACTTTTTGAGGAAACTCCATACTGTTTTCCAGAGTGGCTGCACCAATTTGAATTCCCAAAAACAGTGCACGAGGGTTCCCCTTTCTCCACTTCCTCATCAACACCTCTTGTTTCTTGTGTTATTGATTTTAGCCATTCTGACAGTTGTGATATTTGACCATTGTGATATTTTTTCATTGCAGTTTTGATTTGCAGTTCCCTGAGCATCAGTGATGTTGAGCATCTTTTCATGTGTTTATTGGCCATCTCTGTATTTCTTTTTTTTTTTAAGAACTTTTTGTTTATTTGTCAGAGGGAGGAAGGGAATGGCAGGGGGATGGCAGGCAGAGGGAGAAGAAGACTCCCCACTGAGCAAGGATCCTGATGCAGGACTCAATCCAGGGACCCTGGAACCATGACCTGAGCCGAAGGCAGACACTCAACCAACTGAGTTACCCAGGCATCCCTGGCCATCTCTATATTTCTTTGGAAAAATGTTTATTCATATCTTCTGCCCATTTTTAATTGGATTATTAAGTAGGTGCTTTTTTAATGTTTTATTTATTTGACAGAGAGAGAGAGAGAGCATAAGCAGGGGAGTGGCAGAGGCAGAGGGAGAAGCAGGCTTCCCGCTGAGCAGGGACCCTATGTGGGGCTCCATCCCAGGACCCTGGGATCATGACCTGAGCTGAAGGCAGATGCTTAACTGACTGAGCCACTTAGGTGCTCCTTAAGGAGATATTTTTATACCCACTTTATAAATGATAAAATTGAAACCCAGTCTGATTATAAAAATGCTCAATGTTGCACAGCTAATAAATACAGGATTAGGATAGAAACCAGGTCAGTCTGACCTACAAGCACCAAACAACTACACCTTTATAACTCTTCCTAGTTCTGTGTTAGATTTGCTTTTGTGCTTCAGTCCCAAACGTAGAGCTCAAAAATAATACACAACTTTAACTCTAATGGTAATTTTTAAATGAAAAGGACCAGGATCAATTGTACAGTCTGTTGTTAAAGATCTCTTAACAAAAAAATGTTAGAGTCAGTTCACACTTGGGTCAATTTAGTCAAAAAACAGTGATGTAATAAGGTAATCTTGTCACCACTATCACTACATAAAGAATGTGAACAGATCTGACTTTGCATGTTACATGGTTGCATACTTAAAATTTCAGTGGAATCAAACAAAAACTAGTCATTATACACAACTAGAAAACAGAATTCACCATATCAACAAATGCATTAAATACCTTGCAATAAATTTGATTTGAAACACAGAGTATTTTTTATCAATAAATCCTAATGGAAAAAAATTAAAAACATAGCTAAAGAACTATGCCATATGTTTATTTAGAGAAACTAAGTAAAGACACCAATATTTTTTATTTTAATATATAGATTTATTGCAGTACAACTAAAATTCCTATGAGAATTACTAGTGAAAAGTAAATGGATGGCAATATCAAAACATGTTCATAGGTAATAAAGGTAGACTCAGCCTAGCCTAGATCCAGCCTAGTTGGAAAACTGAATACACTGTTCAAAATCATATGGAATTGAGTTATCATACTTTGAAACATGAACTTGACCTAGAACAGAGACAAAACAAACATAGGGCAAGAGATAACCGCTAAATACATTGTCTTCCAAATAGCTGGCTGACAAGTTGGAAGGGATCACTTAGATACATAAACACATGAGACTCAAACGCTACAATAAATTCCAGCTGTATCAAAGAGTAAAAGAAATTTTAAAAACTGAAGAGTAGCTTATTTATCCCAGATGGAGAGAACATGCACTTCTAATCACTGGAGAAATGAATGAAGGAATATGATAGATTCATTGAACGTGTTTTTAGAACTTTTAATTTTCATGCAATGAAATATAAAATAAAAATATTATAAAGGAAAATTTCTAAAGTAAAATATACTACAGACATAATCTGATAATAGATTTCTCTCAAGAGAAAGAATATATGAGAAAAATCAATGATTATGTAAGTCGGTAACCACTTTCCACTTTATGAATGGTCAAAAAGTGTACATTCAAAAAATTTAAACTAAATCATCATGTTTTTAAAAAATCACAGTTGTATTGAAAATGAAAAAAAAAAAAAAAGGCAAACCCAGCCAACGTGAGATCTCCCCGACAAACATACTAAAGAAAGAAATTTAAAAATTATAAAACCCAATCTTGACGTCTTTGGGAAGAGGCAGAGGGTATACTTTATATATTAATGGTAGAAATACAAAATGGCTACATCTTCCTTCAGGGTAATCTACAACATGTTCTTTGACCCATTACCCATTCCCTCTCTCTTGATGGAGGAAAACTAACATATCAAAATTTTCAGTGAAGCATTACCTGTTATGGGGAAAATTAGCATTAGTTCAAATGCCAAAAAATATTTAAGTAAGTAAAACCATCATATATTACTATATACAAATTAGAATGACAAGTAACTGGAAGATGTAATGCATGGATATGTTTGTATGAAATAAAGTAAAACAAAAGAGCTTGAACCCATGATCACATTACAAAATTATATAGAAATATAGAAATATAATTGATTTATATCAGAAAAGGATTTTGATTGACATAAATGGCATAACACTGTTCGTTAGATTTTTTAAAAAGAAAATGCAACAATTACAATAATGATGTGTAACATTTATAGGACACTTGTTGTTTGCCAGGCATTGTTCTAAGTGTTTTTATATCTATTAATTTAATTGATCTTTGTAATACTCTATCTACTGGGTACTATTTTTAAGCTCTATTTTATAGATAGAGAAATTGAGGCACAAAGTAGTCAAATAAATTACTCTAGGTTACACAGCTTAGCTTAACTGTTCCAAAGTGACAGTGCCCTAAGAATAGTTCAGATGATTTATATTTGCTGGTTGCTTTAACTTGGCCCCAAATTTATAAATATCCTCATTCATTTTTCTAGTGTGAAAAAAAGAAAAGTAAGAACTAAAAATCTCAAGAGTATTCCAAGAAGTCAAAACAATGAATTGTTGAATATAGAATTTGAAAGGATAAAGTAGACCCATACCCCCCAAAAAGCTTACTTAGGGAGAGCAAAAGAATAATAATACAGTAAACATATTCTGGGATTCAAAAGAGAGACTTTTTCATAGCTACCTCCTCCACCACACACACACACACACACACACACACACACACACACACACACACACACACACACACTGAGTCATTTCCTTCCTTATTCCCTGACTCATCAACTGGCACAGAGACACCATACTCACTGGGCCCAAATAATCCTAAGGCGTTGAGGAAATTGAGTGGATCCCTCTGAAAAACAGGTTAGAACCTCCAGAAAAAAATCCTCATGGAATAAAAGGACTGGCCATTTCATCTCTAAGGGAATGGACTAACAAAGCCATTGCTTTTAAGGGGGGAAATTTTTCCAATTGGATTGATTTCAAGCCTTTTGTAGGTTGACTGTTTCCAGATCAGCCTGACCTGTTAGACTTATTTGTTGCTGCTTGATGGAATTATTCCTTATCCTTCATTCAGAGACCAAGGTGAACTGGAAGCTGAGAAGTCTTTGAAACAGCTTTTTAAAAACATTGTAGGCTGTCAATATGTCTTCTGTTTTGTATCTGAAGTAAAAATGATAAGCCAAATAATAATAATAATTATAAAGTTGAATTTAATCTTAGGTTCATGAACCTTTTGTGGATAATAATGAGTTTGTGTTATCTGCGTGCATGTGGAGAAGCTCAGTGGACCATGAAAATAGGATTTATAATAAACCCATGACTAGAATTTCAGGACAACAGCCATAAAGCAAAGACTTAAAAGGTTTCATCATTAGACTAATTGTAATTCATTTGATCCTCCAATGTAACAAAATCCTTCTATTTTCCCAAGCCATTATTCCTCACATTCAGCATATTGGCTTGTCGATCATTAAATATTCATTTTCTGTAGTGCCTTTTATATCGATTGTAGGTTGTCCTTAGGAAAAGCTTTCAGTAGGTTCAATAGTTTTGAAAGATACTTAGGTTTACTCCATGACTGGCAAGTATTTTTCTTTCTTCTTGCTTCAAAAGTGGAATATTAGAACTTAGATCTTTTTGTCTAGTCTGTACTCTCATTATTAATGAAGACCTCAAACGATACTGAACTGTAACTGAACTCTATTTACAAGAATATTAAAATAAGAAACAGAATAACTTTGCATTCTTTTACCAGACATGATTTTAATTGTTTTCAAAGGAAGTTATTCAACCAGTGAAGAATGGAGTCTTTGTCAAGACCTAAAGCCAAGGGCTTCAGGTGTAGTTTTGCCTTCTTTGAGGAAGAACTAAATAGTTTCATTTAACTGAGAAGTCCTTTCATCAAGATTTACTTGCAATTGGTTTAAACCCGAGCTTGTGATTTATAGAATCCTTCCAAGCAGACCCAGTGCTTTTCTTATGGGACAGTTATCACAGATTTATCCAGGTTCCGATGAAGAGCCCCTCTTTGGTTTTAGTACAAATGTCTTATCTCCCATAAAGTGGATTTAAATAAAATAGTAACCCCTGCAATCCCAAATATGTTAATCACATGTTTGTTATGGTAAATATTTAAGAGAGGCCAATTATTTTTATGGAGAACAAATCCATGGATACATGTAATAATCACTTTCCTTTTTCCAGTTTAATGGAGATGAAACTGAGATATAATATTTTATTAGCTTAAGATGTGTCATTTTCTTTTATCATAGCTAACCCCAAAATATTTACTAAATGGATACTATATTCTCTGTGTGCTTTAAAAAAATCCACTGTATAGGGATGCCTGGGTGGCTTAGTCAGATAAGTGTCTGCCTTCAGCTCAGGTCATGATCTCAGGGTCCATCGAGTCCCTTATCAGGCTCCTTGCTCAGTGGGGAGCCTGCTTCTCCTTCTGCCTGCCGCTTCCCCTCCTTGTGCTCTCTCTCTCTCTCTCTGACAAATAAATAAATAAAATCTTTTTAAAAAATCCACACATAGGGGCGCCTGGGTGGCTCAGTCGTTAAGCATCTGCCTTCGGCTCAGGTCATGATCCCAGGGTCCTGGGATCGAGCCCCGCATCGGGCTCCCTGCTCGGCGGGAAACCTGCTTCTCCCTCTCCCACTCCCCCTGCTTGTGTTCCCTCTCTCGCTGTGTCTCTCTCTCTGTCAAATAAATAAATAAAATCTTTAAAAAAAAAAATCCACGTATAAAGTATAACACAATGTATAAAATGTAGTTCCTGTCCTAAAAGAGCTAATAGGTAATAATTATTTGAAATTCATATAAAAGATTTTCTCCCATTTCATTATTCTTTTAACCAGTTATTTTATTATTTAGACTTCATAAACTCATTTTCTTACTCTGATTGTGATCTGGAGTTGCAAGTAACCTGTGAAACATCCTACCTTTTCCTCTATCACCACAATTCCCTTAATGTACATTTTGCTAAACTAGTCATTCAGGAACTGGGAACAAAGTAGTAGTCAACAAAGCATTTGAAATCAAAACCCTTTCAAGTGTCATCCCCTGAACTTCTAGGCGAGCTCTCCTCCTTCTCTGCTTCTCTCATCCGGGCAAGTGATTAGGAATCCAGTCATCCATGAGCAATGAAACAAGACATATTTTTCAGAGCTTTATCAACTACACTGAACATAAAAGTGTATTTTTAAGTGGTCATTTGGAGTTTCACTTATGTTAATGGCAGAGTAGCTTGTATCGGATTAGACCTGTTGTGGAAAACAATTATACTCTAAGAAAAAAATTAAACAGCGGGCGCCTGGGTGGCTCAGTTGGTTAAGCGACTGCCTTCGGCTCAGGTCATGATCCCAGGATCCTGGGATCGAGTCCCACATCAGGCTCCCCCTGCTCTGCAGGGAGCCTGCTTCTCTCTCTGCCTCTGCCTGCCACTCCCCCTGCTCGTGCTCTCTCTCTCTCTCTGTCTAATAAATAAATAAAATCTTTAAAAAAAGAAAAAAAGAAAAAAATTAAACAATGTCTATTTGAAGGCCCTGGAAAGTGACCAAAAGTGGGTAGAAACTAGAGGGAAGTAAATTCTTGAAAAAGGGTACTGTGCATTACTTTTTAATTGAAGACACTGCCCATTTTCTGGGATGCAGAGTGGCTAGAACACAAGTAGAAAAATATAGTCTTAATGGCTTAGAAAGTTAAAGGACAGAGTTTGGGGCACATAATAAAGCAGATAACACTCATGACAGAACTCTCAACAAACTGAGAATAGAAAGGAACTTCCTCAGCTTGATAAAGGGCATTTATGAAAACCCTTCAGCTAATATCATACTTGATGATGTAGGAAACAAACAAACAAACAAAAAACCCAACTTTCCCTCTACCCTTTTGAGTTCAATGGCTGGTGACTGGGTCCTGCAAATTAAACTAACAAAAGACAGATTACAGGAGAAAAGCCTTCCACATTTCATCAATTTTAACACTTTTTTTTTTTTTAATTTTTTATTTATTTATTTGACAGAGAGAGACACAGCAAGAGAGGGAACACAAGCAGGGGGAGAGGGAGAGGGAGAAGCAGACTCCCAGCTGAGCAGGGAGCCCGATGCAGGGCTCGATCCCAGGACCCTGGGATCATGACCTGAGCCGAAGGCAGACGGTTAACGACTGAGCCACCCAGGTGCCCCAATTTTAACACTTTTATGTGCATGGGAGCATCACAGAAAAGAAAACCCAAAGAAGTGGTTAGGCTTCGGGGCTTATACACCATTTTAACAAAGGGCAAAATAATATGGAGAGGTGACTAGACAAAGGAAAGGAGGTTTGGGCTTCCAGGGCTGACAAATGGTGGGAAAGTAACTAGGATATATATGGGAGAAACTAATTTGAGATAAGGAATATTCTAGTAAAGTTTGTTTATGCAGCCTCATCTCTGTACTGGCCCTCCATTCTCTCTGTTGGTAGGAGTTGCTCTCCTCATCCTGGTTCAGGAGACGGTAGGGGGAGGGAGGAAGCTTATGCCAATGACACCTTCACAAAGGGAAATTTCTGTCCTGCATTTAGGCAGTTAAGGGGAGGGCAGAGGATTTTTCTTCCATCTGTTGATTCTCAGGTGCCTTCAGTTCAAAATAATACTTATGTCAAAGTGACATATTTGGAAGCAGCATATTTTAGACCCTTTCAATGGTGAATGACTGCTCCTTTCCTAAGGACGGAAACAAGGCAAAAATGTCTATTCTCCCTTTACTTCTATTTTATTGGTAAAGCAAGAAATGGAAATAAAAGACATAACAGTTGAGAGGGAGAAGGGAAATGATTCCTATTCGCAGGTAATATAATTGTTTATATGGAACATTTTAGGGAATTTACAAAAAAGGTACTGAAACTAAATGTGAGTTTAGCAAGATTTGGGGATATAAGGTCAGTATAAAGAATCAAGGTATTTCTGTGTACTAACAGTAAACAATTTAGAAATCAAAGTAATTCCATTAACAATAACATTAAAAACATAAAATAGTTAGGTACAAATTTAATAAAAGATATGCAAAACCTCAATGCTAAAAATTATAATACTGATAAGAGCGATTAAATAACACCTAAATAAATATAGAGATACAGAATGTTCATGTTTTGGAGGACTCAATATTATTAAGATGTCAGTTCTTCCCAAACTGACCTGGGAATGTACTGCAGTCTTAACCATAATCACAGCAGATGCTTTTGTAAAAGTGACAATCTGATTCTAAAAGTTATGTGGAAATGCCAAGGACTTAGGATAGGCAAAATAATGAAATAAAAAAACAAACCTGGAAGATCTAGACTACTTAGCTTCAAAATTTAATATAAAGTTATAGTAACCAAGATGTGTAATATTAGCAATAGAATAGATCAATGGAATACAATAAGGAGCAGAAATCGACCAACATCTATATGGTTATTTCATTTTGGACAAAGGTGCCCATCTACAGAAATAGAAGAAACAATCCTAAAATTTGTGTGGAACCACAAAAGACCCCCGAATAGCCAAAGCAATCCTGAGAAAAGAGAACAAAGCTGGTGCTATCATCCTCCTGGATTCCAAACTATATGATAAAGTCACACTTATAATGGCACCAAAGCAATTCAGTGAGGACAGGAAGTCTTCAATAAATTATTTGGAAAACTAAATATCCACATGAAAACAAAAGAACTGTAACCTCTACCTCATTAATTCAAGATAAATCACAAACCTAAATGTAAAGGATGAATTATAGATTCTAAAGGGAAAACATAAGTATATTGTCAAAACCTGGAGGAAGGCAAAGATTTCTTAGATAAGACAGAGAAAGAAACAAACATAGAAGAAAATTGATAAATTAAACTTCCTCAAAATTAAAAATTAAAAACTTCTTATCGAGAGAGACTGAAGGAAATGAATAGGATACCACAGCCTGGGAAATGTATGTTAAAATATATCTGACAATGGACTTCTATTCAGAATTTTAGAATGAGTGCTACAACTCAATAATAAAAAGACATAAATCCAAGTGGCTGCTGGGTGGCTCAGTTGGTTGAGCATCCAACACTTGGTTTCGGCTCAGGTCATGATCTCAGGGTCCTGAGATGGAGCCCCAATTATGGCTCTGCAGTCAGCCCACAGAGTCTGCTTGTCCCTCTCCCTTCGCCTCTGCCCCTCCCCCTGCTCATGTGCATGCATGTGTGTTCGGACACTTGCTCTCTCTCTCTCAAATAAATAAATAAATAAAATCTTTAAAAAAAGACATAAATCCAAGAAAAAAGTTGATAAAAAATTTTAAGAGACACATGACAAAGGAAATTTTATGAATGTCAAATAAGCACAATAAAGTGCTCAATATTATTGTTCATCAGAGAGATGTAAATTAAAACTGCAATATTAAGTAAGCAAAGGAAGGTGGGGAGGGAGAGAAACCAAGTAAACAGACCTTTCACTATAAAGAACAAACTGATGGTTACCAGAGGTGAGGTGGGTGGGGGAATGGGTGAACTATGTGATGGGAATAAGAGTACACATATCATGATGAACAAGGAGTAATGTATAGAATTTCTGAGTCACTATATTGTATACCTGAAACTAATATAACACTGTGTATTAACTGTATGGAATCAAAATAAAATTTTTAAAAAACTGCAATGAGATACTATTCCATACCCAATAGAATGGCTAAAATTAAAAACTCTAAAAATACCAAGTATCAGCCAAGATGTGGTGGAACTCCCATAAATTGCAAAATGGTACAACCACTTAGAAAAGATTTGGCAATTTCTTTTTAAAGTTAAACAAACATCTACCCTATGACTCAGAAACTATGCTCCTATTTACCAAAGAAGAATGAAAAGGGCATGAACAAGAACATTCATAGCCATCAAAAACTGAAAACAATCCAAATGCTTATTAATAGGTGATTGGGTAAGCAAATTGTGGTATATTCAAACACTGGAAAATTATCCAGAAGAAAAGAATACCTAAAAACATAGATGAATCTTGGACATTATGCTCAGTGAAAAATAGAACCTAGATACAAAGTGTATCACTGTATGATTCCACTTGCATGATTTTTTTTAAATTGACGTATAGTTGACATAGAATATTATATTAGTTTTAGGTGTATAGCATAATGATTCAACATTTATATACATTACAAAATGCTCACCATGATAAGGGTAGTTATCTGTCCCTATACAAAGTGATTACAGTATTATTGATTATATTCCCTATGCTGTGCATTACATCCCTGTAACTTATTTATTTTATAACTGAAAGTTTGTACCTCTTAGTCCCCTTCACCTATTTCATTCATCCCCCGTTCTTCTCCCCAGTAGCAACCACCAGTTGGTTCTCTGTATTTATGAGTCTGTTTCTGTTTAGCTTTGTTTGTTCATTTGTTTTGTTTTTTTAGATTCCACATATAAGTAAAATCATACAATATCTGTCTTTTCTTGTCTGACTTACTTCACATAGTGGTCTCTAGATCCATCCATGTTGTCACAAATGGCAAGATTTTATTCTTTCTTATGGTCGAGTGATACTTCATTACGTGTGTATGCATGTGTATATATGTATATATTGTGTATATAGAGATCTATATATGTGTGTGTATGTGTGTGCATAGATAGTGAGATAGATGTATATGTACCACATTTTCTTTATCCATTCATCTATGAGTGGACACTTAAGCTACTATGTATTATATCTTGGCTATAATATATCATGCTGCAGTGCACATAGGGGTGCATATATCTTTTCAAATTGATGTTTTCATTTTCTTTGGGTATATACCCAGAAGGGGAATTGCTGAACTTTATGACACTTATATGAATTTCTTGAATAGGTTAAAATATCTATGCTGAAAAAATAAATCTGGGATAAAAAAAACTAGAAGAGCATTTTTGTCTCTGGTGAGGTGATAATTAGGAGGAAGTACAAGGGAACGTTATGGAGTGAGGAAATGTTCTAAATTTTGATAGGGGTGTAGATTATATGGGAGTATGCATTTGTCCAAACTCATCAAATTGCGTATATTATGGAATGAATGTTTTGTGTTCCCCCAAAACTCATATGTTGAAATTCTACCCCTCAGTGTGATACTTTTAGGAGGTAGAGCTTATGACAGGTAATAAGGTCATGAGAGTGGAGCCTTCAAGAATGGTGTTGGTGCCCTTCAAAGAGACCCCAGAGAGCCCTTAACCTCTTTCTCCCCTGTGAGGATAGTGTGAAGTCAGTCTGCAAGCAGGAAGAGGGCTCTCACCAGGACCTGAACAAGCTGGCACTCTAATTTTGGATTTCGAGCATCCAGAACTGTGAAAAACAAGTTTCTGTTGTTTATAAGCCACCCAGTTTATGATACTTTCTTACAGCAGCCCTAACAGATTAAGACAGTATACTTAAGATTTGTGCATTTCATGGCATTGAAATTTTACCTCAAAGACAAAGGACCCAAAACAAACATTAACTCTAGTAGGTTTGCTTTTCTCAGGGGATTAGCAATTCCAAAACTACTCTCTGTGTATTCTAGACTTGAGCAAGTGTATTAATATATTGAGGATAATGAAAATCGGGTTTCTTATTTTTGGTGAAGAGAATTGGAAATATTGAAAGGGGGAAGAATGAAGTGTATCCTGTGCTATTGGGTTGGGATTGGAGATACAAATATTAACTCATGGTTTTTCATATCTAGACATATATTTATACATTATAATGGACTGAATGTTTGTGTCCATCCCCAAATTCATTGTTGAAACTCTAATCCCAATGTGATATTATTTGGAGGTGGAGCTTTGGGGTGGGGGGCGTGATTAAGTCATAATGATGCATCTCTCGTGAATGAGAATAGTGCTCTTATAAGAAGAAGCCAGGAAGCCAGCTACCTCTCTTTTCACCATGTGAGGACACAGTAAGAGGACAGCTGTCTGTAAACCAGGAAGAGAGTTCTCACCAAAAACCTGACCATGCTGGCACCCAAATCTTGGATTTCCAGCCTCAGAACTGTGAGAAATAAATGCTTATTGTTTGAGCCACACAGTCTAAGATGGTAATTTATTATAGCAGCCCAAACTGACTAAGCTACTGATACAGAAAGTAGCAGTTAGAGATGTGGAAATAAATCTAAATACATGTATTTGTGTATGTACATGTGTATATAATTTCCTAGATATGGCCGCTCACAAGGCCCAGAAGAGCTTTTAGCAAAGAGCACACCTGTTACCCAGATCATTGTTTCTAATTACCTTTTATCCATTAAATAGAATTTGAATTCCTTGGGGAAATGCTGGCTCCAAAATTGAGGCAAGAAAAGTGCAAGATGAGTCAGGAACATCTTACTGTATCTGTAAAGATATGCTCAAAATAAGATGAGCACAAATCAAAAGGACTTAGAATTTGGCTTGAAGCAGCTCCCACTGACCAACACTGGGGCAAATTAAACATTAATATAATAATGGTAATGGATTATAACCTATTGAATAAAGTTAAGTTTTGAGTCCATACTGATGGAAGGAAAGGAAGGAAAGAAGGAAGGAAGGAAGGAAGGAAGGAAGGAAGGAAGGGAAAGAGAAAGAAAGAAAGAAAGGAAGAAAGAAAGAAAGAAAGAAATAGAAGAAAGAAAGAAAAAAGAAAGAAAGAAGAAAGAAAAAAAGAAAAAGAAAGAAAGAAAGAAAGAAAGAGAAAGAAGAAAGAAAGAAAAAGAAAGAAAGAAAGAGAAATAGAAAGAAGAAAGAAAGAAAAAAGAAAGAAAGAGAAAGAAGAAAGAAGAAAGAAAGAAAGAAAGAAAGAAAGAAAGAAAGAAAGAAAGAAAG
>NW_022589718.1:20535762-20579124 GCF_004348235.1 Phoca vitulina
AAAGAAAGAAAGAAAGAAAGAAAGAAAGAAAGAAAGAAAGAAAGAAATAGAAGAGGTGCCGCTTTCTACTATGCTGACTAACAAACACTGAGGGGATGATGGAATTAGAAATCATTCCATGAGTGGAAGTACGGAGAGGAAAGTATGTTTACAGAGTCTCCGAGTTTCTCCTCACAAATTTCTTTTATTCACTTAAAAGGAAAAACAGTAGTGACTTGATCATGGAGAAACCTCCTATATATCACCCTAACCAGGTAATCAAAATGATCATCATCAACACTGAGACCACCTGAAATCAAGTGACTCCTGATTTGATGCCCTGAGATACACTTTTTGAGGCACTTTGTATTATGCGTCAAGCCCGAACTAGGAAGAAACCCCAGACAAACCCAAACCGAGGGATAACTGTACACAATAATTAGCCTGCCCTTGTCAAGAGTGCCATGGTGAGGGATGACCAAGAAAGGCTGAGGAAGTGTCACATAGGAAAGAAGTCTCAAAGCTATGACATCCGAATGCACTGAGAGTTACTGGATTGGATGCTTGAATGGAAGAACCAGTAACTATGAAAGGATACTCTGGGGCCAACTGGCAAAACTTGAATTGGGTTTTGGGTTAGATAATAGCATTTTATCAAAGTTTAATTTCTTTATTTTGAAGAATAAATAAAGCATGAGAATAGTGCTCTTATAAGAAGTGCTCTTATAAGAAGAAGCCAGGAAGCCAGCTACCTCTCTTTTCACCATGTGAGGACACAGTAAGAAGACAGCTGTCTGTAAACCAGGAAGAGAGTTCTCACCAAAAACCTGACCATGCTGGCACCCAAATCTTGGATTTCCAGCTTCAGAACTGTGAGAAATAAATGCTTGTTGTTTGAGCCACACAGTCTAAGATGGTAATTTATTATAGCAGCCATATTGAGTGCGGTTATGAAAGGGAGTGTCTGTATTCTTAGGAAATACACATGAGTATTTGACGGTAAAGGAGAAAAATGTCTCCAATTCTCTCAAATGGTTCAAACAATGGTGTGAGTGTGTTTGTGTGTGTGTGTGTGTGTGTGTGTGCACATCGTGTGCATGCAAATGGGACAAAATGGAGATAGTGGATATGGTGAAGGGTTACAGAAGTTTCTTGTATTATTCTTTTTTTTTTCTTCTTGTATTATTCTTGCAACTGTTCTGTAAGTTTGAAATTATTTTAAAATAAAACATTATGCAAAATGTGGCCATGTATATTTATGTAACTCTTGGCCCATGTGTCTTAGTCTTAGAGCTGGAACATAAGAAAGACATCACTAAAACTATAACTAAGATCTTAAAGGCAGGAACTTACAACTTGAAAAAAATGAAGATTAATTACTATACTACCCGTCTCAAAAGAAAAATTTTTACAACCACATATACTCATTTTAATATGCATAATCTTCATTCAGCATTTTAATTTATCATATCAATCTCCTATTTATGTCAGCAGAAGAACATATAGGTTTGAATTATTTGAAATGCAAACTATTTTTCTTCCATTTCACTAGTTTATTGACAGTATTAGTTTTCTGTTATTGCTGTAACAAATTGCCACGAACTTCATGGCTTACAAGAACACAACTTTGTTCTCCAATAGTCTGGAGGTCGAAAGTGCAAAGTAAGTCTTAAGGGGCTGGAGTCAAGGTATCAGTGGGGAGCCGTGGGGAGATTCTCTTGCAAGCCTCTTCTACTTCTAGGAGCTGTAGGCTCTCCTGTCCTCCTGGCTGCATTCGTCCAAACTCAGTGGCCTTGGCTTTTCCTCTACTGTGGTCCAATATCCCTCTGCTTCCCTTTTGTAAAGACACTTGAAATTGCATTAGGGCCCACTGGGATCTTCCAGCTGATCTCCTCCTCCCCAAATCCTTACCTTAATCACATCTGTAAAGTCTCTTTTGCCATATAAGGAGAATTCACAGGTTCGGAGCATTAAGACATGGAGTGCCATTACTAAGCCTAAAACACTATTTTAACTACTCAGTCTCTGCCACAAAACGAAATGAAATATTTGAAATTATAACAATTTAGGAATTATTTCATAGAAATTAGAATCTTGAAGAAAAATGTCAAAGCTAAACTAATAGTTTTATAATATTATTCAATTTTAAGTTTTTTTTCCATTAATTCACTTCTCTCTATACTAAAGAAAGATTCTAGAAAAAAGTAGCTTATTTTTTTTTTTTAAAGATTTTTTTATTTATTTGAGAGAGAGAGAATGAGAGAGAGCACATGAGAGGGGGGAGGGTCAGAGGGAGAAGCAGACTCCCTGCCGAGCAGGGAGCCCGGTGCGGGACTCGATCCAGGGACTCCAGGATCATGACCTGAGCCGAAGGCAGTTGCTTAACCAACTGAGCCACCCAGGCGCCCTAGCTTATTGTGAAAAATAATAAACATGAATCAGTTTGGGAAGATTGTATATCTTATTCTAATTACCTATTCATTCACAGAGCAAATACTTATTCAGTGCCAAGTTCTGTTGTAGACATTAGCCAGTAGAGAAGAGGTTATTTCCAACCGCATTTATCTCTTGTGGCAGACTGTATTTCCCACGATGGACGATGGCTACAGAAACATCTCCCACCCTACCTGCTCATCTTACAGTGGCGTTGTCACTCCTCCCATTGAGAGGTGGGAACTGTATTCCCTTACCTTGAATCCAGGCAGGCCTTGAGTACAGCAGTTTTGCTACATGAGTTCTGAGGTTGGGTCGTAAAGATCAGTACAGCTTCTGGTAGTTCTCTTAGAACCCAACTCCCATGCTGCGCAGAAGCTTAGCCACATGGAAAGGCTAACATGTTGTCTTATGTGAGTATTCCAGTCAAAAGCCCAAATATTTCCAGCCAGACATATGACTAAGGAAACTTTAAAGAATTAGCTACATTCATCCAGTCAACCCCCGGGATCATGAAAAATAGTAATAGAATAATATAGTTGTTTTAAGCCACTAAGTTTTGGTGTGATTTGTTATACAGTGATAGACAGCCCAACATCTCTTATGTAGAACATAGATAATATTTATGCTTACATTTCCCAGTACAACATATGAAATTTAGAACAAAACTGCTTCTTACCAATTTTACTAAATGATACAATGTATATATCATTCTTTGAAAGCAATGAAAAAAAATAGCCAAGTAAACTCGTGCTTTGTATGTGTTTCTCAAGTGGTTATTGATGAGATAAAACGATAAAGCAAAACAAGCAAGAATAAGTAAAAAAATTCTGAAGCTTCATGACTGCTGGAGCAAAATCACTATTTTTTTTTTTTCCATCTCATCAAGCCGTTTTAACCTTTAAAATTTCTCCACAAAAGCTGGTCATCTTCTAGAATTTCCTATTTCAACATCTATTATTATCCATATAGTTGCCCAAGCCAGAAACTTGGACGTTATCCTTGATATCTCTCTCCTTCAGCACCCATTTCCAATCAAGCACTAAGTCTGAACTTCTGAATTATTTTTATTTTTTATCTTTATTTTTATTTTTAGAAAGGGAGAGAGAGAAAGAGGAGAGGCAGAGGAAGAGAGAGAGAATCCTAAGCAGGTTCCACACTCAGCACGGAGCCTGATGCGAGGCTTGATCTCACAACCCTGAGATCATGACCTGAGCCTAAATCAAGAGTTGGATGCTTAACCAACTGAGTCACCCTGGTGCCCCAAGCTTCTGAATTTTTACTTTTTTTTTCATCAATTCTGGCATGACTTAAATTTACCAGAAGTCTACTTAGAATTACCTGCAAATCTCCCAAATCTCTAGTTTCCATCAGTTCTTTGCATCAGAATAAAAACCTGATCCCAGGGGCACCTGGGTGGCTCAGTCATTAAGCGTCTGCCTTCGGCTCAGGTCATGATCCCAGGGTCCTGGGATCGAGTCCCACATCGGACTCCCTGCTCAGCGGGAAGCCTGCTTCTCCCTCTCCCACTCCCCCTGCTTGTGTTCCTGTTCTCGCTGTCTCTCTCTGTCAAATAAATAAATAAAATCTTTAAAAAAATAAATAAATAAAATAAAAATCTGATCCCATTACTGCCCTTCTTCCTTTTGATAACTTCTCACTGCTCTCAGAGAAAGGGACCAAATCCTAAATATGGTCCACAAGGCCCTGCAAAATTGGACCTTGCCTCCCTCTCCAGCTTCTTCCCCTCACTTGCTTACCTTGTATTCTAGCCACAATGGCCTTTTGTTATTTCCATGCTTTTCCCAACAAGAAATTTAATTGGCTGTGATCCCTAAGCCTGGAATGTTCTTACCCCTTTTCTTGGTTAATACTTCTTTAACAGTCTGAGCTCAGCTTAATGGGTCCCTTTCTCAAAGAAGTCTGCCCTAATTCCCCAGCCTAGGTCAAGTTTGCACTTTTACATTTACCATGCTGTGCGGATTAAAAAAGTGACAGGTACAAAAAATCAATTCATGACGTCTTACATTTTTTTCCCACTACCACAACCACTGAAATCTCTTATAAGAAGGTAGCTTCATTTTTGAGGATAGAATAGATGGGAAGAAGATGTGCATCAACAGAGGAATGGATAAAGAAGGTGTGAGATATATATATATATATATATTCCATATATACAATGGAATACTACTCAGACATCAAAAAGAATGAAATCTTGCCATTTGCAGTGATGTGAATGGAACTAGAGGGTATTATGCTAAACAAAATAAGTCAGACTAAGACAAATATCACATGATTTCACTTATATGTGGAATTTAAGAAACAAAACAGATGGATATAGGGGAATGAAAGGAAAAATAAGATGAAAACCGAGAGAGAGACAAACCATAAGAGACTCTTAACTATGGGAAACAAACTGAAGGTTGCTGGAGGGGAGGTGGGTGGGGGGATGGGGTAACTGGGTGATGGGCATTAAGGAGGCACGTGACGGAATGAGCACTGGGTGTTATATGCATCTGATGAATCACTAAATTCCACCTCTGAAAATAATAATATACTATATGTTAATTAAATTGAACTTAAATAAATTTTAAAAATTAAATTAAAAAAAAAAGAATAGATGGGAAGAGAGATGAGGTAGGAGACCAAAGTGCTAGGAGCTGTTAAGGCTGAAGATCAGGAAGAACATTGGGAAAGTTAATTTTTTGTCAGTGGCCAGCTGCTGAAAGCCATATTGAGAATGTAAGGTACAGGAAAAGATGCTAAAGAGGTTTTGTTGTGCAATATGAATGAACTCTCCCTTGGGTATTTTCTGGAAAGTCTGCAATAAAGATTTGAGTTGTTTTTACTTAATATGTTCTGTTGCACTAACCAAGAGAGTGGCTGGTTATGTGGGTTACCCACATTGAATATTAATTTAATGACTCTCTCTTCCCTTCACCCCCACTTAGATACAAACTTTATAAGGTGGGTGTCCTTGTCTGTTTTGCTCATTATTTTGGCCCTGGTGTTTGCACACTGAGCTGCAGATGCTGAATCAATATTGGATGAGTTAATGTGTGAGTTGGGGCAATTTGCTTACCCTTTCCAGGCCTCAATTAACATCGCACTCTATGCTTCTCAACTTTTTCAGTAGAAATAGCACCAACTACAGAGGAGAAAAAAAGATTTATCCCCTAGAAGTCTGGGTAGCCTGAAGCAGCCAATTATAGTTCTGATATTTCTCTGGAGTCTCTTTGAAGTTTCATGTTTCATCTTAAAACTTATTTAAATTTCACATTTCATACCATTCTATGTCAGCATTTATTTAAAACTAAAGTAATTTTAATCTCAAATCTTTTAATAAAAATGAGGGGCATTGTATCTCTTACCTCCAGGGCTAGGCAAACCTCAAACCTGTTGAGACATACAAATATTCATTAAGTGATTTGCAAGATCCCTTTTTGCTCCAAGTTTTATGATTCTTTGATTCTAATAAGTCGAACACTCATATTTACTGTGTTCCTTTCCTGTTCAAGTCACAGCGGGGAGAACCCAAGGACAGCCTGATAAATTGTGTGCTTTTAAGGAAATTGAGCTGTGATGACAAGTCATACATGCATAGAAAGATAACATTATAAAGTTGCGTAGAATGAGTAACAAGTGTGTGGAGCAGCTTGTCAATACAGAGGAGTCCAGAAGAAGGATTAAGCCCTGTAGGCCTCCATTTCCTTATTGGTAACATGGGGTAAGGACGCTCACAACTTTTATCTCAGAAGGTGGTTATAAAACCCAGTAAGATAAAATATGCCCACTTACAAACAAGCATAGTATTGTTAGGGGTTCAGGGGCATCTCAGTCACATGGTGGAACCTTGAAATATGGGTAGCAAACAAGTTGACAGGCTAGCATGGTGAATGGCCTTCACGAGGCCATGGAAAGAGAAATACACCACCAAAACTCAAGAAACTAAAAATAACCCAATCTTTATTGAGCTGACAGACTGAGGGGAGATATCTGTGAAAAGGCAGTTATTACAGGCCTTGAATTAAAAGTTAGAGAATTTAGAACCATTCCTGTAGGCTTTATTTTCAAGAGATAAGTCCCTTGGTATAATTTGGTTCATATTTTGAGACAGCTGGGAACGTTTTTGCACAGACCAGAGGGCTATTTTAAATATTTCAACTCCTTTAAAGAATATTAAAAGGAGAATTGAAGAAACCAGATAATTGTTTGCAGAGATCGAGTGCCAGGATTGCAATATTGGGAAAAGAATCGAGAATATGGTTGCATTTTTTAGTAAAAAATGAATTGGCATTATGCCAGGTATGGGAGAACAGAAAAGAAAATTCAAAAAGGAGTTTCAATATAATTCTTAGTAGGAAGCTAAAAGCAAGTGGCCTCCAGCATTATTTTGGAATAAATTCCAGCATTATTGAATGAGTAACACATGGTTCAAATCTAAATCTGAAAACTAAATCGGTTATATATGATGAAGCCTTGACATTCATAGAAGGTTGAGCTTTTTGGACATGACATAGGAGAAATAATACCTGGTGATGATGATAATTCTATATATTTGATCATTTAAATGGGATATTTGAAAATCAAGTGAAAAGATATTGTTAGTGCACGGCATTAGAATTTGTTTAATGGAAGCATGTAAATGTAAAACAAATCCTTATTTTAAGAAGTTTCTATAAGGCATACCCTCTTTTATAAAACATGGAAAAGACCACAAAACTTAATGTTGAAACTATATACGTTGAGCACTATTAAAGATGGCTACATTTGGACAGTGTATAGAGTGCGCTACACTTTACATAAAAAAGAAATCAAGGAAGGAACACACCTATTTGCTAGAATATGTATAAAATAACCTTGGAAAGACACAAAAGAAACTTCATCATGGTTCACCTTAGGACACAAGAGTATAAGGGAGAGATTTCTTTGTATGCTCTTTTGTATTTCTTAAAATTTGATTCATGTTAGCTATATAGTCCAAAAAGTGGATAAACAAATTAAATCAAATGACTGCAAATAAAATGATTATCCTTGACATGGTTTCTGGACATCTGATGTTCAATTTATTAATAAATAAGTCAACTTACATCACATAGTTAATTGGGTAAGCTAGTAAACCTTCTCCAGCACATTCTTCCCAAACTTTAGCATTCATCAGAATCACCAGCGGGGGGCGCCTGGGTGGCTCAGTTGGTTAAGCGACTGCCTTCGGCTCAGGTCATGATCCTCGAGTCCCGGAATCGAGTCCCACATCGGGCTCCCTGCTCAGCAGGGAGTCTGCTTCTCCCTCTGACCCTCTTCCCTCTCGTGCTCTCTGTCTCTCATTCTCTCTCTCTCAAATAAATAAATAAAATCTTAAAAAAAAAAAAAAGAATCACCAGGGGAGACTTGTTAAAAAACAATGCGTGGCCATACACCTTAGAGTTTCTGATTCACAGGTTCTGGGGTGGGGCCCAAGAATCTACATTTCAAACCAGTTTCTAGGTGATGCTGCAGCTGGTCTGGGGAACACACTTTGAGAATCACTGTCCTATCAGTTACATCAGTGATGATCGCCAGTGCCGTAGAAAACCTCTTCAAGCTCCAAAGCAGAAATAAAAACGTGTGATGAGTTAGAAATCAGACTATAGAAAACATAAGCAAAACTTTAGAAGTCTAAAATGTAACAGGATCTAGAGATAACATGTCTAGGCAACTAGCTTCTCTAAGGTCTTCTCAGTGATCCATAAATCAACACCATGCCCAGCACTGAGCTATTTATTATGAATCACGCAATAACAGATAAGATGCTGTTCTGCTAGTGAGAAGCTTTGCATCAAGTTTAAACAAATGAGAGTCCCTTTAGGATGATTTATTTAAATGTTTCTCCTAACAGGAAATGACATAGAAAGCGTAACTCAAAGAATTTTGTGACAAGTTTTGGTACCCCTTGTATTTATTTCTCATTAATTTTTGCCCAAATTCAGATCTGTCAATGCTCAGTGTCCAGTCAACAATTTACAATTTTCACATGGTGAATCGAAAGCCCATGAAATATAGATGTGGGCTTAAAGGCAAGCTTTACTGCTAAGGTCATATAAGCTTAACTTCTCTCAGAGTGTGTCCTCATCTAAAACCGGGTACAGGGGTGCCTGGGTGGCTGAGTCGGTTAAGCATCTGACTTTTGGTTGCGGTTCAGGTCGTGATTTCAGGGTCTTGAGATCGAGTCCTCTTTCCGGCTCCACCCTCAGTGCGGAGTCTGCTTGAGGTTCTCTCTCCCTCTTCTTCTGCCCCTCCCCAAATAAATAAATAAATCTTTAAAAAAAAATAAAAGTAAAACTAGGCATCATTATAACTAGCCCAAGTTTGGTGTTCCATGATGGTAATAACTACGTCTAATATTTGTTGGACTCTTACTAAGTACTTTACATGCATTCATTTACTCTCCACAACAACCTTATGAGATATGTGCTATTATCATCATCCTCATTTCCAGACAGTGAACTGAAGCCCAGAGACGTTAAGGAGGTTCTCCAAGTCCAATGTATAAATGGCCTTCTGGGTTTTTTTATTTTTTAATATTTTGCTGTGACATAAGTTATTGCAAATGTAAGGAAAACACATATGCATAGGTGATCGCATAATATGTGAGTGTGAGTGTGTGTGTGCACAATGTAGTACTGTACCATAAGATCATTGAGTAGAAGGCTGTTAAATCTAGGCCACATCTCTATGTTGGGCATTACACTCTTTCCTAGCTCCTGGTAAATTTTTTTTCTGAACATTTTTTAATTGAGGCATAATTGAAATATAACATTATATTAGCTTCAGGTGTACAACAACCTTAACGATTCAATATTTGTATAAATTACGAAATGATTGCCATAATAAGTCTAGTTAACATCTATCACTGGAAATAGTTATAAAATTCTTTTCTTGTGATAAGAAGTTTTAAGATTTACTCTCTTAGCAACTTTCAAACATGCAATACAGTATTATTAAAGTACAGTGGGGGCGCCTGGGTGGCTCAGTCGTTAAGCGTCTGCCTTCGGCTCAGGTCATGGTCCCAGGGGTCCTGGGATCGAGCCCCGCATCGGGCCCCCTGCTCAGCCGGAAGCCTGCTTCTCCCTCTCCCCCTCCCCCTGCTTGTGTTCCCTCTCTCGCTGTGTCTCTCTCTGTCAAATAAATAAAATCTTTAAAAAAAAAAGTACAGTGACCATGCTGTACATCACATCCCCATGACTTACCTATTTTATAACTGAAAGTTTGTACCCCCTGACCTCCTTAACCCATTTCTTCCTCCCACCCTCTACCCACCACCCTCTCCCTCTGGCAGCGACCAACCTGTTCTCTGTGCCTATGAGCTCAGGTTTTTGTTTTGCTGTTTTACAGATTCCACATGTAAGTGAAATCATATAGTATTTGTCTTTCTCTGTCTGACTTATTTCCCTTAGTATGATCCCTTCAAGTTCCATCCATTTTGTTGTAAATGGCAAAATTTCCTTCGTTTTTATGGCTGAATAATATTCCACTGTATATACACACCACATTTTCTTTATCCATTCATTCATCATTGGACACGGGTTGTTTCCATATCTTGACTATAAATAATGCTGCAATTAACACAGAGATATACATATCTTTTCACATTAATGTTTTTGTTTTCTTTAGATAAACACCCAGACGGAGAATTGCTAAATTGTATGGTAGTTCTATTTTTTAATTTTTGAGGAATATCCATACTGCTTTCCACAGAACCTCTGATTTATATTCCCACCAACAGTGCATAAGGGTTCCCTCTTCTCCAAATCCTTGCCAACACTTGTTATCTCTTGTCTTTTGACAGAGACATGGAAGTGACTTCAAGAATGTCAGATAGTTTCTAAACATTTAGTTAGCTAAAATCAAAAGGAATACTTCATTAGCTCATTTGTTTTTCTATAGAAATTATTATCTTTTAGAATATAACCACTAAACAATCAAGCACTATAAATTCAGAATGATAGGATAATCCTTTTTATATTTTGTACTTAATCAGAAATTCATCATCCTCTGGCTATAGGCCAAGATTTCTTAAATAGTCACAAGAAACACTAACCACAAAAATAAGATTGATAAATTGCATTTGTTAACTTTAAGAATTATTCATCAAAAAATACCACTAAGAGAGTGAAAAGGCAAGTTATAAATTGGGAGAAAATACTTGCTGACCTTACATCCAACAAAGATCTTCTAGCTAGAATATATAAAGAAAGTCTTTCGGAAAATGATAAACATCTGAATTTAAAATGGGAAAAAGACTTAAATAGGCACATTCTGAAAGAGGATATCCAACTAATTATAATGGTGTATGTATATGAAAGATGTTCAGCCTCTTAGTCACCAGAAAAATGCCTTTTAAAACCAGATTGAGACACCTCTATATACCCATCAGAATGGCTAACATTAAAAAGAAACAAAAACAAAACAAAACATCTGATGATACCAACTGTTGGTGACTATATGGATCAAGTAGAACTCTCGTACATTGCTAGTGGAGATTTAAATTGAAACACCACTCTGAAAAATTGTCAGAATTTACTAAAACTAAACATATGCCTACCTTATGAACCAGGTACATACATGAGAGAAATTCATGTTTTTGCCCACCGGAAGGCATACCTAGCAATGTCTTAAGAACGTTTATAGTAGATACGTTCATAAGAAACCCAACTGAAAACAAACCAAATGCTCACCAATAAAACAGGTAAGTAAGTTGTGGTATCTTCATACAATGGAATATCCTACAAGCAATAAAATGGGATGAGCTACCTTTGCATGCAACAAATTGGGTGAATCTCACTGACAAAATGTTGAGTAAAAGAAGCCAGGCATAAAAGTACCTACTCTACTGGTTTCTCTCTCTCTATGTATGTCTATGTATTTGTATGTATACACATACATACATGTTTATATATGTATATATATACATATATACATATACATACACACAATACACATACATATACACACACATATATAACTTTAAATGTTCGTGAACAAGCAAAACTATGGTGATAGAAATTAAGATAGTGATCGTGTTGAATGTTGGAAGATGGGAAGTGATAATTGCCTGGAAGGGGCACAACAGAGTTTTGGGGTGCTAGAATATGTTGTATCTTGATTTAGGTGGTTGTTACACAGGTGAATACAAATGAAAATTCATCAAGATGCACAATTAAGGTTTATGCACTTAACAGGATATATGTTACACCTCAATAAAAAGGAAAACAAAACCAATCTCTCTGATTAATATTACGAAATATATATTGCCACGCTAAATAATTTCTAGCTCTGGAAAGAGTAAAAGACTAAAAAAGTATCTAATATTAATCTAGTCAGAAAGATCCAGAGCTGACTTTGCAAAATATGGAATTGACATGGCAATGTTACACTTTACCCACAGCATTTTGCATCACTGGAACATTTGAAGGAGAATATTGAATAACTAATATACAGTCAATATTCTTTCTGTTGAGTATGTTTGTTTCTCATTGCTTTAAATTTGTGAGTCAGAATCTGGAGGAGGAGGGAATGGAATCATTCCCACCCTTTTCTCCCACATGGCGCCCCTACTGACCACAAATTCTTAGCTTTGGCTCTTATTAGGGGTTTTCTGTCAGATTTTATGGTTTTCCACATTCTAAAATACAAGTTGTATAAATAAATGACACATGCTTAAGACCCGCAGATGCCTTTAGATGTTTCCTAGACTTCCCTGTGGGCCACTTCTCTCCCTTCCCATCCTTCTGCCCTCTTCGCTCATACAGTAAGACGGATTGGACATTTGAACTTGAATTAGAGGTAACAATTGGGTTTTTACTTTGGACTTTCATTTGCTTATTGTTGAAGTGACTCTAGGTGGGGTTTGATTAAGGTACATCCCACAAGATTTCAATTAACAAACTTTTAGAAATTGCTTGGAAGGTTACATTTACCAAAGTAAAAATTTTGAGATGTCTCTACAAATGTTAACATGTTGGTGTATCATACTGCGTTCTGTAAAACTAATGTGGAACACACCAAATGTAACTGGTAAAGGTAGGATTCAGTCAACTCCTACCCTCAGGCTTAAGGATACATCCTGCCATGTAGGTAGGAGGGAGAAGCTAAAATTTCTGCAGAGCATCATGGCTTAAACTTTTTGCAAGGCCAGCACATTAAAAATAGTAAAGAGGGCGTCTGGGTGGCTCAGTCATTAAGTGTCTGCCTTCGGCTCAGGTCATGATCCCAGGGTCCTGGGATCCAGCCCCCACCAGGCTCCCTGCTCGGCGGGAAGCCTACTTCTCCCTCTCCCGCTCCCCCTGCTTATGTTCCCTCTCTTGCTGTGTCTCTCTCTGTCAAATCAATTTTTAAAAAATTAAAAAAAAAATAAAAATAGTAAAGAATTTTTGTGAGCTCTTCCCTCACTCAACACTGCCGGTACCAAATTCATGGGAGAGAAATATCTAGGATCCAGAGAAAGGACTGAATGTTATATTCTCTTGGCCCATAGCAGCAGGTGCAGATTAATGCTTACAGGGTGGAATAGCATTTGAATATTGCACATTTCTTCTACTGTTCCCTACCACCAGCCACGTGAAAGACGTGATCTTTTTTAATTGCTCTGCATCCGAGTGTGCCTGAATTTTCATTCATCCTGACTGAGTTTGGGCTTTGGTATACAGATGGCGATTAAAAGAGGTGCTTTCTTTCCTTTGTCCCTGTAGATAATTGCAAAGAGAATCCTTTCAGGCTTGTATCACTGGGGCGTTAGATCAGATCCATGAGTCGCAATTGGCAAGTGCCAAAAAGACATTCAAAAGTGAATTTGTTAAAATGATTCCAACAGAGGAGAATTAGGATTTCATTATGAAAATTTTCCCATTTTCCCCGATTTTAAATAAAACATTCATGTATAATGGTTATTTACCTTTTTTAAGTGGAATTTAAAAAACTGGAATTGCTAGTTCATTTCTCCTTATTTTTTTTTTTACGCTTGCCCTTACTTCTTTCTTCCTCTATGACTTGTTTGTTCCTCCTCAGCTTAGAGATTCTTTATATAGGTGTTAAGTGTGTGAATTTTAGAGCTGGGATGCTTGGGTTCAAATCCCAGTTCATCAACTACTAGCTATGTGATCTTAGGCATTATTACTTAACGTCTATGTGCCTATGTTTCTTCATTCATCAAAAGGGGATGATTATTATAAAACCTAGTTCATAGGGTTGTTTGGAGGATTGATGTGTAAGCAGAAATGAAGCACCAGGAACAGCATCTGGAACTTAGTAAACACCGTGTTAAGTGTCAGCTGTATTCCTGTTCTTGCTGAAGGATTCTTATACTTTTTGCTCCATGATTTGCCCCTCTTGGCGCTATTTCTCTCTCAGCTTTTGCTCAACATCAACATGCTGACTTCATTTGTTTGTTTCTTGGTGTACATTTCCCCCCAATAGTTTTGAATCATAAGATACTCTGGGTGGTAGAGAATGACCTTATTACTAACCACCAAGACCTTAGCATAGTATGTTAAGACTGTCACTTGCTCAGTGATGGGTATTTAGGAGGGCACGTACTGCATGGAGCACTGGGTATTATACGAAAACAATGAATCGTGGATCACTACATCAAAAACTAATGATGTATGGTGACTAACATAACATAATAAAATAAAATAAAAAAAAAGAAAGAACAAAGCCATACACAGAAAAAAAAAAAAAGACTGTCACTTGCTAAGTGATTCATTTATCACCCACTAGTGTCATGCATTGTTCATAAGACAATCAAAAGGCAGAGATTAAAAGAACACTCATCTACTTTGTTATGCCTTGGAAATAATGTGTACTATTAAAACCACAACTCCAAATCATAAAATCTAAGATTTGGGAGAGACAAAAAAGGTCCCTTGGTTTAACTACCCAACTAATGCTTGGGTGCATTTGCAATATTGTCGACAAAAGGTCTAGCCTCAATTAAGTAAACCCCATGATGATGGCAATCTTATGAACTCAAGAGACAGATTATTTTATCTTTTATATAGCTTTGATTCTGGGATATTCTTTTAACTTTAGCCAAAATTGGCATATTTTCAGTTTCCATCCATCATATATTTTAATCAATTTATTTATTTTACCCTTGAGATCTTGTGCAATAAACATAACACATCTTTTCATAAAAATCCTTTACATATTTGCCGACTGCTAGCATGTTTCTCCTAAAGTTTTCTCTGGATATACCAGTTGAGCTAAATATTACTCATCTTATTCACTGTGGATGATTTCTTCTGAATCAGCTTATGGCTAATTAATATCCTTTCATTTTGGCCCTCAATTGAACACAATATTCCATAAATAGTTGGATAAGTCCAAAGTAGTCACTACCTATATATACTATTCTAATTCTAAATATTATACTTCTATTATGGACCCCAAGATCATATTTGCTTATTTTTGGTAGCTACATCATCTTTGTGAATAACATATGTTAATTCTATCTAACTCACGGTCCCAATTCAGGTCTAATTAGTAGCTCATCCTTTGGAAGTTCCCTAGCATTTTGTGCAGACTACTGTTGTAAGACAAAGTACAAAAGCATTCTAATTATTTTTATTGTGTTTTGATTCTACTTTAGTCTAATTATTTTATTGTGTTACTGCATTCGACTATGAACTCTGCATAGGTTAATTTTTCATTATTTGTTGTGGTGATTAATAACATATCTGTTACTCAAAACACATTGCCAAATAAATGTTGAATCAATTCCTTTATAAACTGCTTTTTAAAGGTAACTGTAGTTAACAAAGATCACTGTCCCATAATGTCACGTGAAAATTTTGATAGAAGAGGTGCACAGAGATGAATACGCCTATCTTCTTTCTTAGAGTTCTGCTTATACCAAACCATCCAGCTGGAAGGTTGTATAACTTAGATCTAATCAACATCAAGATAAGGGATTATTAAACACAAATGTTTGTCAAGGGTATGCCCTATGTATATTTCCAACCGTACAACCATTAGAAACATTATGTAAGAGTGTGATGGCTTACAGTGGATGGTCAGCACCCACCATGGCAAAGTCATCAGCTTTAGAAGACTGAGTCATGTATGGGCCCGTTCCAAGGAAACCTGATACTGGAAACTTTCAGGGAATTCTGCCGCCTTGGCAGTTACATGTCATCCAACAGTCTGGACCAAGAAAACTTATTTAGAGAACAAGCATGCCTTTCAGGAGATTGCAATGAATCTGACCTTAAACTAAACACTGGGGGCCTGGAAGATTATTTCTATTTCTATTTATGTTGTTTGTGGGTTTTTTTTTTTTGTTACCTCGTACTTTTTCTTAGTTATTTTATTCTATTTGGTCAATACATATTTTTAAAAAAAGATTTTATTTATTTATTTGTCAGAGAGAGAGAGACAACCAGAGAGGGCAGGAGAGGGAGAAGCAGACTCCCCGCTGAGCAGGGAGCCCTATGCGGGGCTTGATCCCAGGACTCCGGGATCATGACCTGAGCCAAAGGCAGCTGCTTAACTGACTGAGCCACGCAGGCGTCCCGGTCAATAAATATTCTTCGGTAACAACTGCTATACTGAACACAGAGGGACAGCTACTCAAGACCTTAAATTCTATTCAATTTTGCAAAGTTGACATTCAATTTCTGGCTTAGTTTTGAGAGTAATACTTTCAAGTGATAATTAATAGAAAATGTTGCAACAAGTTCTGACAATGAGCTCTCGTGTGCACTGAAGTGACATGGAACGCTGAAAAAGGAGGCATCCGTGTCTTTGATATGATTTACAGGGTGCATCCAGTCAAAGCTCCCTTCCTTTAGGTCCAGAAATTCCCAACAGTAAAGTTAGAACCAAAATAAATAAAACTGTTGCTTGAAGGGCATTTTCATTACCTGAGAAGGAAGGGAAGACATTCCAGCCCTTCCTTATTATTACCTTATGAGGCATTGGTGAATCAACATGTGAGAAGGTAGAAGAGAGAATCTGCCTGAAGGACTAAGGCCCAAGACCAGCTCCTAGTGACTGAACTTGTCCCCAGGCCCACGCGTGGAGCTGTTCTGAAGACTGAGCGGCTGTGGCAGAGAATGTCAAGCTGTGGTGGAACATGAAGGCCCCCTCAGCCAATGTCTAGGGAGCTCACCAGGCTGGGCCCCTACCGAGGAAGGGACAAAGGAGAGGAAAAAGCCTGGATTCTCGTAGGATGTGACCTGTGAAGAAATTTGACTATGGATGGTGTCCTTTGCCACTCTAACTTCCCATCCAGGAGGGAGCAGGAGCAGACCCATAAAGCTGTCCTTGGGCCATTAGGGCCATCTCCCTGCTAGAACCCACATTGTGCAGGCAGGGAGAAGAGGCCTCAACTGTACTCGATTCTGGAAAGAGTGGCTGCAGTGTCTTACCAAGATGACAGAACCTAGCTCACAGCCACCTTAGGAAGGACCTCAGGTCTGGTACCCCCTTTCCTGCCAATAAAAACCAGTGGTAAAAAAAAAAAAAAAAGCAAACAAGGGGCGCCTGCATGGCTCAGTTGTTAAGTGTCTGCCTTCGGCTCAGGTCACGATCCTGGGGTCTTGGGATCGAGCCCCACATCAGGCTACCTGCTCAGCGGGAGACCTGCTTCTCCCTCTCCCACTCCCCCTGCTCGTGTTCCCTCTCTCACTGTGTCTCTGTCAAATAAATAAATAAAATCTTAAAAAAAAAAAGCCAAGAAGAGTGTCCTAATATCCTGCCACCTCTGGAAACTTTCTCCATCAACCACTGTGTAAAATCCCCTCCTAATATGTAAGAAGGCTCCTTATGTTTTCTTTCTGTTATTTTAGGAAATTTGAACAAAATAATTTTTAGGTAAAATGAACAAATATTTATTTTTAAACATTTAAATATTTATCTTTTAAAGCCCTGTCTGGCCCAGAAAGAATTATTTATTGAGGACTTGTCACATCTTGGCATGGAAGCGTGTGTTTGGACAGGTTTTATTTACGGATATAAGGGAAAAAAAAAAGCATAACTGAAAATGGCCAAATAGACTGCCCCACTCTTAACAACAACAACAAAAAATCTCTCTGGGCCTGCATCCAGCATGGAAAAGTTTGAGTCTCTAAGTAGACTCTTTCAGGAAGTTTTGCATGATGGAGAAGACGGTATAAAGAAAAGTGGTGTGTCACCCCTGTTTCAGCTTTGATAAATGTTTTCTTATGAAAAAATAAAGTCATCAGTGAGCTCCAGGAATGAGTATTTTGTTAAATTATGAAACAAGGAGAGGGATAGCTGACATCGTGCCCCTTGGCAGGCCGACCGATCCCGGTGCGCTGACTGAAGGAATGAGCGTGGGGAGCTTCCCAGCTGTCTCAGCATCCTGCCTCAGGCCACCTGATCCTCAGGAGTTGCTCAAGAATTTGGGTAGCACACCTGAGAGCCATCTGCATACTGTGATCACCATGGCATAGCTGTTTTCTTGCTCTGTTTCAGAAAACTGTATGAGAATATAGATCTGAACTTTTCACATAAACTTTTCTCATTTAGGTTTATCCTGGAAGATTATCCTTCAACTGAAACTAATATATCAAACTGCTCAGCTTCTCTGAAGGACAAGAGTGCTGAGGAATGACACCAAGGACCTTTAAAGTTTGGGGTGAATCAGACTTATTTATGGAACTTGTTAAAAATTAAGTGGGTCAGACCTACAACTTGATATTGAAAACAGCCTTGAGAGTAAAACACATTATCCTTCCAAACTCCAAGTTCCTCTGAGTTACACATCCTACTACATGCTGACTCACATACAAACAATATGCAGATGTTCTTTGAACTTGGGTTTCAAAAGATCCCTATTTAGAAAAAGTTCTTAATCATATTCACCAAATTCCTTACATATTCTGTGTGAGGCGAACGTGATAAATTTCCTTACATATTCTGAAAACTTTCAGAATAATTTCTATGCTGGTCTGGAAACTTTCAGAATAATTTCTTTGCTGGTCCTACTGGTCTGAGTCAACATGGAACTCTTGTTCAGATACTATTTTCACTTGACATTGCTTACTTTGCATAATCATTGCCTATATAAAAGTTTAACAGCTTTTGACCTTTTGGAAAGGTCTACATATATATATATTTTCCAAGTATGTGATTTCCTGCCTCTTCACCATGAGTATAAATACATGAGGATACAATACGCTTTCAAATCAAACTATTAGACCAGCAGAAAAGCTGCAAGGGAATGGTGGTGATTTTCCACCCATGAGTTACTTAGTGCTTTGTTTCAAATTTAACTTTCGCATAACTAGGGAAACATGGTCTATTTTTAATCTTTCTAAAACCAGTGATGAAAAAGCTTGTATTATCTCTAAAGGACCTTCTTTGAGGAATGTGCGATTTCCCAAGAATCTGAATTAGTTGGTTGGCTCCCAGAAGAGGACAGAGAAGCCTTTATAACTGACTTTTCAGAGGTTTCATTTTACGTTTCAAGAGCTCTGTGTTCTAATATCACTCAACTGAAAAGAGATACGACAGGTGTAATAGAGGAAGAAAGGAAGAGCGCTGAACAGCTGGTTCATGTTAGCTACCTTTAATTGCTCCAAAACTACCTGGTATTCCAAAGAATTTTGACGTGCATGGTAATTCCTAAGGGCCTAACCATTCCATTCGGGAGACAAGCTGCAAAAGAAACCAGAGTGAGCTAGTATTGAACAGAGCAGTAACTGTTTAGCACCCTGAAGACAAAAAAATCAAATTACCCCTGAATCTAAACTGTGTAATGTTGTCGCCTTCTAATGAACATAAAAAGCTCGTACTTGTAAAATACACTCCCGGTCCCGTTCCAATTGCTATGTGACCTTGGAGAAACCTCTTTTGGAATTTTCTGTGTCTTTAAAGCTGGGCAATAACACTATCTGTCCCAGATGGTTGGAACTGTATGAATTAATTAGTTCAAGCTGGGAAAGTCTTTGATAATGTTAAGTGCTGAACATTGTTAGTATTATAGGTACAGGTGGCGGCCACGTTACAGGGCACATCTATAATTAGAAAGGCCTAGAAACTGCAAACGCTGCCAACACCCCAGGAGTTAAGGAGACAATACCCTATGTCATTTTCTCCGGGAGGTTGGTTTCTTATGACTGAAGGCTTAATTCCCTCTTTTATCCTCTTTGAAAAGTTGCAGCTTGTCTTAGGCTTGCCCACCAGAGAGCATAGTTTTTACTGGGTGTATATGCTTTTTAAGGCGGTATTCTAAATGAAGTGCCAACATTCGTGAGAACACAGAGTACAGCCTTGGGTTTACAATGCTTGTTAATTCATCTTAATCAGGGGAGTAACAGAGTCCTTCCCAGAAATACCTGTCGTCGGAAAAATGCAGGAAATTTCTTGATCTATAAAATGAGGGGAGAAGTCCAAACCCTTTTTTAGAGATGAAAGCTTTCTTCTTTTTTTCAAACAAACAAAAAAATCACAGAGTATTACGTGGAACACAAATATATACAATAGATAAAAACTGAGCCACATCCAAATGAAAGGAGAAAAGGGGAGGCTTTCCTGGTCCCTGCAAGGAACTTGAGGCATGTTGTCAATATCTAAGGCTCCCCTGGGCTCATTCTAGAGACCATGGGACCAGACAATTTCTACAACGGGTGTCAACCTCTAATTTATGAGGATTTTTTTAAAAGATTTTATTTATTTATTTGACAGAGAGAGAGAGAGAGAGAGAGAGAGAGGGAACACAAGCAGGGGGAGTGGGAGAGGGAGAAGCAGGCTCCCTGGGGAGCAGAAAGCCCGATGCGGGGCTCGATCCCAGGACCCTGGGATCATGACCTGAGCCAAAGGCAGGCGCTTAACGACTGAGCCACCCAGGCACCCCTAATTTATGAGGATTTTAAAGATTTATTTATTTACTTGAGAGAGAGAGAGAGAGAGCACGGGGGAGGGGCAGAAGCCAAGGGAGAGAGAGAATCTCAAGCAGACTCCCCGCTGAGCACGGAGCTTGACACAGGGCTCCATCTCACGACTCTGAGATCATGACCTGAGCTGAAATCAAGAGTCAGATACTTACTCGACTGAGCCATCCAGGCACCTAGTTTTTGGTTTGTTTGTTGTTATTGTTCGAGGATTTTAAATCCCAGTAATATTAAGAACCTGAACTGCTGAGCTTGTAAAGAAGAATTTACCCAGAGTCGTAATTCATTTTATATGCTCTCTTATCTTATCTATCTTATCTGGAAAACCTCTGACCATCTCCTCTCTTCTTACACCTACAACCCTCGGTGAAGGTCACAGAACACTCCGATTCACCATTGCCATATTCCTTTTTACCTTCCTCTTCTTTATTAGCATTACCATCATCATCATCATCATCATCATCATCATAGTAAATATTTACAGAGCACCTAGTACAGTTGTTTCCCCCTAATCCATGGGGTATATGTGAGTTCCAAGACCCCCACTGGATGCCTGAAACTGTGGACAGTACCCAGCCTTAGGCAGACTATGTTTTTTCTGATACGTACATACCTAGGATAAAGTTTAATTTGTAAATTAGGCAAAGTAGGAGCTTAACAACAATTATTAATAACATGGAACAATTATAACAATAGAGTTTAATACAAGTTATATGAATGTGGTCTCTCAACATAGCTTGTTGCACTGTACTCAGCCTTCTTCCTGAGATGCTGTCAGATGATAAAATGCCTCCATGATGAGATTAGTTGTTGTGATGTCTGTTAGGCAGCTAGTGACCTGAGGATACTTCAGGAGGAGGACCGTCTGCTTGCAGACGGTGGATGACCGCAGGTAACTGAAGCCGTGGAAACGGTGGAGAAGGGGGGACTATTGCATGTGACCAGTGCAGTATTAGCTCATTTAATCCTCGCAACACGACAGCTATATTATTATTCACATTTTAGACATGAGAATAGATAGCTATATTATTGTGAGATAGCTGTATTATTATTCACATTTTAGAGATGAGAATACTCAGCACAGAGATGTAATTTGCCACCTGAAAAATGGCAAAGATGAAATTTAAATTCCTGACAGTCTGACTGTAATCTCCTTGGGCAATAGCCAAAGGCTAAACCATCTTGTTTATCGGTTGGTGTAATTCCTGGAGGTTGACTTGTCTTTCTCCCCAACTAATTTTGTCCTGGCCAAAGGATAGATTATGGGCTTTGTGGATGGATCTTGATTTTATGATCCACAGCCTTTCTGAAATTCTAGGTATTGGGCAAATTTGTGAAGTTGGTACTTTCAGGTTTCAGGAACATAGCCCCTCTCTAAAAAAAAAAAAAAAAAAAATACTTTTTTTTGTTTCTTGGTAGAAACCCCTCTACCCATGTCAGGCAATCAGCCTTCTTGCATTTTCTCTATGCTTTGCTCTATTAAAAACAAAAACAAAAAACACAAAAAGCACTCATGAGTTTATTGGCCCTAACGTGTAATCAGCTGCTATAAATTAGAAGCATATTTGCATTTTAAAAAAGTCATAAAGCCTAATAAGTAACTCCTTAGTGGTGAAATTTCAGAGGACATTATTTTAGACTGGGGTCTTCTTCATATCTTGGCTTCAGGTAAAACCAGTCCATCCAATTTCCCTCTTTTATATCTCAACTCCTCAAATGATCTATTTTATTCTAACTGCTTTTATTTTCTGGCTTCTGACTATTCTTCCCCTAGTCCACTGAAATTAAAAACACAAAAAAACATTATCACTAAATCCAGTGGTCTTTCATTCAAATGCTTTCTCTTTCATCTTTTTATGGCATTAATTTTTTTTATCATTCCTTTTGCATTGAAAAACTATTCTCCTGAGATTTATGTAACACTATACTTGCTTGGCTACCCTCCCACTTCTCTGGGGAATCATTTTTTTTTCCTCCTTTAAAAACTTTTCTTCTTTTGATCTCCTAATTGTGTGAATTCTTCAGGCTACTACTTGAGCAAATAATACCCATATTTAAAATTGTCACTGGTGCCCCATTATTTATACCTTCCCAAAGTCTGATGTATGAAACAGTGTTCCCACAAGACTGCGTTAAAGAAACGAACATCCGGGAGGCACAACAGACACTCTTCTTGCCTGTGTGTTCTAAAGGCTATAAAATTCAGTATTCTCTTTCATGATCTTACTTTCAGATGGAGTGACCATGTAACACAAGTCTGGCCAATAAGGCGTAAATTAAAGTCTGTTGACCCTTCACCCTTCTTCCTGTTTTTGACACGGACTTGAAGCAGCAACCGCAGTGGACAACCTGTGATTTTCAGGGAAAAGCAAAGTGATTTGCAGAGATGCCAGCCTCCACATTGCAGAGCACTGAGTGTTCTACCTTCTGAATTCTTGTTAAGTAAGATGAACGCATCCCTATTTGTTTGGACTGCCATAATCAGGTGATTTATACCTAGCAGCTGACCATACTAGACCTAGATATAAAATTGCAAACTACAGTATGTTCCTCTTAGAACTTCAGAAGGCAGAGTAGAATATTAAAAAGAAGAAATCTATTTAATTTTGTTCGATAGATCATCTCCTAAAGTCATTGATCAAGGAGCCCTTTTCTTCCTGTATTATAACGATCCCATAGAACTCAGTTTCCTACATCGTTGCTTCAAAGTGGGCAGCAGCATTGAGACCAGCAACAACTGCACCATCTGAAAACTTGTTTAAAAACCAGAACCTTAGGCCCCAGCCCCAAATCAAAGTCTACATTTTCATAAGACTCCAGGTAATACGTGTGACATTAAAGGTTGAGAAGCACTGCTTCAGGAAACACTGGTTAGAGGATAAAGTACAACTAAACTTAAGATTTTTATGTGACCTATTATTCAAGATATCTGTTATTATTGTCCCTGAATGCCTACTTCACTTCATAATCACATAGTTCTCATTCACTGCTGACTTTGCGCAAGGCATTATTTGAAATACTTGTATAATCCCCAACCTAACCCTGTGAGGCAGATACTATCATAATCTTCATCTTACAGATGAGATAGCTGAGGCTCAGAGAAGTTAAGTAGTTTACCCAAGGTCCCACAGCTATCAGGTGGCAGAATCCTTGGTTTAAGGATTTAAAGATCACTAAACTCCATTGCCTCTCTAACCTGTTTTGTTTTTCCATACTTTCCTACTTTGTGTACTTTATACAAGGTTTCCCTTAGCCTGCAATGATCTTCCACATACACCCAGTTAAAAATCTCACTCAAAAATTTAGTTCTTCCAGGAAGAGTTTTTGATCCCCTCCCACCAAGCCAGGTCAGGTCCCCTGCTGTGCCTTCCCCAGGAACGTATTTTTCCTTTATACTTACCAGCTTTTAAAATTATTTATATTTTTCTGATTAGTTCATGTCTTGATTTAAAAAAATGAGCTTCACTTGGGCTTGAACAGTTGCCACTCAAATATTTTTTAGACTCTCTTGCCTTTATTCATACTTTTGCTTTCACTTGAAAGGTTCTCTCCCTCCATCTCACCTATCCAAGTCCTATCCACAAGAAGCTGTAACATGGTAGCAAAAGATTGGATTTGGGATCAGAATTTGAGTCTGAAAATGGAGTTGAATCCTTGTTCCTTGGCTTACTAGCTTTGTAACTTTGAGCAGTCACAAAATCTCAGATCGACAAATGTTCAGCTCTGTTATTGGGGGGGGGGGTAACAATACCTCAGAGGACTGGTGTACGGATTAAAATGAGGCTTCTGAAAGAAGTGTGAACCTACACAAACATCCTAAAAATACAGGGTAATGTTTTACAGTGATTAAGACCCTAAATTGTGTTTATGAGTTCCAGCTCTGTAGTCAGAGATCTAAGTTCAAATCCTAACTCATATTTGTTGTCTATGCAGTTGATTTGGCAATCCGTTATTTACCGTATTTTTCCATGTGTGTTTTCAACTGCATGTATACTTAATTTAACATGTATTTACCCAAGACATGTTATATATTCTGTGCTTTTTATGTTTTGTTCAACATAAGCGCTTCTCATAATGTTCTGCACATAGGAATTCAATAATCTATATTTATTTGAAGAATACACATATTTGCTGCACTGACAGTTCATTACGTAATCAAGGTAAGTAGGAATGAAAAGTAGTACACATAACAATTACCGTCTATAAGCACGTCTATGTGCAGAAGAGCTATTTTTCAAATCACGTTAAACCTAGATGAATTACAGAGAGAAAGCCCACCAGGGAAAAATTAAACAATATTTGGCATAAAATCATTTGGCCTAATTTTCATAACCACAGATTGCAGCGAGTACCACCATCCATGCCAGGTATGCCAGACAATCCCATTGTCCGTTTTAGCCGTGTAGGGACCCGTGTAGTATAAGCCATTCAGGTTTGCGGAGTGACACCTAGTGGGAAGAAAAATAAACACAAAACAGTCAGACTAGAAAAATCGCCTTCCTATGAAACCCTTTTATTGGCTAGCAGATGATAAAAACAAAAAACAAAAAACAAAAAACATTTTTACTATGAATCCTGCCATTTTTCAGACAAGAGAATATTGATTAATTTCCAAAAGCCAGGAGATTTCTACAATAGATGGGTTTTTTCAACTGATGGATTTTAGTGCTGTACCCAGTCTCAGGATACAGCCCAGGTCACCTGTAGTGTCCTGTAAAAAAAGCATTTCTGTTCTTAATCGCTTTTACACAGAAAAAGGGAAAACAAGCAAACAAAAACATGACCTCATCACCGTGGGCCTTTGCAAGCGGGGTCAACAAAACCAGGTGGGGCAGGGCGCTCTCTTGCCATCTTCCCTGGATCATTTGCTCGTATGTGTTCATCCATCCGCTGCCAAGACTTAGCTTTTCACTGCAAACTCCCTTCCTCCCCTTTTTTAAAAATCGCCAACATGTCCATTATTTTAACCTCAAGGGTAGGAAAACAAAACCTAAACCACCATTTAAAGTTTTCCCAGCAATTAACCAATAATCGTTTGTCCGATTTGCCGAGTTATTTTTTTAACACATATCATTCCAATCTAGATAAGTTGGTTGGCTTATCATAAATTTTAAAATGTCCCACTTCCTCCTTTAAAACCCATAAATTTTGCCCCGATATGGATAACTAAGCTTATGTGATAATTTACTGTGTATGTTAAGAATGAGTCGCTACATATTTCTTGATTGAAATGAACAGATGGCAGATAATAGGATATAAGGAGAACATTCACAAGGGATAGTTCTGAAAAATCTATGGAAAGTACCCAGATTATTGAATCAAAAAAGCATATAATTTATCCATAGATGCTGAGTTTTGGCGTGGCTCACTTAACCAGCTTAGTGATTTGCTCTTGCTCACCATCCGGACAGTCTCCTAATTTAACTGTATGTAACTGAAACCATGTATGTTAACTCGGCAAGTATCAAAAACCTACTGTGGTTTTAAAACTGTGTGGAAAGTAATGTTAGAAAAAAAAATACTCCCCACTGAGCCTCCGGAATATATATTTTGGCCTATCTCTGTTTTCCTAGAGGCATCTACTACATATACAATTTTTATTGGTTCTGTGATTTGAATCCCATTAAGAAAACTGACTGCATGGTCAGCATAAAAAATCTTAGCTATTCTGAAACCGATTTTCCAGCACCTTTCCGTTTCAGAAACAGCCTGAACTTGTAACCAGATGGGGAGGGAGATGGCTGGGATTCAGTCGGTGAAGAAGTAGCTGTGAGCATTTGCACGAGCAAAGCAGAGAAGACAGAAGACAGCCACACTCAGCGACTGGTTTGCTATGTGGAGAAAGAACGTCTTGCAGGTGAGGGATAATTGAAGTGCCAACATTTCATGTAAGTTAGACTTTAGGATGAAAAAAAAGAGGGTAAGGAGGAAGAGGATGATAGGTTTAAACAAGAGGAATAGGAGGCCTGGTAGAAATAGCACCAAGCTTCTGGAACAATTGACTTTTCCTCCAGTGTTACTGATTTTCCACCTGTACACTTATCATCTCCTTTGGCTTCAAGGATAATGAAGGGTTCTTTGGCAGCCGCAGCTACTGAATTGCCTTTCTTTGTCATCTCTGAACCCCTATATCTAAAGTCAAGTAAATCATTTATTTGCCCATGTTAATATGTTGCTGGTTGTCCTTTAGACACAATAGCAACCAGTCAACGGGGTAGGTTCATGGTAATGTTAACTGATAATGATTGTTATTTCTACACTTGATCTTAGCCAAAAGGCCGAGAAGCGATGTTATTTCTATATATGGCCTTCTGTTCAAAATCAAACATTAAGGGATCCTGCAACTTAGGGAATTATGGATAAGTTTTACATAATGCTGATAATTTTTACATAATGCTAACTTAGAAGGACAGGGGAGGAAAAAGGAGGAGGAAGAGAAAGTGACAAAGATGGCCTGTTTTTACAACTACTTAGTGTCAACTTGACACACCACACTACCTACAACTAGCTGTCTCTCCATAAAATCCACAACTCTAAAATCAGCACATCACAATAGCTGATGTTCCTAGGGAGGACTCTCATGCTGTTAGGGAAAATTAACATATGCCTTGTCTACCTCCACTTAATAAGATAGAGGATTGCAAAATGCCTTGAAAGTACTTACATCACAAAAATAAGGTTAAAATTTGGATTGTGGAACTTAATGGATAATCTTCAATAATATGGAAAATCTGACGCTCCAGATACGCTCACTTACTAAAGATTCCATAATGGAAAATCTAAATGTCCAGACATTTTGAGGTGGTCCTTGTTTTCTAAAGAGAAAAGCCATTCAAAACCTGTGCACTACCTAGCAGTTGGAGCACATCTGCTTTGCAGACACAGCAGACCCATCAGGTTATTTTTAAGGAAGACTGTGTGAAGTTTCCATTCTTGCCTAAACTTTGTAATTACAACAAAGGGAGCTATCTGGAAACCATCTTGGGTGGAGAACAGTTAAATGAGTCAAGACTATCTGGCCCAGAGAAGAGAAAATATTGAGGAATACAATAAATATCTTCTCACCCATTGCCTGCAGGGTTTTGTTGAAAGGGAATTACAGTAGCTCTATTAACTACTGAGAAAAAAATCTGGCAAGATATAAGAAGGCAGATTTCAAGATAATAAAAGGAAAAACTGAGTACAATTGAAAAAATGGAATGAGCTAGCTGATAAAGTAACATGGAAGTATTCAGCCAGAGGGTGGAATTAGGTGTCAGGAATATTGTAGAGGAAATTTCTGTATTGGGAGGAGCTTGGATTCAATGATTTAAGGGAAGTCACAGTGATCGAAAAGTAGTTTTACATAGAAAAAATTACAAAAAGAACATGGCCATTTCATATAATAGGAGAAGGTGAAGACCAAACTGGTTATTAGAACGCTGAAAATATTTCTCCTATATAAATCCTCCCTATATCTTCATGTCAATTTGTGGCCAACTGTTTATGATAACTCACCCATCATTCAGTTTGCAAGCAATCTTTGCATAAGTAGTAATTTGATTTATTTCTATAACACCTTTCAAGCTTTATTAATGCACACAATGAACAAATCTTCAAAAATACTTCATCCCTGAAGAATTCTAATAAGGATGATTACTTAATAATACCAATACTACAAAGAAGACAACATTACCTCACATGTTATAATTAATGCCCACTAGTGAGATATCATCAACGCCATCACAACTATGTTTATAAAACGCAAACCTGTTAAACCACCAGCCAGACTGATCTTCTTCTGCACAGTTTCCTTCATAGTTGTCATTATCTCTGTCCCATGTGCTGAATTTCATTCTTTGGTGACTACCCCACCATTGCACCTCAGGATGAAGATTCCCTGCAAGGGAGTCTCCAGCTGTTCCAGAATATTCCCCGATATTCAGCTCATAGGAATTCTAAAGGAAAAGAGGCAACTTCCACTATCAGTTGTCACTCTAATGTGTTAATTTAGTGTTAGTAATTAATGGTAATGTTAATAATATGTTTAATAAACAAAAGAGCAGGTCCTACTGTCTATCTTTGTTTCCACTGACTTTAGGGTTTGTATTTTACACATTAATTCATGATGTTACTTATTTGAAAATTTGAGTACCTTTTCATCTCCAACTCTGAAAAGTTTATATTGTGCGTAACGGTGATTTTTTTCAAAATCTGCAAAGTCGATTTTTAAAGTGTAGTCTCCTGAAAAAAAAAAAAAAACAAGCAAGAAATTATAGGATATTCCTGATGTGTGGGATGACATTGATTTATTGAAGTTTAAAAACAACTCATGGTTCTATTTTACTTAAACCATTTCCTTCTGCCATGAGTCAGTTTTCAAAGAATAAACAGTGACTCCATTGTATTTACAACATGAACATTTTATTGTGTGTTTTACTTGAAAATAGCTAGAGACACAGTATTGAAGGTGGAAATTTTCTACAGATCTATCACAGGTAAAAGCTAGTGCAATTTACTTGACAAAGAACAACAGAAAATAAGTCATTATTTAGTTAATAGATTAAGAAATCTAACAATGAGGGGCGCCTTGGTGGCTCAGTGGGTTAAGCGTCTGACTCTTGATTTCAGCTCAGGTCATGATCTCGGGCTCGTGAGATCAAGTCCTGCATTGGGATCCACACTGGGTATGGAGCCTGCCTAGGATTTTCTCTCTCCCTCTCCCTTTGTCCCTCCCCCTGCTCACCCACATGCTCTGTCTCAATCTCTCTCTCTCGGGGAAAAAAAAAAATCTAACAATGAAAGAATAAATAGAAGTTTTAAGAAGTTTAAACATTTATCTTCTTTTTCTTACTTTCAGTAAGAATGTTGATCTTAAAAGTAAACAATAATTGAACTAGTTGGTATCTTCAAGTGATCTTCTTTTCTCCATTGTCCCATCACTTGTAAATCACAAAGACTATTCTTTTTTGAAAAACAGAACTATTATCAGGAACCAGAAAGTTATACATCAAACTGTTAGATAATGTATGTTCTATCCTCCTACTTTGATAAATAAAACTTCACAATGACCTGTAAGACCGGGTTTGAATTTAGTATCTTAGTCTCCTTGGGGTTCCAAGCCAAAACATGGAGGCCCAGGGAGAGAGACGCTCTGGACCCCATCACACAGGTCTTGTGTATGGTCTGCCTCCTCTTTTCCTATCCCTATCTCTTATCTCCATCATTCCCAGAAAGGGGCCTTGTCCACATTTGTGGACATTGCAGGCTGCACATGCAGGCTCTATTTATACCCACACTAAAAGCTGTTGCTTTACCTCCCCTCAGGCCTAGGGCTGTGCACACCAGCGGCACAATCTTCTCAAAGGGGATAGATGAAAAGAGGCATGAACAGGTCCTGGAAGCAAGCTCAGGACTGTTTCGGACAGGGAATGCTGGATTGGTCCTTACTGAGTGGGGAGGAGTGTGGGCTTCTTTTGGCTTTGGCGCTCTAGCCCCACAGACTCTTCCTCCCAGGGAGCTCTTTACTGTGGGATTCTGGGAGAGACCCCTCTAATCTTATCAAAAGGCCATAAAGTTTATTTGAGCCGAGATTGTGAAGTGGATGAGGACGGTAAGGTAGGCTGAGTTAACTCTCCTATAAAATACTTTGCATTGTCGAAGAGATACAAAGTCAGACTCAATGTTTCAGGTAACTATCTTAATATCTTTATGGTCAATAAGTAAATAAAAATGAAATTACAGACCATTTCTAAATTAATGTTATTGCAAAATTTCCAGTCAAAACTTACATAATGGGGACAAGGCTATTTTCAGAGGAAATTCACTAGCCTTAAGCTCTCACAATTAAAGAATTGCAAAGGCATGGGTTTTCCTGTGGATGACGTGATATGTGATTGTGAAGCCTGGAACTTTTAGCTGTCATGAGAGTAGGAGCCTGAACACCAATTAAAACATGAAGGGGAAGGAGATGTGTTGGCAACATGCATCTGGGTAAATAAGCATTTAATAATAATCTGACAAATAATTTTGAACTTTGTGTATTTAGAAGGAGCCAAGGGTTACTTCTTAGAGTTTTCATAGTTTGAATAAGAAACCAGATAAATATTAATGTGCAAAAAAAAGCAGGTATGGTAAGTGTTATATATCTATCATAAAACACTCCAAAGTAGGAAAATAAGTACATTGAAGGAAGGGAAATCTTATGTAAATTTAGAGAGCATTGATCACAAGAAGGACAGCAAAGAAAGTATCAGGCTTAAAGGATTATCTATCCTCTCTAGCTATTATTCTGGTGTCTCAAAGATCCCAATAGTTATAATCCAACTTATGAATTATGAATATAGAAACACTAATCACTTTCCTTAACTTGGATGAAAGAAGCAAAGCCTTGCTTTTATGTTTAGTGCATTGCCAGTGGGATATAGCATGCCTTCTTGAGCAATACAATTGCCTTTATAAAACATTCTGAATCAGATCTGAGTGGGATTGTCTACATTCTCAGACATACATTTGAGGCAAGGAAGGCAATGAGCTGGAGTAAATGAACATGGGAAAGAGAAGCTTGGAAAATCCATCAAACTAATGATATTTTAGACAATTATTGAACCCTAGTAGAAGATACCCAGCGAGCACATAACACACAGGGAAAATTGCACAGATGTCTTCAATCTGAAATGTGTCAATAAAATGGCTCAGTGGATGGATAGATACGTGGTTAAAATAATAAAAACAGTAAAATGTTAGTCTGGAGTCTAGGGGTAGGTTGACTCTTCTTTTAGTTTTGCTGTATCTTTGAAATTTCTCAAAATAAAAGCTGAGGGGGATGGAGACAGGGACATTTATTATGGTATTTGATCGCAAAAACAACCCCAATGCCCCGATTGTTTGTCTCAACCTTTGCAATACGACTTTGTAACTCCTTCCATTAAGTCCATTTCTCTCCCCTTAAAATGTGCTGGTCCAGTGACTTGTTTTTACCAGGAGAAGGCAGTGAAAATGACCATGTGCCAGTTCTAAGGCTAGGTCTCAAGCAACTTTCGTACTTGCCCTATCTTTTTTGGAACTCTGCCTGAGCTACAAGAACAAGTCCAGGCTGGCTACCTGGAAGACGAGAGACGGTATAGAGCAGAGCCCAATCGTTCCATCTGAGGCCAAGCCAGCCTCCCGCAGACCAGGAAGTTGGTCACAGAGCCATGAGCAAGCCCAGCCGAGATCAGCAGCCCTGGTGAGCAAAACTGCCCCCACCCCTCCAGCTTGTACATTTGTGAGCCACAATAAATGGTTCTGACTTTAAACTAGTAAATCTTGAAGTGGTTTGTTACATACTATTATTGTGGCAACGGATGGCTGACCCAGTATAGATATTTCGAGGAACTTGAGGCATTAAAAAAAAGAAGGATGATGACATTCCATTTCCTTTCCGGAAATAGAAAATAAATATATGAGAAATCTCCCACCCCCAGTGAAGATCTAGTTTCTTTGCCTCTGGTCCTAGTTTTAAGTGGCCACATTGTATAAAGGGGATTATTGCCCCAAAGGGATCCTTGCCGTCTGCGAAACACAGCAGTTACTGAATTGGTTCCACTGCCTATGATTTAGTGAAAAACATTTTAGTGTTTTTTTTTTTTTAATTGTACTTCAAGTGAATTTGATAACAGGAAACCTTACCTTGTGTGGTCAGTAAGTGGAGATTTTTATTACCCAGCCAATATTCACCATTTTCCTGAACAAAATTTCCAAAGCCATTTTCATAGTCATTCCAGCCTCTAAAAAATACAAAGTGAAAGCTGATTTTAGCAAAACCCAAAAGGACCTTTGTAGTAACCAAGGTGCCCACCCCTCCCAACTACCCTTTTCTCAATTCTTTTGTCATTTTCTTCATTAGTAAATGCACTTTCAGTAGTCTTACTTAGAGAGTGAAATTCTAATTACAGACCTCAGGATATAATAAAAAAAGGCTTAACTTGTTATGTATCTCACGCATGCTACTCCAAATAAATCCTTATGTCATAATTAGCACACCTGTTAAAGTTCTCACTGCCATCAGATCGTCTCTGAATTACAGTCCATCCTCCTCCATCAGACATGTCACAGTAAACGGAGAATATTGTTGGGCTCTGGAGAGGTTTGATTTTGTAAAATCCACTGCGCTTATGCCCATCATTAAAAATCTCTGAACAGTCTGTTTGCAAAACAAGGTAATGTAACATTTGTTATATGTCTTATGTCTCCCCCCTCCACCCCCCACCCCACATGAGAGCCTCTGGATAAGATTACTCAATACTAATGGAGACAGATAAACACATGGTGCAGATAATCAGCTTTTTAAAATTGCATCTTGGATATCTTCCAGTAGATATTAGGAAAGTCTTATTTCCTTTCCTAGTATTTAATTATCATCTGACTCCTTGACATGATCATGAAAATAAAAGAGGTATTTGGTTTCTCATTTCTCATTTTTGTGGAAAACAATTAAAAAATTACATATGTTCAGGGGCGCCTGGGTGGCTCAGTTGGTTAGGCGACTGCCTTCGGCTCGGGTCATGATCCTGGAGTCCCGGGATCGAGTCCCACATCGGGCTCCCTGCTCGGCAGGGAGTCTGCTTCTCCCTCTGACCCTCTTCCCTCTCATGCTCTCTGTCTCTCATTCTCTCCCTCGCAAATAAATAAAATCTTAAAAAAAAAAAAAGAAAAAGAAAAAGAAATTTAAAAAAAAAAATTACATATGTTCAGTTAATTACAGTATATTTAATTGGAATTTATAACCTAATCTGACAGAATAGTAGAACTTATCTCTCCTAGGAAGCTAAAATGAAAGTAGAAATATAACCTCGAACAAATAATTTAATATGGGTTATCTTGACTTAGAGCATTATAAATCATTCTGAACATCTGGAGATTAATTCAAAATAGTAATCTTCTTGTTAGAGTCTTATAACCTCCCAGTCTCAACAGACTTTTTTACTAGCCTACTGAAATTTCTAACAGTCCATGCATTCTTAGATGTTTTTGCTAAAAACTGCAAGCTTCTGCTATTCCTTTTATCCTTATGTTCTTCGCCATGATATTTCTTTAACTATTGGAGCAAACATAGGTACCAATTTGTCACCAAAAAGTAATATATATTTCTTAAATTACTTGAGGGTAGGATAAATTAATAGCCACTGGGTCTCATCTAGGCTGATATGTACACACTTAGAGAATACGGCAAGTATGGACTTCACTCTTGTTTCGATGCCTAGGAAGCTGTTTAAAGGTTGGTTGAAGTAGTGGCCACTAGAAAGAGATGATCTGAAGAATACCTAGTTACAGACTTTTGAGTAAAAATACTATAACTTAACATTATAGCTAACTTTCATGTTTTACCCTTATCATTTTGTTAATTTCCTTCCTTTTTTTAAAAAAAAAAAATTCTGTTCCTGGTTAGATATTTTAAAGTTCTTTCTTCATTTTCATTGTTTTGATGCCAAATTTTCTACAACTCTGTTTTGTTACAAGCAAAATACACTGTGCATTAAATTGGTAGAATAGGCAATATGAATTAGAAGAGAAAAGAAAATAAAGAATCTTTGTCACTTTCAAAAGCTCTCACCAAGTTGAGACCAATCATGTACTACTGCTTTGGTGAGTTGTTCATCTTTGTAATGATTTAGGCTTTATTTGTATATTTATTTCTGAGATTTGGAAGCCTATTCTTTTATTTATTTATTTGACAGAGAGAGATAGCGAGAGCAGAAACACAAGCAGGGGGAGTGGGAAAGGGAGAAGCAGGCTTCCCGTGGAGCAGGGAGCCCGATGCGGGGCTCGATCCCAGGACCCTGGGATCATGACTTGAGCTGAAGGCAGACACTTAACAACTGAGCCACCCAGGCACCCCTGAAAAGCCCATTCTTTATGCATGATGGATTCTTAAAAAAAAAAAATCCTTTTTGGCAATTAAATAAGAAAAAAAGCATTACCTAAAATTAGTTCAGTGTTGTTCAAAAGCTTACATTTTGTGGTCAGGTAAGTTGTACAACACTTTTCATTAAAGTAAGCAGATTTTAACCTTGTTAAGGAAGGAGTGCTTTGCTTACATATAATCTCCTACCAAAGAGCTGAATAGTAAAAACTCCAAAGATTCAGACTATTTTCCAGGCAAATATGGAAATGATTAGCTATAACTTTTTCCTCTGGAAAACTTTGTGAATATAGCATTTGCAGCCAACATTTTCTATTTGTTTCTATTTTATGCCAACTGCAAGTTTGTGTTTTTAAAATTTTTTTCCTTCTTCCCAGAGGAAAAAACCAAACACAACTTAAATCCAGAGGAAAGCTTTCAACTTAAAAAAAAAAAAAAAAAAGCAAAAAACAAAAACAAAAAACACCCAACAAGTAAAAAAAAAAAAAAAAATCAAAAAGCACCAGTAGCAAAATTGCTCATAAAAAATAAGTTAGAAATAAGAAGCCTGCCTTGGGGAAATGTAACTTATACTATGATAGCAGGAAGTTCAAGCAATGTAGGGTGTAAAACATTAACTAGGTATTTATAATGTTTTCAAAATGTTTCGACCCACTCAAGTCTCTGGACAATAGGCAGGCAAGGGCAAGGTTAGAAAGCTCTGTGCTCATGGGAGTTTAAAAAACAAAAAGGGATTTTTGGATACTTACATAATACTAGAGTGAGGCCAAGATTTCCTGCCCTCTGACAAATACTGCACTAAACTGGATGAGGTGAATACTTTCTCTGATCATGCAGAAAGCAAGCCATGTTGGAAGGCTGAATGTTTAAGCTTCACAAAGTGACATGACAGCCTGCCAAATGGACTTCCCTCTTGTCCCAGAATGGTGGCTGAGCTCAAAGCTGAGAACCAAAGTCATTCTAAGCTCAAAGAAAGGCCAGCATGAGCTCAGCGGCCACTCAGGGCCATGCTGGGAAATGCAAGAGCTCACCCTGCTATAGTCATTCTCCCCACCAGGCAACATTAAGAAGGAAACTTAAAAGAAGAAAGGATGTTGGTCCCTTGGAGAGGGCAGGATTCTTGAGGAGTAGGGTGAAGAGGCTTGCTCCTGTGCAAACAAGGGGGAGAGTATATAATAATGTGGATAGATGGCTGACATTCATTGAGTGCTTCTTTTGTACTAAATGCTATTGTACTCATGTTACATGTGTTAACTCTTAATCTTTACAACAAAGAAACATTCTTATCATTCTCATTTTACAGACGAGGAATATGAGGGCCATAAAGGTTAAGTCACTTGCCCAAAGGCTACAGCTAGCAAGATGGGTAGTGGGAATTTGAAACCAGGCTTCAATGCTTCTATTGTATATGAAGAATATGACACAAATCTATTAACTTCTGGGGTTTTTTTTAATGTTATATCCAAAACAAGAAAATATCTATCATCTATCCTATTGTATGTGCTATAATGTTATAAGACACACACATACACACACTATAATGGTTCGTCTAGACACTGTCCATGTGACTCTTCCATCCAACTCCTGCTTATACAGTCAGTCCTCCTCTGACCTTGGTATTTCCATTTCCTAGTAACTGATTTCTGCCTTATTCCTTGGTGACTTCTTGTTTCCCGAGGTCCCCACCCAGCACTCCTGACATAGGGATTGGAGTTTTAGCTCCTCAACCTCATTCTTCCCATGACTGGTTGCACAGTGCTTGTAACAAACATCCAATCACCTGCCTCCTGACATGACTGGACACTTGAATCTGTGTTCACAACCTGCTCAGATCGTATCTGAATACATACCTTGGGTTTTGAACTTACTTTGGAATTTGGAATAATGATACTTCTCTTATATCCACAAGTTCCTTGACCTTGAGATTAGCTGTGTTTCCTTTGGAATTAGCTATGATTCCTTTTGGAATCATAGAAGGTGCCAGCAGGGTTGGCTTCTTCTGAACCCTCTGTCCTTGGCTTACAGAGAGCTGCCTTCTTGCTGTGTCCTCATATGGTCTTTCCTCTGGCACCAGTCTCCCTGGCCTCTCTTCTTATAAGGATACTCAGATTGGTGGGGCCCATCCTAATGGCCTTATTTTAACTTAATCTCTTAGTCGTATTCATAGACTTTAGAGGTTAGAGCTTCAACATATGAATGGGGAGGTACAACTCAGCCCATAAGACGAAGTCATCCATCAAATGGTCATTTGGCCATTCTGGTTACCCCCTTCTCTGAATCAACCCTGTTATCAACAATGATTGGCCTAATTAATTTACTGAGATCCTACTCTGACATCTGTATCTTAAATTTTCCAGTCTCAGGATAGGTAGCTAAAGCCTGCTAAGTGGATAACTGACCACATTATAATTAGGCCCCAAACGTCATCGAATGAAAAGGATATTGAATTGCCACAATACCCTACCTCCTACCTGAAAAGAAGCAAAGCCTTCTACTAGGTGACCTCAGCCTGTGAGAAGAAATTTGGGGAGAAGCCTGACCTGATTCTGGTCTTGAACAATCTCATCCACATCCATCAGCAAAAGCACAAACCCTTTTCAGTCCTGTAGGGGTTCTCATTTAATTGCAGCCTAAATTCTCATTTAATTGGAGTGGAACCTAGGCACTATATGTATACAGTTTCCCGGGGGTCATTGCCTTTCTGCACATTTTGTAAGCAGAGTTCATGTTCTGGACTAATTTTTTCAGGGATGTTTGTATAGTAAACAGCCTTAGAAGATAGAGATGGATGACAGGTTACTTTCTGTCCACTTTCATAACAATAATGTCTCTTGCAAAGGAGAAAAAACTGGGCCAATTTGCTTGTAACCCATAATAAATAAAAGATTGATGTTTCCTAAGCTCAGCGTTCCTCAGCTGTGACACAGCCCACTGCCTGCACATTCTCCACCTGGATTACTCCATTTTGCTCCTTCAGTATTTGCAAGCAAGGGATATCGGTACAAACATGAAGACTCCTGACCTGGGAGTCTCTTTTCTTCTGCCGGCATCCATGAAACGGTGGCAGGCTAACTTGTTAGACTGCAAAGAGAGTAAAACCTCAGACCCTTCATGGCTCTTTTATTGGCTTCGGCATTTTACAAGGTCACCAGGTGATTCTAGTGGGAAGCCCTGGCTCAGAATCAGTCTTCAAGGAATTTCTACTGATGTTGCTTTTTGTTTGATTGCTTTCCTGAGCCTTCTTTCACTGTCTTGCCTAATCATCACTGTGGTTCTCTCCTTAGGTTCTCGTTCCTGGTTCTTTGCCCCCAAGATTGCCTCAGACAGGCCTTTGTTTCCCAAGCCTACTTATGCCAGAGCTGGCTTTGGTTCCTCTTTGTTCCACGCCACAGAGCCACGGGCCATCCTCACGCTACCTCCAACCCCTCCACCACAGGCCTCCTTCTGATCCCTAAACAGGGGAGGGACAGTTGGACTCCAAGAATCAAGGGTAAGGGATCATGTAGTGGGACAACAGCATGTCAGGAGCCCCTAGACAAAAGTCTGACCAGAAAGAGATTAGGTTCTCGGTAAAGAAAGAAGGAAGCATTTTGTTGCAGCCTAGTTTCTAAAATTCTCACAATCCTTATATCCTACACTGAGGAGTATATTTAGAAACACAAAATAAAGATGTCTTTATTCTATCAGCCTGGAATCTCTCCAGCCTTTACAGTTTTTCAGTTACAGTCAGATCTATTTTCCAACTTTTATTTGCTTATCTAGCGCTTCCTATCTCTATGTACTCCCTTGCTTTCATTCATAAATGTAAGGCTCTATTATATTCAGGTACTTGAATAGGCAAGAGGGAAGAAAGAATGATGAAACGTCATCCCAGACTTTACAAAGTGCCTGGTTAATTGATCAGGACAGATGCATAGACAAAGAAATTATAATACATCATGGGAGAAGCTAGAACAGACATAGGAACACAGTGCTCTAGATGGCATCCTCATTTCTGACAACTCTGGTTTGTTTACTTTAAAAGATGCCTGGAGGAAAGCGAGTGAATAGTTTTCTATAAGGAATAATGCTATGTGCAGTGATAAGCGCAATGTGTTGACAGTCTAAGATCATTTAGTTTCCGGGTGGGAACACTGACCCAATCAAAAGGAAAATTACCAAACCATAAAATATACATGTAAACACAACTCTTGTATTTCCCTAAATAATTGTGATCCTTTTTCTTTCCCTGTCCTTTTATTCTATTACCTTATTTACTACCCTAAAGCATATAACGGTTTCAGAAGGGAAAACTGTATAAATGTAACAAGAAATGATACACAAATAAAAACAAAACTCAACTGTAAAATTTCACAAGTATCATCTGTTGTTTGCACACCAGTATGTAAACAATCTATTGTCTTTGATCTCTCATTAAACTATAGAAATTCTGAGATATTTAGCATTAGTATTAAATATCCCCTGCAGAGATTAGTGAGAGAAAAGGATAAAATGTGGTAGAAGACATTTAAATTTGGTATAATGCTTCATGTTGATTGTTATTGGAATAGGAAAAGCTCTTTAGCAAAATCCGAAGTACCAAATAATGAGCAACCCCATTGCACATGGGTGTATATTATAAGTTCCTGAAGCCCATAAGAAAAATAGGTTCTGACCTGCATATTGCCTCTTGCCTCCAAGGTCAATGACATTATTCTCCTCTCCTTTATCAAGGAACTGGATTTCCTTCTCATGCAAAAGCTGTGTGATCTTGACCTGTTGCTGCTTGACCCGCGTCTCAAGCAAGTGCACCTGGGCTCTGAGCCGGGCCTGCTCCTGGAGACAGTTCTCAAGAGCCTGCAAAGTGATGTGCATCTCATTCTCACTGGGAAATAAAAGCTCCTAACAAGTTGGACAAATTAATGATTCAATTTTGTCCCTGCCCCGCATCGGGCTCCCTGCTCGGCGGGAAGCCTGCTTCTCCCTCTCCCACTCCCCCTGCTTGTGTTCCCTCTCTCGCTGTGTCTCTCTCTGTCAAATAAATAAAATCTTTAAAAAAAAAAAATTGTCCCCAACTCCCATTTCCGAATATTATTCTAACCAGAAAGTGGTTTGAAAACTCTGGTACTATTTGTTGTTTGAAGAATAAGTAATTATGGCTACGGTAAAGTGCTTGAACTAAAAAATTATATATTAAGGGCGCCTGGGTGGCTCAGTTGGTTGGGCGACTGCCTTCGGCTCAGGTCGTGATCCCGGAGTCCTGGGATCGAGTCCCACATCGGGCTCCCGGCTCGGCGGGGAGCCTGCTTCTCCCTCTGACCCTATCCCCTCTCATGCTGTTTCTCTCTCTCTCTCAAATAAATAAATAAATAAAATCTTTAAAAAAAATAAAAAATAAAAAATTATATATTAATATAAAATAATCTGAATGACTAAGCTAAGAGCCTTAAATTTGTCTCATTCGATCTTCATAATGATTCCAGGAGGGAGGAATTGTCTCAACCCTAGTGAGGCAACTTGCTCAGGGATTTTTCCAGCAAGTAGGAGGAGTCAGGATTCAAATCCAGTTAGAGATCCCTACTCTCAGTCTCTTCGTGATGCCATCAAATGCTTTCCTGACAGTAAAGTTTTAATGGCATCATTGCATTGTTAGTGTGTCAATCCCTAAAATAAACAAGGCTTTGGAATGACCTTCTGGCATTACTGTCTTAAAAATTTAATGGAATACTTAAAATCTGATGACATGTGTTCACCTTTATAAGGGATGCTAGTTTAGACTCTCATATCCCTGAATATCTCACCCACTTACCTGTGCAAATTCTAGTGAAGTCACTTTAACTTTTTGCTTATTGTTTTGTTTTTCCCTCAATTACTTCAGAAAGGGATGGGAGGAGGCTGAGTTTTCCAGTTAGGTCATTTATCTTCTCTAAAAGAGCAAAAAACCCAAGAATATTGGATGCAAGAGAATTTATCAGCTCCTTTCTAAGCTGGCGTCTGATAACTTTCCAAAGAGAAAGGAAACATGGTAGGGAATTAATTGGGAAGATGAGCTGCAGGGATGGGGCTTCTGGAAGAGGTATTGAGACTAGAAGCTTCAATAAAGGCTTTGAGTACTTGATGTGGGAAGAGTTACTGGAGGTAGAGTGGGGAAAAAAGGGAAAAAGGACAGAAGACTAATTTTTGCCATTTTTCCACTTTTAGCTTGACATCTCTATTTGCAAATTACGTCATGATCTCCCATGATAAGTGTAAATGTTCACTTCTGAGAAATTCTAAATTTTCATGAGTGATTGCTTTACACTACTACCTTTATACACATCATTTCCTAAAACAGCCATCAGACAGATTTCTCAATTTACAATTGCCTTTCGGTTCCTATCTTTATGTACTGCCTTATATTCATTCCATAAATAGGAGGACCTGCTACATTCCAGGCCCTCTGCTAGGTGGTCAGAAGAGCACAGCTAGACACCCTATTTGGGACAAAGAGGTACACTCCCTTCCTATGAAGACCTGTACTGTGAACATAGAAATTCAGCCCCCAAACTGGAAGTCCCATAGCAAGAGAATGGGGAAGTGGTGGTCCAGGTCTTCTCCTATTTCCAAGTCCGAGTCACTGAATCTCCCCTGGCTATTGCTCGACGACCATTTCTTATTTGCTCTTGGTGCTCTCTCCTCAACACTCCTTGATTTTTCTACTCTGAATTATTTGCTTAGCTCTCTGATTCCCATCAGTCTAAAAAATGAACAGCAAGAACATTTCATGGTGTCTGGAATCCTGTGCTCCTTTCTAATAGGTGGAAATTGGTTGCGATAGTGTTAAATATAGTTAAATATAAATTGCAGTGTGCGATTTAAAAATAGCTGAAAGTACAGGGCAAGTATCTTCAATCATTATGAGACCACATGCACAGTTTTAGTGAGCTTATTTAAAATTTAGGAGTTTTCACTCTCCCAGAACTTTGAATAAATGAGTATTTTCTCCCTTTTATTTATTTATGAATGGAGGAAGGCATGAGTTCATTGTAATTATTTTCAAATAATTTGTTCAGTTTACACTAACAGTGTTCAATATTGGAAAACTCAATATTGGGAAAGACCCTAGGTCAATTTTAATTACCATGGATAGTTTTAAGTTTCTAACATTATTTAACTACCCAAATGGGCCCCAGTAAATTCGAAAAGATTTTACTTATTTATTGTGAAGACTAGTTTTTACTTTGAGAAAGAAAAATTACGTCTCTTGTAAGTGCCTATTATGTGGCAGGTGCGTCCACAAACCTTTTTCATATTTTCCCCTTAGTTATTTTTTTTTCAGTGACAAATTACTAAAGGTTTTCTGCAAAATAAAAGAAAATTCAGGTCAAAGCAGGTATTATAAATACATAAATAAATGAGCTTACCCAGCTTTCCCTGCCCATTACCAGAATGGTGGTGACAAGGATGAAACTGAACATCTTCACCATTTTCCCCACTGAAACAACTACAAGAACAAAAGAAATTTCATAAACTTCTTTACTGTGATTTTTTCACGAGATGGGTTGGGTTCAGGTTCAACGTGATCCAGGATGTCGGATGCAGCTCCATCTCTAGTCTGAGAGTCTTCAAGGAAATTCCCCTGGATTTTCCCATGCTTCCCTCACACAGAATGATGCTCTCTGTTACCTTAAGTAGGATTGAACCTGTTCAATTGCAGAAATAAAGGGACTCTGCCTCTCTTTGAGTGTCCTAATTGTAATGTGCTGCTTGTGCAGACAAAGCAAAGGCTCTGTAAAAACAAAGACCAGGCTCCATGTTTTGGCTGAGCCACTTCCTAGTTGTGTGCCCTCAGGCAACCTACTAAAATGCTCCTGATTTGTAAATGGAAATCATAATTTCTACTTGACAGGACTGTGGCAATTTTGACCTAATGCTTTTAGATACCCTGTCATAGGATAAGTGCCTAAGGAACAATAACTCATTTTGTATATGGAAGACTGCTTTTATTTTTAAAAGAAGAAAGAAAAAAATGACAACTATAGGATGTGATATGCATTGTTTTTCTTGATGTCTTAATGGATAGGCAAGCTACCAAGGTGATATAAATCTTTAAGCTCTGTTTAAAGTTGTAGAGGAAAATTCACTTTACCACTTCTTGAGATTATTTTTAAAATCACTCTTGAGGGGCGCCTGTGTGGCTCAGTCGGTTAAGAGTCTGACTCTTGATTTCAGCTCAGGTCATGATATCAGGGTCATGAGATCAAGCCCCATGTTTGGGTTCTGCGCTGAGTGTGGAGCCTGCTTGAGATTCTCTCTCTTTCCCTCCCCTCCCCTCAACGCTCCCCCCTGCCCTCCTACCCTGCTTGTGCACATGCTCTCTTTCTCTCAAAATAAAATAAAATAAAATGAAATAAAATGAAATCACTCTTGAAGTAATGAGTCTTGATGAAAAATTTTGTTCATCCTCAAATAACTTCTGTGTGCTGCCAGAGATGATTTTTCATAAATTTTAGACGCTAAGGAGCCTGGAAGAGCAGAGATATTTGCATAATCTTCAAACAAATTTTATACCTATGGTTTCCAGAAAAGAACTGGAATCAACTGAATTATTTGTTAGCCTATTTTTATTCTTATAGAACCTGTGACCACTAGGTCTTTTCAGGTATCTCTTTCTCAATTTTTTTTTTTTTAGATTTTTATTTATTTATTTGACAGAGAGAGACACAGCGAGAGAGGGAACACAAGCAGGGGGAGTGGGAGAGGGAGAAGCAGTCTCCCCACTGAGCAGGGAGCCCGATGCGGGGCTCGATCCCAGGACCCTGGGATCATGACCTGAGCCTAAGGCAGACGCTTAATGACTGAGCCACCCAGGCACCCCTCTTTCTCAATTTTTATATAATTAAAAAGGTGGTTCCTAACTTTACTGCCCATTAGAATCACTTGGGGAGCTTTATTTAAATTTTTTTTTTATTGTTATGTTAATCCCCATACATTACATCATTAGTTTTAGATATAGTGTTCCATGATTCATTGTTTGTGCATAACACCCAGTGCTCCATGCAGAACGTGCCCTCCTCAATACCCATCACCAGGCTAACCCATCCTCCCACCCCCCTCCCCTCTAGAACCCTCAGTTTGTTTTTCAGAGTCCATTGTCTCTCATGATTCTTCTCCCCCTCCAATTTCCCCCCCTTCATTCTTCCCCTCCTGCTA